>NW_017253231.1:1200000-1510414 GCF_001299255.1 Cyphellophora attinorum | reverse complement strand
CGAGCACGACTTCGAGCACGACTTCGAGCACGACTTCGAGCACGACTTCGAGCACGACTTCGAGCACCACTTCGAGCACCACTTCAAGCGCACCACTTCGAGCACGACTTCGAGCACCACTTCGAGCACCACTTCGAGCACCACTTCGAGCACCACTTCGAGCACCACGACATCCGCTGGACCGGTGCAGACGGCTTGCAGCCAAACTCAGAGTGACTATTGCACAAACCAGGGCTGTAACGATTGTTTCGTAAAAACCAATGGTCAGTTTGTCTGCTCAGATAACGAATACTGTGCCAGCTCAGCAGGGAAAACGCCTTGCCAAACTGATGCTGATTGTTCTGGAATTGCCACCGGGTTCGACAATTGTGTGTACAATCACGTCAATAGCAACTACCAATTTTGCACTTCAGACAGCACACTCTGCTCGCAAACATCTGGTTGCCAGCAAAACATTCCGGCGCAAAAGAAAAGAGAGTTGGAAAAGGTCTTCCGTGATGCAGCAGAGTTTAAGGCGAGGATAGCACGATGATACACGATTGAGTACCTTAACCCATTCATGAGATTCTATCGAGATTACGCGGCACTTCGTAGACGCATTGATCTGAGCTGCAGGCCTGGTGCCAAATATAGGGCTCCGACGTGCACATAGCAAAGTCGTTTTGAAAGCGGTTGCAGCCATTCCCACCTCAAAAGCAAAGTGCTTGATTTATGGCGGGAATCGTATGACCACAAGTTGCTGTGTCATTTGCTACGACCGTCGTTGTCGTTGTGAATGTGTTTGTAAAGGTTGTTTGACTGGTGAACGTCATGTTGACGGTAGAAGTCGAGGCGATTGTAGCGGTAACAGACATATTAGCGAGCGTGGTCAGAGTGGAAGTCGTGGTTTTTGTCCTGGCACGGTTAGCTGTCGCAGTTGCATTGTTCATCACTGTGGACATTTTCGAGATAGTCGAAATCGGCTGCATACATTTGTACGCACTGCTCACCTCATTTGGGGCTGCCAAACCGAAATTTCTCAGCCCACTGATTGAATGAAGCAAGGGTCCGATTGAGAGAATCCAGGTCGAAGCACATGATCATCGTGCACAGCCGCCGCCCGCACAACTCGAGAATGCAAATATCAACCGCCCGGCCCCAGCTTCCAAGAGGTGTCGAAACACAGGTGCCTGGGGGCGGACTTGGCGAGACCAATGAGGCGAAGCAGCTATCAACGACACCGGGATGCACTGCGAGTCGTTGACTCGACGCACCAGCCTGGAAGATCCAAGCTCGATGTGTTCGGAATAAGTATCAATCGCCTCGTGATCCCAAATTCGCTTCATTACTGTCCATTCATTCCTCTTTATATTCGCGTAAATCTGCACTGAATGATTGCCTAAGGCTCTCACCAAACTCTCAGAAGGCAACAAGGCATACCGACACGAACGTCAAGCCCATCGCTGTGCGCTTGATCTCTCACTCCAGCCTCGGGTCACTTTGGCATACGATACCGCCACTAGCCAGCCAGCCGTGAACACGGCTGTGAACACTTCCGAACAAGGACTGCCTCTGACTCCAGAAGAGACATTCACTGCCACCACAATATAACGTCGTCTGCCAGAGCACTGCATAGCCACTCTTCTCTCACAGTGAATCAGCCCGCCCAGCAGCACTCTATTCACCCACAACGCAGTCACGAACGATAAAGGCGGAACAGAAGGCAAATATCGTAGTGGCCATTAGAGGCAAAGCTCTGCATCCTCAGCTACGGCCATGGACACTCACAACGATCTTTTGACAAATACCACCAACAGCATTTCGCCTCCCCCGCCATTACTCCGCGCGCGCCTCCGCTCAAACTTCTCCGCCGCAGCCCGCGCACCACCCTTCCTCATCCGCCTCACAATCCTCATCCTCACCACCCTAGCTCTAATCCTCGCCGCCATCCCCGCCCAAAAAGTCTCGACTACTACTACGAAGATGACGGCTCCTCACCCGCCCTCGACCTCTTCGTCCTCACAGCCGCTGGCTCCTCGATAGTCTGCACTCTCCCCTCGGTCCTCATCCCTGTCGTCTTCTACAGTCAGGTAGGGAGCCCCAAGTCGTTCCCTCTTCG
This sequence comes from Cyphellophora attinorum, assembly GCF_001299255.1. Taxonomy (NCBI): domain Eukaryota; kingdom Fungi; phylum Ascomycota; class Eurotiomycetes; order Chaetothyriales; family Cyphellophoraceae; genus Cyphellophora; species Cyphellophora attinorum. Next base: position 1,508,316 of record NW_017253231.1, on the reverse strand, counting down.
CCTTCATCGCAATCGCGATGCCGGCGCCTCAGCCGTACCGTCAGGCCAGATCTACCGTCTCCACCCGGCCCTGACGCTGACTTGCGAGACGCTCGCGACCTTTGGCGTGCTGGCGCAACTCCTCCTCGCGGGTCTTTTGGGCTTCTGGGGGTTTGGGTCAAGCGCGGTGCTGACAGCGGCGTTCGTGATCATGATCCTGCCGTGGTTACTACACTGCTATCTGTTCGTTGTGGCGTGTCGAGAATGTCACTTCCTGCGGAAGGAGCAGATCGCTAAGAGCCGAAGTCTAAAAGGCGGACTTGAGGGTGGTAGAGCTGTCGATGGTGTAGAGGCGGGGAAACCGACCAACGCGGAGGGGCTGGCTGGATGGGTCGAATTGCGGGAGACGGACACGAATGGAAGCCAGACAGATGCAACGGCGCCGCGGACCGGTGGGACAGGTGGTGGCTTGGGCGGTGTCGGGAAAGGACTTTGAAAGAGGTAGCCAGGTGAGTCGGCTCGTGGGCCGGTAAGGTGGTGGAGATGAATGATGTCTGAGTATGAGACTCCTGCGTATCGGATCGACTGTCCACTGATATACATAATGTTTAATGTTTAATTTGTCCACCGTCAAACACTCCCACCTACCATACCTGCAGTAATCTATGCATACATCTGTCCTCTGTACTCTTCATCGATCCGAAATGGATGCCCCTCAGTGTTGAATACCCACTCATCCAGGCTCACCAACCTGGGATCGGCAAACAGCAGATAGAAATACTTCAGCGTCTCACTCAACCAAAAGCTCTCCATCTTGTCCATCTGGTTCTCCTCCACTTGGCCCGTAGCATTGACCAACGCATTCGCCACACTCGCATGCCCATACTTCGCCCTCGATGCATCTCGGATCGCAGTGAACATGCGCCAGCCCTTTTCGCGCCAGATTTCATCGCCCGTGATGCGGTACATATAGAAGACGGACTCGATCGCCTCCGGCCGGAGGAGGTATTCTGGCCGTTCGACTTTTATGAAGCCCTTCGGCAGCGTCGCGTCGCCGTGCTTGCGCGTGTTGGCGGCGAAGGATAGTTCGTTCCAGGTACATTTCGGGTTCGAGGGCGGGCAGGGCTCGAAGACGACTGTGTCGGGCATGATGCCCGAAGCCGTTGACTCATATGCCCATACGCATCCATTCGTGAGTTTGGCAGCGATTTCGATGTCCTCAGTATTGTCGATGACCGTGCGGGAGGACAGAGCAAAGAGACCGCCGAGGAAGCAGGAAAGGTGCTCCACTTTACCGCTGAACGATTGCGGAAGGTCTTTGAACGTCATAATCTCGCCCGGAAAGAGCAGGTCTGCGTTGTTGGGTGCCTGCGGACGGAACAAGATGTGCTTCTTCAGCTGCGGCAGCGCTGCAGCCCACATTCTAGCATAGCTGTCGTCCACAGCGCCATATAACAGATGCGTCTTGACGAAATACTCATAGCTTGAATCCGCACCTGACGCCGTCGTATAGAATTGTGGTCCGTCTGTCAGATCGCACAGTCCCTGGTCACAGGTCCCGTCGAAGTTTCGTGGCCAAAGACCTGGGATCCTGCTTTTGTTCTGCACCCTCAGCAGCTCCTGCGCCGCGAAATCCGCCCGATCAGACCACTTCCGCTTCCCACTCACCATACTCAACCGCACAAACTCCAACAATTGGCTGCCCATTCGTGCAAAACTTACCCCCGAGTTCGGCGTACACGGCCAGCCCCACAGCCTCGGCCAGAGGATCGCCCGACACTGGATACCATTCCGCCCAAAGGCCTGCAGCAACATCTCACCCATCCCCACCGCCTTGCGCTTCAGCCGCTCGTCCCGCTGGCCCGAGATGTCGTAGGCGGAGAGCAGGCCTCCTAAGTGGCGAATCGTCATCTCGAACGGGTTGATACTACAAGCCAGCGACGGCGCATACCACAACTTCATCCGATGGACGGCTGCTACAGCCTCCTCGAATTCTTCTTCGAGGCCCATGATGTACAGCGTGTCTAGAGCATCAATCAGGGTGGCTGCCCAGCCGCAGTATTGCGTGTGCGTGCCGCCGGAGAGAGGTTTGACTTCGTCGTGCATCCATGCTCGGGAGCGGTAGGCGTTGTAGGCGTGCACGAACTCGGCCTTGACGGCTTTGAGCCGGCCTGTGTCGGCGGATGGAGTCGTGAAGGCATGTTGTATGACAGGTGTGCCGCGGAAGGTTAGGTGGTGGTTGGAATATTCGTAGGGAGCGTGTCCAGATGGCCAAGGGATTGGAAAGAAAACGTAAAGAAGAAATAGCACGAGGATGACAGGATACCGGTAGCGAGAGCGGGTTTGCCGGCGGAGGTAGCCTACTGTTGGCCAGGCCATGGTGGGGCGTCGTGTGGTCGATTCATACTTCGTTCATCGTAAGATGGAGTCCGATGGTGAGCCTGGCGAGTTGATGCAAGAGCTCGTGTACTCGTAAGTGCCTCTTTGGGATAGATTGCGAACATTGTACATGACTTATTATAGGGGCGTACGGAGTAAGATTTGAATATTTGGCATCGCCAGGGGCGGAAAGTATGGCTAAATAGGCGCCAAGCTCTCGGGCCGCGATGACATCTTCTGTAATAAGTACAAGCACATCCCGTCGCAGCGGCGCTCTCGTCAACTCGCAGACTGAGAGACATGTGAGGCTCATGCAAGACGAATGCAACAGAATACTTCCAATCACGTACGGTATGCAGTACTTGACTGCAAATCACACCAAGAACAGTGAATGTCTCCTGACCGAGTCATCGTCTCGCATGGCCATGAGCTTCACTGGTCGTAAAGATATATAAGTAGTCGCCTCGCTCTTCAACTCCTTTCCCTCCTCTTCTCATCCTCAACGGTGCCCTCGACCTGTACATCGCCACGCCTTGGCAGCGTACGGTCCTGCAGAGTGGGGCGAGTTTCTTGCGAAGAGCCTCTAATCTCGAAGGTAGGTGCGTTTGAGGAGAAGGCAGTGGCAGACCACCACCGCCTGCCCTTGGGCTCGGAGCAAAACAAGGTCTACTCCTGCATGTGGTTCAGCACGGATCTGAGTTCAAGAAGGCGAGCCTATCGTAAGGACCTCAAAAATCTGCAGCGGGCAATCGCTTCATTACTATTCATCGACCAACAGCTCTATTTAGCCTTCCCTGCGCACTCGTGGGCGCCGTATCCGGCCAGCTGCCAACCGCATCACCCACTTCAGCGAGGAAGGTCTCGCTGTTGTGCACACCTGTACCGCCAAGGACGACTCTGATACCAGGCACACTGGCATTGACCTGTGCCACCATTTTTGCTTCTTCGTAAGTCACGCCTCCGACCATGAATACGATGATATCTTGAGGTTTGTCCCTCGTATGACCTTCGAGAAATGGAAACTGCACTTCCTTCAGACGACCTTTGATAAGATTTTGCAGCGTGTTTTCGAGTCTCGGCGAGTGCTGGGTATACACGTTTTCGACGCCTTTAAGATTCAGGTTTCGTCGAAATTGGGAGAACGGCGAAGCTTCTCCCTCGAAGAGCCCTGTGAAGCCGCCTGCTGCAGGTGCTGGTTGAAGTGAATGATGGTAGGCCAGAATCTGCGGGATAACTGCAAGATTATGCGATGAGACGCCGCCGACTGTAGTGAGCAAGTCAAGCAGGACTGGCAGAGCATTGTTTGGGTTCTTCTCATATCGAATAGCATACAGTGCTACCAGTCGAATCTTGTTGTCGGCTGGAATGGCAGGATTCTGGATGTGGTTCTGCAACGATCGCAGATCGGCGGCATGGTTGTCGTTGCACACGAGGGACTGTTCCAGCTCGGACACATCGAGGAGCTGGTCTGCCGAGACTCGTCGAGACAATTCCGACACGAGGGCGACGTGCTTGGACACATTGCCGGACAGCTTCCGAAACTCCGGATAGTCCTCTACGAAGCGCTTCATGTCGGCAATTGATTCGATCTGAGCGCTCGATTTCGTGCGAGACTGATATTGCTCAACATACTCCTTAATGTTCCCGCCGAGATCGCCGAAATTCTGGTACATGTTCTTCTTGAAGAAAGGATCTTGGTCTTGCGACAGCACGATCTCTTTCAATTCTGGTCGGATGTCCGGTACTGCTCCCAAATCCACACGGCCGTTGTGTATACCAAGCAGCTCGTGCACTTGAGCCTGGTATGTCCACTGGGTTAGAAGCGGCGTTATTGGGTCGTCTCGTCGATCGATTATGAGCAGTATCGGCGGTGTGTCAGTCTTCCTGAAGTCGAACAACTGCTCTTCCTGTGTGATCTGGTACCGCACCTCTGTTGCCAGCTTGTGCGACATGCGACTATTCTTTTCGTAACGAATCAACGGATTCTTCTTCAGTGACAGCAGCAGGGCTATGATGCCCTCGGTAGTCCGCTGCAAGGCGTCTGTGTTCCAAAGATCTGGACTGTGGCTCCATAACCTCTGCTTTGGGAAGCCCAGGTTTAGGGACATAAGATCTGGATTGACCACCGTATAGTCCGCAAAGTATTCCTGTACCGCCTTGACGACCTCATGGTCGTCTGCCTCAGCCAGTCGCTCTAGGCTTGACTTCCGTATTATGTTGCTAAAGTAGATATTGTATTCGCCGTACTTCGGTTCTCGTAGCTCGTCTATCAGATACTGCACCGAGTCGGGTGATGGTCGCACGAAGCAGAGACATCGCAGATGCCTCATTCGTTCGCGTGCAGCGTTGTCTATGCGATCGATGAGGAACACTTCGTGCTTGAGTAGCGCCGACTGTGTGATTGCCGTTGACACGATAGAAACAGTCTCGCTGTCGAGGAGAAGGATCTTCATCTTGGAGGACTGACTCGCGGCCACGCCCTCACCGGGCCCCGCAATCTTCGACACATAATTCTGTATCGCAGCAGCGACGTCCATGGCGGAGGTAGTGCTGCCGTGAACGTGACTGCTACCTGTTCATCGCGAAATGGAGATGCCTGAAGCACGGCTTGCCCTCGAAGCTGAAAGCGACGACAAAGGGTCGTACTCCGGCAGGCGCAAGTCTCAACACAGGCTCTCCAGGGCTGGTACGAGTAGTAGAAAGGCTCGAGATACACAACCCAATAAGTTGTACACGTGAACGGATTGTATCACGCAGTTCGCGATGGCCTGAAGTGGTGATTCCCAAAGCAGTTGGAGAATGCCGAGAATGATCGACCGTGCAGGCGATGACATCGTTTGTTGTTTCCCGATGGAGAGGCTCTTCTCATCTTCCCACTGCCTTCTTCAATGCCCTTTCTTCGGTCGCATAAGAGAGGCTATGGAAGGTCCTTCACCTGTGTCTTGATCGTAGCCGACCCCGTTGTTCTTGAGAAGCCGCCATCATGATTCCTGGCATCAATAAACGTGAGCAAACACCCCTCCAAGCCCCCACCTTGATGATAGTCCTGCTGAAGCTTCAGCGCAGCATTTGTAGCCTTAGCAGATGCCACCGGAGGATCAATCGACGAGTTGAAGCTCATATTCAGCTTCTTGCTGTCATATCCGCTGGCCGCTGTTCTCAAAAGGATACCAGACCGTTCACCATGGATCAAGAACATCTTCATCATCGGAGTGTCCTTGTTCTACCTAGTAGGACTATTCGACTTATGGGGTGGCTTACGGACCATGTTCATTGACGCAGCTGCGACATATATCATTGCGTACTATATTGACGGCAGTCTCATGCCATGGATTGGATTCGTGTTCCTCATGGGACATATGTCCATTAACCATATCCGTCGCGAGATGCTGGCTGACCCTTCCACAATTGACATCACTGGCGCCCAAATGGTCGGGCTCATGAAGCTATCTGCATTCTGTTGGAATGTCCATGATGGGCGTCTCCCAGAGTCTGCTCTAACAGACTCACAAAAGTCTCGAGCGTTGAAAGAAATGCCACCCCTGCTGAAGTATACGGCCTGGGTCATGTTCTTCCCGTCTTTCATGGTCGGCCCCGCATTCGACTACGCAGACTACAACAGCTACATCGACACAAGTATGTTCGCGACTGCTGCTGGACAGCCAGCTCCGCCGACCAAAAAGGCCCGCAAGATTCCTCGATCAGGTCAGCCAGCTACGATTAAATGCTTGACAGGTTTGGCCTGGCTTGGAGCTTACCTATATTTGAGTCCCTACTACAACAACGATGCGGTGACTTCTCCAGACTACATGGATTACTCCCTCATCAGACGCATTTTCATGCTCTATGCCCTCGGCATCACAACCCGCACCAAGTACTACGCCGTCTGGACCCTGACCGAAGGCTCCTGCATCCTCTCCGGTCTCGGATACAATGGCATGGACCCAAAACCAACAAGCCCAAATGGGACCGCCTAGAAAACGTGAACCCGCTCCAGATCGAACTCGCACAAAACTCCCGCGGCTATCTGGAAGGCTGGAACAAGAACACGAACCACTGGCTGCGCAACTACGTCTACCTCCGCGTCACGCCTGCCGGCAAGAAACCCGGGTTCCTCGCCAGCCTCATGACATTCGGTACCTCCGCATTCTGGCACGGCTTTGCCCCGGGGTACTACCTCACCTTCATTCTTGCTGCCTTCGTTCAGACGGTAGCCAAGAATTTCAGACGGTACATCCGTCCATTCTTCCTCGCTCCACCAAAGGACGAATCCGACCGAAACCCGAACGCTCTACCCTCCAAACGCTACTACGACTTCGCCTCCTGGTTCGTCACGCAGATCGGCTTCTCCTTCGTCACGGCGCCCTTTGTCCTGCTCACCCTGCACGACTCAATCATGGTGTGGGCGCGCGTCTACTTCTACGTCCCCGTCGCGGTTGCGCTCTCCATCGCCTTCTTCTCCCCACAGCTGCCCTTCAAGAAGATGATCCTCAAAAAGCTCGAGGCCCGCAATCAACGACCACACCCACTCACCCGGTCGCACTCCCACGACACGCTCAATGCGCCTACACTGCTTGGCCTGCCACATGATCCGGCGGCATCCATCGATGAAGCGATTTCAGATATCCGGTCGGAAGTTGAGGCTAGGCGGAGGCGAGGAAGTGTGGGCGCATCTATGCCTACAGGCGAAGAGCTGAAGAAGATGGTGGAGTCGAAGATCGGACAGGGATTCAAGATCGAACAGGACAAATCGACAGGGAGGATAAGGGTCAGTGTCGGTGGGGATTCGGCAACGATTGCGGGCGATGCGTTGAAGAAAGAGTTGTGATTGATGGAGTGATCAAGTCGCTGGTGCAATGCTTGCCCGTGCCAAGACTTGACGCCGGTTGGCAAGGGCTAGTCATCCGGTGATCCCAGACTTAGAAATTTCAGCACTGGCCGCCCCAGCTCTCAGAAGGTAATGGAACTTGGGGCGCTTATCAAGAATCCCTGTTGCACTGGGTTTCTCGTCTAGGGAAGCGATATTTCCGCGGGGACAAGCGACTATCTGAAATCGTTGTTGGCAACAACTAAAGTCGACTCGGTCAATTCAGCGATTTTCAATTCCAAATGTGGACGAATATGCTGTCGATAGTGCGTTCAGCTTCCAATGCTAGGGGTATCTAGTGTTGATGAGCATTGAGAGCGTGGCGGTTGATCAAGTCCGGGTCAAATTGTATGAGGACGGGCCTTGGCATTCCCGAATGCGGCGGTACCGTAGTAGATATCTGGCAGAGGACGAAGCTGGCGTATGGTGCCACAATTCGAAGCGATCACACATGGTACACAGAAACTGATTGATTCAGTAGATGCCGCAAAGAGAGATCGCTGCTTTATAACGCCGCTAAACGATGTTTCGGGTGCGCAGATGACCGTAACTCCCAAGGTTCCTCAATCTGTCCGCCCAATTGTCGGTAACGCCTTGCTATTCCTTCCCGATCATATCATCGTAAATCGCATATGTGCTGCTCTCCTACCGCGCTCACCCTTGATCCACTCGCGATCTACCACCGAACAGTGCCGTCCGCGACCGAACGAGTCACTCTTGCATGCTAGCACTTCAATCCCTGCTTCCAGATACACACGGCGCTCCGCACACAAGAAATCTTGCAACTTCCTAACTCATTTCTTCCCACTACTAAACCACCCTGCCTTTGCCTCTTCGTCTCCACCCTCCTTCTCCGCCTTCTCCTTAACCACCTTGTCCGCCTTGTCCTTCTGCTCCTTCTCCCGTTCCTCTTTCTCCTCCCGCTGTTTCTCCGCCTTCTCAACCTCCTTCTCAGCCTTCTCCTTCTCCACATCCTCTTCTGCGCCGGGAACAACCCCCTCATCCTCCTCAGCAACCTTATCCTCATCAACCTCCTTCCCCTCTCGCACCACACGCACTCGCCCCTGCCTTTCTTGATTAGTTCCCCACCACAACGCCAGCCCCATGCCCGCCATTCCTCCCACGACCGCCAACCACATCAACCACACCACTCCTCTCCCCAAGCTTATGACCCATCCGCACAGTGACTTCACCGCTGGGGTTACCAGGACATCCCGTTCGTTCTCTAGATTCGGATTTATGGAAATCAAGATCCCTAGTGCGGTGACCAGCAACAAGGCCAAAAACACAACGGTGAGAACCTGGATGACGGCCAAGAGGATTGAGATGTTCTTGGTCGTCTGGAGCACCTGGTAGGCGGCGGCGACGAGCGGGGTGACTTGGTCGAAGGTTGATTTATTTGTTTGGAGTACGGGAGCCCCATGCCGGGCGAGGGAATATCAAGCGCGGAGCGTTGTCGGCAGCGTTATCGCGATGGGTCTCTTGTATAGACGAACTTCTGAGGTGTGGTGTATGCGTTTGTGGTTGAAACGGCAGTGTAGGTGTGAAGACGCTCTGCCAGCCTGGACATAGGAAGAGCCACACGGTCGCTGCTCGTCGTCGCCGTCAAAGTTTTGCCTTTTCGATGTTTGATGTGGTTGGTGCTGTCAGTATCACTCTAGTCCCAGATAGCATCAATCACACGCGAGCGACGACGTCACAGCCACAACTCACTCAAACGTCTCAGGCTGGAGTGGCTCGAGCACAGGCGATAGCGATAGAGGACGTGTAAGCCACAGTCATCTGTACAGCTGTACGGCTCTGCCTCCATCAACGGCCAGGATCGTGGTACCCCTCACTCATCACGCACCAAAACTCGTTCGAAGAGCATTTCATCATCTCACCTGACTCAAGAGGCCTCTCATGAGAAGCAAGTAACAGGCGGCAGACGTGCCAGCTTCAAGGACTTGTGGGCGCCAGTCACGGAAGTTGCAGGCATCCCTGCCCAGTTCGCTCGCTGAAGGGGTCCCTATAACGGACAAATGCACCGGCACGCAGTGGGGAGATTTCAAGAACAAGGCCATGAAGATCGGGACCATGACGAACCGAAATTCAAGTTGGAGATGCAGTTTGTCGTCATTTCTGATGGAAGTTTTCTCCGAACGCAATTATTCAACCATTTTAGCGAATGTCCTTCTGTTGCTCAGAGTTTCCCGGTACTGCAAGCACTACCGGGGGGGTGAATAAGTGTACTCTGGCACTGGCTCGCACAGCTGAAGAGAGGCATCAGACGCTCAAGCGCCGGATGTTAAAACGCTGATTCAGACCAGATGACGAATCTATGTCTAATTGTCATGCAGCAACAGTGTGCTCGTTGCTTCTCGGAATCTGCCTCGGAAAACCAGGCCCCTGGCTGCTGCCAATGAGACCCACAAGACACGCCTGAGAATGTGCGCACGCGTGTGAGTGTCTCTTGCACCATTCTCTCGCACCATTCGCATCCTTAACCAGCTCATGACTTTATGCAAAGGTAACTTGCAGTCTGGCCGGTATGCTTAGCATTCTGGTAGCTGCAGCACTCAGATCATCGCGGTGGAAGTGAATGGCTTGATGTAGCATTGTGCGGAGCTTCAGTTTCCGTGCTGCAAATGATAGTCATGGACTCATGGCGTAGCGACGAAGATCAGTCACTTTGCCGAACATTGCTTGCTGTAACGATGTTTCGCTTACCGTTCCCTCGGTATCCAGGCTGACGACGTCTTTCCGCCATTACAAGCGATTATATCGCGATGTGATCAGCACGCAGAAAGTTGGATGCAAATACCAGTTGTGGCGCTGGGCCCGGCCTGATGGCTTGCTCGGAGATAGCGATGTACGAGCAGTCCAGGGAAGCAGTGACGGTCATACAGGATGTTGACGATGTCCGAGGCTTTCAGAGATCCCTTCTTATTCCGAGCCGCGGACTCCAAGCGGCAAGTGGTCTTCAGCTGAGATTGGTAGGACGATGCCATCTTGCTAGTTCGCGTTCTGACAGTCGAATCGACACAGGCGGCACTGAGTCACTGATCCTTCGATCAGTGGCTGGTGCATACCGTAGGCGTGCCTGTCAATGATGATTCTGGGTAGAACCAAGCCTGTTAGCGCCGATAACATTGCTCGACGATTTGATCGTCGGATCGGACGGCAATTGTGGCTTGTTTTGGGGGCATTATGCGTTTCTCCATAGCCATCCCCAACGCGTTTGTCGTAGCCGATGCTCGCACAACTTTGGAACGACGTTACCTGCCTACCGGATTCGTGTTCCCTGATTCTCACCCAAGCAAGGCCACTGACCACGTGGATTGTGTAAGTTTGACGCACAGATGATCTGATCGCGAACTCAATCCTCTATTCCGCCGGGGATGGTTGTCCGAGCTTTGACCCTGCTGCGACCTTAACTTGACGTCTGTCAACTCATGATCATCATGGTAACACGATTGAGGGACATACTCGATGTAGCAGGCTGTGAGTCGTGCCACTGCGGGAGTCGCGACCAAGGACACTCACCTTAAGAGCCTCAACATAATGCGTACTGCTATTGGCCAGTAATGTCGACCAAACTTTCGATACATGCTTGCGCTGGACTCAAGCTACGATACATAGTCGACCATACTCGAGCGTGGCTACCAGATCACTCGCCTTGCTCGGCAGTCGGCAGTCATGGTGCACATAGCGAGGGTTTGAATACTTGGTGACAGGCAAGGCATGCTCTCGTTGTTGCCCCAAGCCTCCGCCTACTGCATTTCTCATATCAAAGTGCTGTTGAGCTCCCCTGCTCGAGCATACCGTGCCTTGTGCCGGACGGAATCGGGACTGACTAGACACAGGAGCGCTATCATAGACTGGCGAACTGCCGTTCTCCAGGCATGGACAAAACGTAGTCTCACCTTATGGACGGCCAGGCGAGCACAGGACCATCGTGATTCTTGTCGTGAGCGTTGTACCACGCTTATCCCGGGCTCCGCGCGCCCGTCCTGTGAATGCTTGTTTGATACATTTGGTAAACTACGCCGTCGTCGATTCCAATGTTGCGACACGCTTCGTCGTTCCAAGACGATGTCGTTGACCAGCATGAGCCAGGTATTCGCAACGGGAACATCATTGTGGTGAGGATTGATCTACCAGTGTCGCCGCTCCGAATTGTTTCCATTCGCTCTTGCCATCTTGAAGCGACAGAGATGAAGTCGATCGTAGGTTTTCAATTCTCGTCTTCCAGGTTTAACATTCGGCTAAGCAGACACGGTTCAACTGAGAGTTGAGTTGCTCCAAAGCTCCGGCTCATGCAAGGAATTTTGAAGGTTATGCTTTGGAATCTCGGTAAGAACATTGCGGAACTCTGAACAACATGGGAAACCTAAGACTCTCATGCGACGATGCTGCACTTGATGATTGAGACGGATGTAGGTGCTCCTTGCGTCGATAGGAAGCCAGCAGAGAGCATAGCGCGCGTTGATGGGAAGGAGTCGAGGTAGTCGCGATCTCACGTGGTGAAAGGGCGCAGGCAAAACGGAAAGCCACACTGCTGGTCGCCGTGGCAAGGATCTTGCCCTTCATGCGCAGCGCTGGTGCGAGGGGAAGTCTGGTATGTCCCAAAGCGCGCCTGTCGCCTCTCATAGAACGTACGTTACTGCTCACTCTCAGATTCTAGAACATGCCCTCAACGATGAGTGAGTAAGGATGCCTGTGTCAATGCATGCGATGAACTGAACTCCGCGAAAAGTGTTCAGGAGGTTTAACTTTGGGCTGTGCTTCCAGGATCATTGCTGTAGGTTTGAGCTACCCGTTGTCCCTCGAGAAGGGCATCTCAGGAGCCGTCACTACCGAGATGCTTGCGGCCGCGACGGTCTGGCTATGAGGATGCGCACTTCCGACAGGAGCTGTAGGGCATGTCCGTCACTCGGAGAGACATCATGCTCACTGGCGACTTGTCGACCTTCCGGCGAAGGCTGTGATCGACAATCAGGTGAGCCAACCACAGCATTTGGTCTTTCGAGTCTCTTGTGTGCAAGGATGTCCTGTCGCCAGATCTCATTCCCCAACTTTCGAACAATTTGCGGTGTTTGCAATGACCGCGCTATGCTGTGTTGAGACTGCGCAATAATTGCGCTGCCAAAACTATATCAAAGCCTGCTATCCGCGGATGCGAATGAGGTTGGAGCTACGTCAAACCGAGGATGATTAGTTGTCAGGCATGTGATGCTTTGGGCCTTCTGTAGTTGAGGATCTTGTCATCGTGAGCCAGGCTTCTCGAGAGGCTGCATCAGGCGAATTGTCCCTTGTGTGGATGCTTGCAAAGTCCTGGGGAGAACCTTTCCTTCGAGCTTGTTCAGAACTATTGCGGGGCTCAGTGAACTCTGTGCCCGTTCAAGAACGTGAACTTTGTGTTATGGGCCTCGACGGGGGACAGATAGGATGCCGCTAGGAGCCAAAGTCAAACTGCTGGTCCTGTATTCGCTTTTGATCGGCGGCTAACTCAGCTAGCTACGTTGTGCAGCAACCTTTGGCGATATCCCCCGTGAGAACGAAGCTCTTCAGGGCCTTCGTAGAAGCAAGTGGCGGTGAGCCCAATGCAAGCCGATACATGGAGGCTCTGGTACACGTGATGGCAGATTTCGCGATAGTTTTGACTTGTTTGGAAGAGACTTGGGTGTAAGGTTGATGAACGAAGAAATCACATGCGCTGAAAAGCAGACGACGTTGTTGCACAGCTGCAACGCCTCATGGCTCGCCGGCTCGATATCTCTACCAGTATTGGAAACGAACGGGCGTCAGATGTTGCTCAGGCTCGTTCCAGTGAAATTTCTAGTCTACCAGAGTAAGGCACTACGCACGGTCGCTGTTGCCCTAATGCCAACTCCATCTTGCACTTGTGAGGCAGGCCCCAAGGCAGCCTTGGAAGGCACAGATGTCTTGGACGGATGTTTCACTACCAAAAGCACAAAGTGCTGTGCTCAACTCGTAGCCACCTCGTCCCTCGCCCTCACGCCTGCGTCCCACTATTGCCGCGGTTGGTGTACTACTGTGCGGGTTCTACCAGCACGACTATTTTATTTTGCTGTAGCCTAAGCAGTTTCTCGTTGGTACCACAGTATCTGTAGGAGGAGAACAGAGCAGGTCCCCCAGCACCTGAACTGACAGTATCTGAAACACTGGCCATATACAGTCACCTAAGGGACTAGTGACGAATGAGTCGCAAGCGCTTCTTAGAAGCACAAAAGAATAGATCGCCAACCCGTAGCTCAACGTCATCGATTATATTAGTACGCTACCGAGAACGCCCTTCTGATGGATGCGAATTCCTATCTCCATACCTCAAAATAGGTAGGGGCAATGCAAATGACAGAGAACCTCCCATGGTATTGATGCTTTTGTTGTCGGCCGTAGTTCTCATCCGGAACGTAAAGAGTCGTTGTATCGTCGTCCCGTGAAGGATCTTGCAGGTCAGCGAACGGGTGCCCCTGTGATGTAGAGCTGTGATTGTGTGGACCTGACCTCTTCCATCCCACATCAGCCGATTTGGTGATGAGAATCAATTTTTGGTGGTGGTAATGATGAGTGCGGCAAGACACTGCGGGGCATCTGGTCTGAGTATTCTACTGCAGGTAATTGCTGGGCTGACGGCTGTCTGAATGAGGGCTTTTATGAATTCCACGCGAGTTGCCTGCAGTCGACAGAGAGTGCGCCAGAAAGGTTTCAAGCCTGAGGTAGTGGACCCTGCTGGCAACTAGGCTGACGAGCTGTGCGATCCGAGAACGGAGTCAGTCTTCGAAGAAAGACAGGTCTGACTCTGGCTGGGATCAAAAGGCGAGTTCAGCGTTGCGAGGTTTGTAGGAGTACCAAAATTGCTGCGATTGCCTTCCTAAGATTGTTGCGGATGACTGTTGGTAGACCATGACCCCGAACCGTTGGGGTTCTGCGGGTAGGGAGGCTGATGCATCTGCTGCTGAGAGGCTTCATATGGGTAAGGAGGTCGGCTTCCGTACATCTGGCTATTCGGGGCGCCGGAGTCTCTACGATCATCGCTTGGACGGTGACCATCGATTGGCGATGCTGTGGAACCCATACCGTAACTGGGACGGTAGCTCATGCTTCGACTTTGGTCCATTCCGACGGGGCTCAGATTATTCATCGGACGTTGCATGCTGGATGGCGGTGGGTACATGATTGACGAATTACGGTCGCTCATCATTGACGGCATGGACGAGGAAATTGGCGCCTTGGAGTCGTACCCGCGATTGTAGCTGGATTGATCGTAGGAGGCATACTCAGGTCGGGCTGAGTCGGCATCTGAGGTGTCGCGACCGGTGTTTGCAGGTAACCTGATGACATGGGCGGAACGCCTGCAGAGTAGCCAGTGGGCGGTGCCTGGCTCATAGGTGATAGTACGAGTTCATGCCATAGTGGGCTTGTCTGTAGTCCTGCACATATGGTTGGTGGTGTGGTGTGACGCCGTAGCGATAGGCGTTCGACCCATCTCTTATACCGTCCACATCCTCATTGTCCTCGAGTGGCGAGCGAAAGCTCTGCTTGCTGGTCAGCTCCGGGCGCGGTCGGATGTATTGCAGATTGTCTGTCTGACCCGGTGTTCGTAGTTGACCGGCGACCACCTCATTGACGTTGTAGTAGCTGACAAGATGATGTGTGACGCCCTGCACAGTGACACTCATGGTCTTCTTCACCAGACCATCAGCCTTGAAGCCGTAACTATCGATCAGAGACCCAATCAGCTGCCGCTCCGTCTCGGTAGGAGTCCGCTCTGCCCCAAAGGATCCATTCTCGCTGCCGCCGCCCATGGCTCCAGGGTACGGCTCACCTGGCCGACTAGGACGTCGATTTTGCTTCTTCATGGCTCGCTTTTTCTCTCCAGGTGGAAATGGCTTGTCGAGTTCCCGGTAGACCAGAAAGTTGCCAAGTATTCGAGAGGGACTCCAGGTGACGCCATCGGTCCATCTTTTGATGCCGGAAGCATTCTCCTCGTAGATGAAAACCGAGCCGCTGCGGATAAGCGAGTTGCGTTCACGATCGTGAGGCCGACGTGGAACATGAGAAAGGTGGCCTTGCAAGCATGCCTCGAACAAAATCAGAGCATCTTGAGTTGTCGCGACATGGCCTTGAAAGGTCGGCTGCAACGCCGCGCCGCCCGTGGACATGGTCGACGCAGCCTACAGATATATGTAGTAGTTGGAATAGAGTGTTCACAAAGGTGTAGTCCGCCAGAGTTCGCAGATGTGCTTGAGGGTTTGAGCTTAAGGAAACTTGTCTTCGGTTATAAGCTTCCCAGACCTTGCACTCACAAAGTTGACGGATGGAGAGTAAGACCGTCGAGTCGAAGAACGGTTCCTTGTGAACTCTTGCAGCGTGATGCGCAAGCCAGGCGCGTATGAACTGGCGGGGATGATTGATTGTTTGATACAAGAGGTAGGTCCAGATGCTGTGAGGTGATCGAAAGCCCCTACTAATAAAACACCAGATCTACACCTGTTCTCAAGGGTGAAGGATGGTTTGTGGGCGGATCCTGGATGTTCAAGCCACGGCTTGTGTAGTAGACAGTAAATAATTGACTTTAACTTCTGCTCGGTCGATGTGGATGCAGGAAAAGCACAGGCATGTACAGGTGCAACAAAACAAGGCCCCTGCTGAACGAAGTTCGTCTCCGTAATATTAAGTTGCTCGAATGAGGTTGCGTCGACGTCGAGCGCTGGAGTCGACGAGAGGGGGCGATTGCCGTGACGCACAAAACAGAACCTAGGCGGGGAAGGCGCAATACACCCTTCTGAGAAATGAGATCGAAGCTGGGCAACCACCTGGGTTTTGTTGTGATGGCGAATGATCAGCTACCCAATATTTGCAATAAAACGATTGAGGTAGCCAGGAGCCGTGGACAGGTGGGAGGCGACGCGGTCAGGGTCTGATGGAGAAGACCGGATGGGCTGAGAGGCGGAACTGATCGCTTAACAAAGCATGCAAGACCTGGTAGTCAGGAACTCGTTGCGATCGACGAGCTAGCAAGTGGAAAACATCTCAAAACAACCCCGAGGAATCTGTCGGCGGAACCACCAACTTCAGCCAGCTGTCTTGCGGCTGTCACTTCCAAGTTGCCGGGCTTGACTCAACTGAGTCGTGACATTTGAAAGCTGTACGTTACGTGTCTCTCAGCTGTAAAATAACCCAGCGAATGCTACAGCTTAGCCTGACTTGGCAATATTTGAAGTTGAGGTGACCTCGGTAGGTATGCATTTCCGCACATCTGTCCATGGCTTTTCCGGCACTCGACCAGGCCGGCAAGTTGGGATACATGCGCTACCCAGTGCAAGCATCGTTAAATCAATTATGAAGTCACGCAATGGCGATCCCTCGTGCGCAACAGATTTCGAAGACTACTATTGCAAAGATGGCTTGGATTTAACAGCATCTGTGCAGATATGCTTCGAGACTAAGAATGGTAGACGATTTCCTGGGGAGAGGTTTGGTCACAAGCGTTGATGCATGATAGTTAATTTCCCGAACAATGACTTTAGACAAGAAGATGATGAACTCTCGAGACTTCCAAGTTCTTGCTGGCATGAGAACTCTCGTGGCAACGCCTCTTCCACGTGTCTGTGCACGGTTCTTGAGGTCGCAGTCCGCTCAAAGCAGATGTTCACGGTGACAACAGACCTTCGAAACTTCGTACCGCTACACTGCAAGGGCTTTCTTGCATCGGAATGGTGCCACATTATCGGCCCTAGTATGCGAGTTGCAAGACCGATGATCGGGTTCTCAAGCCCGACCCTGAGACCCAGCGCTGCGTTCTACTAGGCTGCTCAGAACGGGCTAGCGACATTACAGACGAAATCGAAGGATTTCGAGACATTGTCGCGTCTGAATACGTAGGTAATAATGGCGATTATTTGGCGATTGGCGAGCAGCCTAGGGCAAGTGCACAGTGAACGAATCAGCGGCTCTTCTTTTCCTGGGCTGCTCAATTACCGAGTTGGCGCCCAGAGTCGAGTTCGACAACTGATGCAGACTGCTTGAAGCGATAGGGCCTGCAAACCTGTACGAAGTGGCTGCACTGCCACCAGCCAAGTCCATGATTCACATGAACTCATCAATACACTGTTGTGATCGCCTCACCCGGCCAAGCCCGACACCGCCATGCATTTGTCGACGATCGTTGTGGTATGAAGTCTTGGAAGCCTTCCAGTATAATCGATGTTGTGGATTATTTGCAGACAGTCAATTTACCGCAAATGCTATCCCTGCCTCGATGTTCAGCTGTGATCTCAGCCACACTATTCCCTCCCCAGATATAGTGGGCTGTTGAGCGCACGAGTCGGCAATACTCATCGGTGTATTCACCACGACTGACATGCAGTGATCGATGCAAATGCAGCGGCCTTGCTGTCACGGGTGGCGCGCCTGCACACAACAACCCGACAAGAGATCGGAAACGTAACCTAGTGTCACCGTCCAATTACTTGATACGAAGCGTGGTCTGCCCGTGTGGGCTGCAAACCACGCAAAATTCGCGACAGATCATCCCTGCCCGACTCTTACCGTATTGGCTGAACCCTTGGTCCCGAAAATCTGGTAGACCGTTGTTTCTGCGTGCGCGTCAGTGCATGCAAGGTCGTGCACGCACACGATTTGTAGATGGTGTCAGTGGCTTGCGAAATAGCGATCCGATGTCCTCTCGCTCAGGCACGTAGAGCACGACCCATGAACAGCTGCGGCCAAAATTGTTACGATCGCTGATGCAAACGCGATAATTGTTTTGGTGGGGACACGGTTCCTGTGGCTGAACGGTTGTTTGAGATACCCTCGATTGTTTTACTCCCAGCTAGAAACAGACCACGTCTGTACACGCCGAAGCCAGCTCACCTAGCGGCTGTCATGTCAGCGTCTTCGACTGCACCTGTCAAGGAGTGGAATCTATCGGCCGTTACCACCCTGCGCATCTCGATTCTTTTCGCTGCAACGACTTCGTACATGACGCGCGGACGGGGATGTGGAAGGCCGCATCTTAGTTCAGTTTGGCGCAGCTTGAAATGGCGGTCACATGGCGATGCGGCTGAAGACATCACAATGATTTCAGGAAGGATTGCTACGGGGATCATACGCGGGCGACCAGCCTCTTGCTTTACCACCTCAAGGAGCTTTCCCTTTCCCACAGAGAGGCACCTTGCAGTCGACGGTCGATGAAATGAAACCATCACTCCGAGCAGTCCACGAAGGCGATTTCGATCACCCGAGGAAGCACCCCACCTCGATCCTTGCTCTGAATGTCTGGGCAACAAAGCTTGGCGTTGAAGCAAGATTTTTAGACTTTGGCGAGCTCCAACTTTCGCTTGTGACGAAATCCTCCTTACCTCATCAATCATGCTAGCAATTGCCATCATAGATTCCATCGAATTGACCAGGAGTCTGCCACTCTTTGACCTCCCTAACACGACTAGTAGATGAGCGAGACCAAATCAATTTCCGGGACCTTTCTATTGGTCGCCCAGTCGTACGTGGCACATGCCATGTCTGTCAACTGTAGGTATGGAAGGCGCTAACCCCTTCTTGCCAGAAGTAGCTGTGCTATGAGATCATCATCGCTGTTTCTGACCAGCTCTTGTTGTTCTCCAGCAAGCCTCATCTCACCCTCATCAACGATCCAAGCATGATCTCTGACGCACGCCCACAGTACTGT
Source organism: Cyphellophora attinorum (assembly GCF_001299255.1). Taxonomy (NCBI): domain Eukaryota; kingdom Fungi; phylum Ascomycota; class Eurotiomycetes; order Chaetothyriales; family Cyphellophoraceae; genus Cyphellophora; species Cyphellophora attinorum. The sequence goes on along the minus strand of NW_017253231.1, from coordinate 1,489,396 downwards.
TCCGATGTCTGCTTTCATGTTGGTGACATCTCGATGCAGCATACTGTCGGATACAGGGAAGCAACCATCTTTCCACTGAGTTGCATTATGCGCCAAACTGGTTCGGGTCACACATGTACGGTGAGACTTTGCACTTGGCCCCCTTACAAACAGACTCAGGTACACTGTAAACTCAACCATCGGACAATCCTAGCAACCCACAAAACTGCAGCATGCTAAAAGATAGCCGAAAACTGGAGTGCGAGAACGCCAGTCGACCACACTACACTGCTCACGCGGCCTCTCCTCTCGACAAGCCTGCCGCCACGGATGCCGTTACACTTGCGCACTCGGCTTACTCCTCGTGAGCATCTGACTCGATTCGTGTGTGTCGCACTCGCCACGTCTCCCATGCTATCCGACGGCCTAAGGATCAATACCTGAGACTTGAGCAGTGAGCATTACGCAACAGTGTCGAACTGCCGTGCCTTCCGGTTCGGCTGAACATATCGACTTTCCGCGAGGTCAAATCACATATGATCAGCCTGATCAGCGCCGTTTAGCTTTGGACAGGGGCCAAAGTAGCAATCCTTCGTCCATCGCCTCGTGTTCTTCTGCTCTCGAACAGTCTTTCTCAACGGAGCTGCCCACTGATCTCCTACCCGCGGGCGCCACAGTATTTCCTCGGTTGCTTGCCGAACAAACCATCCCGTTGGCAGTTACACGAGATCGTGAACTTTGAACTTCATTTAACTCAAAGTAGACCTCACCAAAGGTAAGCGAAAACCAGTGGTAGGCAATTGGCCTGCTACCGCTTGAAGTTAGATATGTTTGGTCTTCATGCAAGAGTCCAGGCCCTCGCGCATCTCCTTTGCATCAGTCTGTGCATTTGACGATTTTACAATGACTTGTCGGCAACTTCATCACACCGACGTGCGCGTTCTGAAGATGATTTACCTAGAATATCCGCCCACATACATATGGTCCCTGCCGTTGTACCCGAGACGCAGGCGCACCTTGCACATCTTATGCTATGGTATACATGCTGATAGGCAAGTCATACCAAATTTGTCATGTCCTTCGAGTTGCTAAGCATACGTCTTCGCCCATGTACTAATACTAAGCTACGACTCCGCGACGTTCCCCGGAAGTGCAGCTGTGAAGTCTTCTCAGCTAAGTGTGCTACATCAATGTGCTATCGACACATCAATAGCGACAATTAGCGGATGTTTGACTTTCACCAGAGCAGAGTTCAGTGAACACATTGTCGCGGCAGACGAAGGTCCCATCGCGCTTCTAGACCATATCAAAGCCCAGTGCCTAATGCTAGACCAACGATTTGAATATTCCCTGACCGTTGTCAACAGCCTCCCTACTCAACCAGACCATCCTCGCTATGCCAAGCCTCATGAACCCAATACGCCCAAGCAAAACACCATGCCCAGTGCAATTTGCATACCTCGTGCGCAGCAGCTTATCCATGAATGCATTCTCGTCCATGACAAGCCTTTGACGCTCATCATTTCCACCTTCCGCCACCATTACCACCAAACCCACCCTCAAAGAACCACGGCTCCCTCCCACTCTCGACCAGCCCCTCCGCCGGCATCCTCCACGGCAAATTCGGCACTGCCTGCACAAAATCCTCCATCTTCACCTCGTCTCTAGCCTTCACCTTGCTCCCCTCCGCCGCGTACACCGGCACCACGACCCCCGTCTCCCAATTTTTCACCGTGAGCTTGGTCTTCTTCTCCTTACTTCCCTTCTCCTTCACCTCCGCAAGCTTTCCCCACGCGCTCTCGCTGCAGTTTCCACTGCCAACGTAGTACCAACCGATGAGAATCTTCGCGTCAGCGGCAGCGCGGGCGCGTTCAAAGCGCACAGCAATGAGTTTCGCATGCATTAGACCCTTGCCGTCACAGGCTTTCGATATTGCGTCGCGAAGGATATGTTTAGGGAAGACGCCGTTGTTCCACCATTTCTCTGCAAAGCAGATCGTGCCTGCGCCGTTGGGGCCGGGGAGGGATAAGGCGACTGTGGCTGCGGAGGGAAAGTAGATGCGCATGGTTTGTTCAAGCTCGTGCAGCGTGATTGGGGTCGTGAATGTCTTAGTCGATGACCAGGAGTCTGGATGACCGAGGTGTCCGCTGATGGCGAAGTGGAGCGTAGTAGGTATTGGGGAGTAAGGCTGCCGACGCTGCTGGTGAGGAAGTCGACTTGCACCATTTCGTCGGGGTCAGCAGTGAGGTTCAGGCGGCGGATGGTTCCTGCAAGGGAGTAAAGGCCCATGCCCGAGGTTGACTCGGGCCCAATCTCTGGCGTGCTGAGCTTGCCGCCGAACGAGAGAGTCTGCTGGCTACTGCCGTCATCTGCGTCCGGGAAGTGGAAGCCAGCAGCGCTGCCTACGAAGCCGACGTTTCTTGTGGCGGTGAAGTCGACCTTGTCGAGCTTTCTGAGGACGGAGCCAGGCACTCCTTGACTGGTGAGGTAGGCCGTGAGATCTTCTTGAAAGGATGTTCTGGTGGGCATTTCTGCACTGGGACGGTTTGCTTCAAGCACAGGCAGGTCCACAACCCACACCAAATTCTCCACGTTCACTCTGGCATTCTCCCTCGCCTGCTTCGGCGCGTTCCGGGCGAGACTACCGTTTTGTCCCCAATCGTATGCAGTTAGATTGCCCGTCGGTATCGCAATGCGACAACGTCCATGCTGCCAAAGATCTGCTGTATCTCTTAGGTCAGACTCGGAATCATAGAACAACACCATGAATTTCGAATGCATTGTGCCACCGCCCTGCATGCCACCCGAAGCTTGAGGGACCAAGACTTCGACATTTGGAACATCGGCAAAGTCGACCTCTAGACCGCGTTTAATTGCTGTGGAGGAGGCATGTAGGATGAGCAAGAATTTGGTGGTCCGTGTGTCGAATAGTGGAAGAAAGAAGTCGAAGTCTGTGGTGAACGAAGAAAGCAGTGCGGATTTCAGATTTGCTGTGGATGTGGTGGCAGGCGAAGCGAGCAGAGAAGACAGTGTTGTCGTTGGCTGCGATGGGTCGCTGTTTTGGTCGTAGGGTGTGAAAGTGCGTAACAGAGTCGGCGCCGTGAAGTAGCGGGGTTGTGGCAGTGATGGTAAAGACGAAGGTGGGTCCCTGTGAGCAACGGCTGCTTTTGCGGCTTTCTCAGTAGAGTCGGCTGGTCGTACGGAAGGCTTCGACTTCGGAGGAGGGCTGATGGTTTTTGTGGAAGCTGTGCCATTAACACTGGTTTTACCATCTATCGTCTTGAGCCGCTTGCTGCTGCTTGGATGCTGAGGATCTTCATATACTGTGGGCTTCGGCTTTGGCGAGCCTCCATTCGAGATTGGTTTGGTGGCAGGAGTATCAACGCCGTCGCGCTTTCGCTTTAGTCTCGCAAGTCTTTCGGCCTCCATGGCCTTCCGGTCAAGCCCCAGAAATCCAGTAGTCTGAGCTACTGGCACTGGTGATGCTGACTTGTCATGGTCGCCTTCATGCTTCCCGTCCTTGCTCGCAACTTGGTCTTCTACGATTCCGGTAGTGCCCTCGTCCATATTAACAGCTTCGTTGACAGCAGGCTCCTTCTCGCCCCCGGCGGCCAGGGACAGCGCAATCGCCCGCTCCAGCTCGATATCTCCGTCACCCTCTCCCGTTAAATCGATCCCGTTCTCGCCCAGTATCGACTTCTGGCCTTTACTCGAGGCCGGCTGATTTGCCGCCATAGAGAGTGCAATAGCCTTCCTCAGATCTTCGTCGTCGTCATTGTCGTCTGTCAAATCGATTGCCTCATGATCTGTCGGATCGCTATCGTCCCTGATATGTCTCGGCAGTAGAACAGGTTGATTTAGATTGTTGTATGATCCTCGCGCACGACTGCTGTATGTTGGCTGGGGAGAAGCTGGTGGAGAGTCGGTCAGGTCGATGACGACGTCTTCTGCTGGATCCGGATACGCCATGATCGTCGTAGCCCTCGCTCGACTAAGACTTGCGAAGTTGACGGAAGCAGTGAAGCTCAAACGCTCAATAATGTTGAGTCGCCGTGCATTTGGCTGCTGCGTACTGTCAGGTGAATAATTTGTTGAATATCGTCCAGTGTTGCGCAGCCCGGGACATCGAGCGATACGAACACCTTGTCGTAGGATCGCGGCTGAAGCCAACAAATTGCCTGTCCTCATATGACTCAATGCACGCGTTCGTGTTCACTTTTTGTCTTCACTGTTTGATGTACAGCAAACAAACAGGCACCAGACTCAGCGCCAAGACATGCCGTGAAGTCGAGACGGATTCTTGCATGGCACGCTCTGTGAGGTCGCAGGCCGTGGCGCGGCCGTAAGATAGCGATCTCGCGGGTGTCTTACCAGAATCGTACCTCGACACGGCTTTGCCTTGTGGCAAAGCAAGCCGACGCTACGCTCTACGCGTCGTTGAGATGGCGGGAAGTAGATCTGAGGTGCTCACGTCTGTAATGAAGAACGAGGATATACTGATGCTCAGATAGCACTACAGAGACCGCCTATATTCTATCAAGCATCCAGTGAGTAGTATACAGGCTGATTGCGATGAGTTGCAAGTACAACCATCGTTGAGTGCGATTGGCTGCCCGGGCATCATTAAAGGCTTCGTGTCACCGTAGGGCTGACACGAAGCCTTGTGACCAGAGATTGTCATCCGGCGTCGTCTGTGAACCTTGCTACACAATCACCACACGGATTATTGTTAGTCCATAGCGTCGATATGGCAGTCGCTAGACGAGCAGCGAGGTGTCCGTAGGAGCATTCAGTACATAATCCAGGTTGAAGAGCTTGCTGATAGCATGTTGAGATTCGAGCACGATACGAAAAGCGTATGTCGAATATACTTGCGGCACATCATAACTTTGCACTCGGGTCCTACTCAAAAGTCACATGCATACCCAAGAGAGACCTCCGGCAAGACCTGCACAGACTTCGGCGTATTCGACGACTCTGAGAATCCCATGTGTGATATGCTTTGCGGTCGAGCAAACCTACACATGCTTTCGCGCGAGATATACCCGTTCGTCTCCGCTACAATCACTATCGAACCCTATACCTCCAGCTTTGTGACAACGAATATGCTGTCTTTTCAGGTCCCAATAGTCCATTCTGCTTCCGAACTGGTACATGTTCGTTACTTTGTATTCGACACCTAGCGTTTCCACAATCCGCCCTTTCGCAATGCGGACATTTCTCGGAGCGGTCTGGGGAAGAGGAGACGCTAGCGGCTGCAAGTGCTGATATGCCGCCGGCTTCGAGCATTTGGGCTCAAATAGACCTTCAGAGCGATCTAGATGCAAAGGAGATCCTTGCAGAACCACATCTTGCGGAATACCGGTTGGTTCGTGGTCTCCTCTGTTCAGCAGGTGATATGGATGGATGTCGCAGCCGGCATCTTCTTGGGACTCCTAGTTTGCCATTTCAGCTTACCGTTGCTGCATACTTTGGTGGCTGCGCAAATGAATCAATGTCAGACTCCTTAAGCTGGCATCTGCAGCGCTGTATGATAACACATCTCGTATCGCACAAGGACCTGATTCGTTCATAGTACACTGGCCATGTATATGAACTCCAGACCACATTCGAAGAGGAAGGCGCCTTTACAAGCTTGCATGCGGCTCCTCTCCTCTCCTCACTGATCCGCTAGGCAGCTGACCGACAGTTCACCGCGTTCGGACAGCAGCTGTTCCAGCAACGAGGTGACTGCGTCCCTCCCGCTGAATTGACTTGACCGACCTCGAGCTACAGCAACACAGGCTTGAGATTTATCACATGGTATATGCCACGCTGGAGACCTTCAGCGTGCAAAAGGGACTTGGCAAACTTTCGTCCTCGGTTGACCGGCTAGCATCAACGACGCCGTGTACTACCAAAACCCGTCGATTCATGTGTGGTGCTCGAATAGCTCGGTGCAGACGGAGGGCTAGACGGAGCCTGCCATGAGCTGGGACCAGTGTTGCCACCAGTACTCCTGCCGAAGAGTCCACGGCTGGGTGGCTGCTCTCTCGTCTCCGGTTGTGTGTGAGTTCTGTTGTTGCCTCTGTTGCCTGCCATGTAGCCAGCAGCAGCTCCAGCCGCTGTGCCTGTCCAGAAGCCAGGTCTCCAGCCTTGTTGCTGAGTCCGGGACGAGCTGGCACGTGTGGAGGTCGAGCCTGATGTTCGAGGTGCTGACTTCTTCTTTGCGGTACCGTAGTTGTTCCGAGGGTAGGAGTCGTAAGGCGGTGGCGGGTCGTCGTCGTCGTTTCCGCCTCCGTCATAACCTCCATATGGTGGACGCGCCGCCCTTGGTCCTCGTGGAGGGGCGTCCCGAGCTGAAACAAACAACTTATAGAGGATGATGATGGCAACCACAGCGAAGACTAGTCCGAATGCCCACCCCACAAAGTCGCCATCATTTGCTTTTGTTGACTCATGGCGTGCAGAAAACCCTTTCTGCTTGGCATACTTTGCTTCTCCCTTGTCGGTGAGCAGCAGTCGATATTCGACACCACAACTGCCCTTGAGCACGTATGGATCTTCACTGCTTGCGTAACCTTCGCAGATAACATCGGTGCTACCAAGCTTGAACTCCTCTGGCAGAGAAGCTTTGCACGACCATTGGATATTCTCGGCGTCGTAGTCGGCGCCTTCGTTCGTACATCGAATGACGTCGACGCTGTAGAGGCTGCAAACGTTTGGCGGTCCGACACACTGCGCTTGGGGGACAGGCGAAACGCGTCGCGATGCCGTCTGCTTGCCGCCGTAGAATGTCAGGGACTGTACCTGTGAGAGAAGAATGGCGTTCTTGGGGACTTTGGTAGGGTTTGTGACTTTGGCCGCATCTCCGCAGACATAGAAAAGGGTTGTGGCCGCTAAGGCCAGCCAAATCGACTTGGAGAGCATCTTGGATGGACACGCCTTTTAGGAATGCAACGCGGACGTTTGCATGATCAAGGCACAGGTGTGGAAGATATATGAATCGCTGATCCAAGAGGCGAGGTGGCCAGAAGCAAGGAACCAATGATCGTTGCCTGGATGCCTAGCGCCACCTTGTCCTCAGCCTCAGCCTGGGCTGTTTGTCGCCCAAAGCCGCGCCCAAAGCGGCGACCGATATTGAACGACACGCGCACCGCCGGCTACCAACTTCACCCGCAATGCAGATGCATCGAATCAAGAATCTATCTGCTACACCACCACAAATGACATCAGTCTCGTTACACGATGGCACTAATGGTTTGTATGCCCGATGACACAGTCATCTCGGTTGATAACGCGAAAGGTACGCGAAGACCATGCATATCGCGTTACGCGTAACCCATCTTTCCTGTAACTCCAAAATGTGTTTCATTCCACGTCCGCGCACCTCTCATTCCTCCTCCTTCTTCCATAAATCTTTCGAGGTAGTCTATCGCCATGGCTGCGAAAAGTCGTCCTGGCGCCCTCCAGACCTGGCTTCAGCCACCGACCAACGCCGGGCCGGCCACAGGCAAGCGCAAATGGGCGGCTGATGGTGAAAACGACGAGAACAGCAATAGTGATGAGCCGCCTATAGCGCCAGCCAAGAAGCCACGGCAGAAGCTGCTCCGGCACCAAAGTCGGCGGGCTCCAAGTCCACCACCACATCTACCACAAAGTCAACCTCGAAATCGAAGGACTCCGCCAAAGAAGCAAAGAAGCTTTTCAACGACAAGCTGAAGGACGTAGAAAAGCGCCACCTAGACCTCGACAAGAAGGTCAAAGCCATGTCGCCCAACAGCCGTGCCATAACCGTCGACAACTACGCGGTCTCGGCCGCCAAACACGCTGGGGTTGTTGCCAAATTGCTTGGCATGGGCTCTCCAGTGCATGCATTCAACTTCGCCATGGCCCTCGCAGACTCAAGCCACCGCAATATCACTACCTCCAAGATGTCTGGTGAATGCGGTGGATGTGATGAGCCTGGGGCAAGATGGATACAGCCTTGCTGGCTGCCATTGAGGCAAGAGAGAAGCCTGGTTCCGAAGCGTGGCTGAACGAGGAAGCTCTCTCGAAAGTACCTCACCGTTTCACGGAGAAGGATGCCGACGTGGGCGAATATAAGACTGGACAGCCGAATAAGCAGCAGCGCAATCAAATTCAGAATCAATTCATTATCTGGGAGAAGGGACGACGGGCAGCGAGGCGTGAAAGGCGGGAACAGTGTCTCGACTGGGTGCGGTGCTCGCTGGATGATCTGGTCGCTGACAGGGATTATTTGAAGGACTATGGCGTTGGCGAGGACTTCAGCAGGGGCAGGGATGAAGAGGAACGCAACTCTTATTTCTTTCTGAGCATCAAACGACTGGAGGAGATGATTGCTGAAAGAAGCGCTTAATTTGTTTGCATCGTTCTATCATCGATATGGATATCTTTCAACGGGCGTCTTGTTGACTTCTCTCGTCTGCTCCGGTGCCGAATGATCAGCTCGCGTCTGGTTATCGTGTACAGTCAAATCGAATCATGTTGCTTTACATGGGCCGCTGGACAAGAAGACTGCACAAACAGAATGACGTGGCATATGCTGCTCATACCAGTGGGTTATGGCATTGAAAAGTGGTTCATTCGTGTACGAATGCTGAGGACTCTCTTCTCTAGAAAACAACATTGAGAATCTTCCCGCCGGCAACAAGTATCACCCTCTGTTCACCAGTCCAGTTATTCTTGTGTCTCAACCAATGTTGACCGTCTTCTGTTTTGAGCACCGTGTCCATCACAGCCGTGATCCGTGCCTTTGAAGGCTTTGTCCGCTTGCTCTCCTGCGGGCTGGGCCTCGGGATCTGAGTAGTGAACCTTTTCCGCCCGTTGATCTGCACAGTGCAGGGCATCGTCCCTGAGCCCTTGAGCTCTTCCTCTTGCGCTGAGGTCATAACCGAGGCAGGCCAGGTGAGGGAAAAGATGCTCTTGTGGGGGACGTCTCCTCGCAGGCAATTTTGCTCCCACAACTCCTCGATGAATGCCGGAGCGATGGGTGCTGTCATGCGCATGAGTGCATATACTGCAATGTTGGCTACTCTCTGGTTAAGCCCCTCCAGCGTGGCACCGGAGATGCCGTTTGTGAGTTTGATCAGATCAGAGATTACAGTGTTGAGACTGTAGATGTCTGAAGTGAAGGTGTTCGTCACACTTTGGACTGTGGCGTGTGTCAGCAGTACGACAGACGCATCTTCGCTGCTTAGCGCCTGGACATCATCTGCTGGGTCGAGTCGCTCAATGCTGTTGCTGCCAAGTGCAGACAGCAGAATGCTTGGGTGATGTACAAGCTTTTCAAGCCGATGAAACCACCTCTGCATACCAACAATTTTCTCTTCGTCCCATTGCAGGATCTCGCTCACCGGAGCCGTGAACAGTATGTGCGCCCGCGTTGCGTCTGCTCCGTACTTCCTGATACAGATGGATGGGTCGACCCCGTTGTGCTTACTCTTCGACATCTTTTCCCAGGTCACGTTAGCCACATCTTCCGTGCCGTTGATCATAGGTCGGCCCGAGTCCGATTCTGTGATCTCGTGAGGGCGCAGGAAGCGTCCAGAATTTGGGTCGGAGAACGTCTTTCCGTGGACCATGCCCTGAGCAATGAGTTGTTGGAAAGGTTCGATGGCTCGTTCCTGGCCTGGAATCAGTCCCTCGCTGCAAAGAAACTTGTAGATGAAGCGAGCATAAAGAAGATGCAGAATTGCATGCTCGACTCCGCCAATATATGTGTCGACAGGGAGCAACTTTACTGCGGAGCCCTTCGAGAAGAGCTCCTCAGTGTTGTGCGGATCGACAAATCGGCCGTAGTACCACGATGAATCGACAAATGTATCCATCGTGTCTGTTTCTCGCTTTGCAGGGCCACCACATGTCGGACACGGTACGTTGACCCAGTCCTCAATCTTCTCCAGAGGATTGCCTCGCTGACCCTTCATTGAAGCATCCAGTACTGGCAGCTCCACCGGCAGGTCTTGCTCGGGCACGGGCACGGCGCCACAGTCTTTGCAATGAATGATTGGTATGGGAGTTCCCCAATATCTCTGTCGTGATACAAGCCAGTCTCGCAATCGCCAGTTCTCGACCAGGGCGGCATGTTTGTGCGGATCTTCACCCTGAGAGCTTAGATCTTCCACAACCTGCCGAGCAGCTGTGGTGCTGTCGAGTCCGGCGTACTTTCCACACAGCTCAGTGAGCGTGCCGGGCTCAGTGAAAGCCTCTGGCACCTCATCAGGTGCAACATACAATCTTTTGGCTGTGTAACCAAGAGGCTGAATGACAAGCGGTATCTCCTCCGTGGGGCGGTGTTGTCGCCAGAATTCGAGGTCTCTGGTGTCGTGAGCTGGTACGCCCATTACTGCTCCATCACCGTAGCCATCCAGCACGTATGGCGCAGCAAAGACAGGCAAGTTGTACTCTGCCGAGACAGACGGTATGCGAGCTTTGTAGGGCAGCTCGACCCCGGCTTTCGAACCACTTTCTTTGGAAGTGTCACCTTCGGTCAACACTTGTAAGGCTGGCAGTCCTGTCTTGCTTGCTTGCGACAGCTCATGATTCAACGACAATGCAACATACTTGACTCCGAAAATAGTATCTGCCCGAGTTGTGAAGACATAATGATGACTGATGGTATCATCGGCATGCTTCACATCTATTCGGATTCGAGCACCAGAGGACTTGCCAATCCAGTTCTTCTGCTGCGAGATCACACGCTCTGGCCAGCGCCCGCCCTTGGAGAGGAAGTCGAGGTCTTTCAGCAAGGCTTCTTGGAAGGCGGTTATGCGAAAGAACCACTGACGTAGGTTGATCTGCTGGACGATTGCGCCGGATCGCCACGATCGCCCATTGCTGTCAACTTGTTCATTGGCAAGAACGGTCTGGTCCACCGGGTCCCAATTTACGAGCGCATTTGCTTGGTATGCAAGACCCCGATTGAACAGCATAAGGAAGAGCCGCTGCGTGTGTCTGTAAAAGCTTGGGTCACATGTTGATATTTCCTACCACTTACATCAGCACTACGTAGCTCCCAGGCCGTGACAAACGTACAGCATGCCAATCAAAGCTGGTGTTCATGGTCTTCAGCTGCTCCTTCATCTTTGATATATTTTCTGCCGTCCAGACCGCAGGATCAAGCCCTCTTTCTATCGCCGCATTTTCGGCCGGCAGTCCAAACGCGTCCCAGCCCGTGGGATGTAGTACGTCAAAGCCGCTCATGCGACGGAATCTGGCAATGACATCCGAGATGGTGTAGACTCGTACATGTCCCATATGCAACGACCCTGACGGATAGGCGAACATGGGCAGCACATAGCTCTTCTGAGCCGCCGTGGACGGGTGCGCACTTGCATCTTCCGTCCATCTCAGCTGCCACTTCTTATCGATGTCATGAAATGGGACATGAGACATCGGTCGTGCGCGACCAGCGATCGTAGGGACAGATAGTGCAAGCCATCTTGGTGTATTGCGGCTGGATGACACGCTCCTCCACAGCATCACACCAGCGTGACGCAGTTCAAGGCGCTGGAGTGCGCAGCTCAAGCATGTCGTGGCTGGAAGGAATTGCTAAGATCGCGGTGCGTTGGTGGTGATGGAAAGCGCGTCGCATCGTCATTTGAAATGAGCCTGCGCGGAGAATCCGTGTCAAAGCAAAACCTTGGCATCGACCTTCTTGACCTCGTCTTCCGATGTCGATCGGGACGTTGTCGTTATTCTTCACTGCTAACCACTGTTCATCGCTATCCATCGCTCCTGAGTCAGACAAGTGGACCGCGGGGCTCTATGATCGATCGACTAAGTCATCACCCATAATGCTGCACAGCAGATCAACATGACACTGGACGGCTTCCGGCATAGCATTAGGACATGTACGCGCCGGTTGACATGCACTAGCCTGATGAAAGTGCCTGTCAGCTGTACAGCGGCGTGCAACTATTGAACGCCATGCGATGTGAGCACATCCGAGCTCGAACATGGAGCGGCAAACTTCGATGCCTTACCTGCAAGCTCTGAAGCGGCAAGGCTTGGGACCGACTTGTATCTTTGCTCTCAGCTCTCAACGTTATGACTGTATTCTGGCTCCCTCTGAGACCGAATGTTCCCAGCTCCGAATCACATCTGAAGATCTCAGTCGTAAGTCCACTTTCTGCTCATTTGCCCTTAGCTTTGGAATTTATATGAGCCTTGTATGCACATGAACTCGATTCCCCTCTCGAGTGCAGTGCTTAAGCAACGCTTCACTGTTCCGAGGCTTCCAATATCGATCTATATAATATCTTCTTGCAGCCCTCCCACTTATCGCATCACGCGGCAAGTCCTTTCACGCTCCTGACCGAACTTGTGGTTCCCTCTCTTGCCATAGGGGTTGACTGTCCTGAGTCGTTCGCCTGCGCACCCAAGCAATCCTATCCAGAGCTCCTCTCTCACCTCTAATCGCTGTCATCCCGCTCGCTGGCCCATCATGTGGGCTTGTCAACAAGAGGAGCAGTTCCTCGAGGAGCAGGCCCAGGGCCGCTTTCTCACCGCCCGACAACGAAAGGCCCTGCAAAAGAAAGGCGGCTTTCGGCGTCAGCCATCGAAACCCAGTTTCATCATCCCAGACTTCACACCGAAGCTGGCCCAGGTGTCAGCAGATGTCACCCACGACGCCCGCCCAACCTTCGAAGGACTTCCCACGGATCTCCGACAGCACATCTTTCGCTTGGCTGAGCAAGATGTCGTACTCAGCGAGCAAAATTGGAAGACGAGGGAGCGAACAGCTTACGGTTCTCTCAAATTAGTCTCAAAACAATTCTATCACGACCTGCAAGACATGCGCTGGCAGTCAAATCGGGTCCGACGAAACCAGCTTGCCTATCTGCTTCGGCTCCCCTTCTTCACCGGCGACTTCGATCTCACACGGCCTGACCGCATGTCACCTCTTTTCAAGAAGTTTCAATCGCTCTCGCTTGAACTTCCCTTCAATACCGACACAGTCCTTCTCAATAGCCTGACTCTCGCGCTTCTCTCTTTGCCACTCAAAGATCTCAGGCTTTTCTTCACCGGCTGCGACACTCATGGCACAGAAACCAGACTTCAATATTGCGGCATTAGATCCTTCGACTATAGTGGCAAACTTCCGGCAAGTGGTCAGGGCTTCCGTCGCAGAGCTTTGCTGCTAAACACACTGAGTCGGCTGACCCAGCTTGAGACGCTTGTGGTATCAAATGCAAACATGCCACTCACGTATAGCCAGGTCGTCAACAATAAGGCCAATCTGACTCGCCTTGCGCTCTGCTGCGACCCAAGGACAACCGCTACGGACGGCTGGGCTGCAGCTCTAAACGATACATCAGATCCAGATCTGCGATACGCCGCTACGGGTACAAATGCGGATATCGACAGTGAAGTGATGCCGCCGGATCTTCGAGAACTAGAGATCACTGCGAATGCAATGGCGTTGACATCACGACTTGTCAGAAGGGCGATGCACAGCCTCGAGAAGCTCACATGATGGTGCCCAGTATCACGAATCAAGGTGAAGGAGCTCTGCCGACGTGGCAGCTCGACTGGTTGTCTCACACTGCAGAGATACTTCTTGTAGGGGCTATGAATGGGCCTCGCAACGGTTTGAAGACATTACGTATTTGCGTTGAGCAGCCAATCACTACCGGGAATCCCTTGAGACCAGGCAGTCGTGGTGAGGGCATGCTGATCCACGCCTTGGGAAGCCATCTTGCCGGATGCCAAACCTCAAAGTCCTCGAGCTGCATCTCAATGTGGCGGATCAATGGCCCAACGCTGGTATCGATATCATCAAATCACTCTGTCATAAGCTCGAACGGCTCTTCATTTCCGAGCAACTGGTAGGTCGCCAGCATTTGCGTCTTGTCGAAGTTGTTACACGTCAGAGCTTTGGAAAGGAGCCATTCAGACCTCAGGCTCTATATCTGCCTGGTAACGATGATAAGAAGATGAAATACGCAATCTTATACAATAAAGGACTCGCGTTCTTAGGTTATCAATTCGCCGCAGAAGGCGTTTGCTACCGCGTGATAGAAGCCGCTGAAGACAACAGCCTGGTACATACCGAGAATTATCGACACAAGACTGAGATTGCGAACAACAAAAAGAAGAATCGCGGGAGAGTCGTACCAGATCGAGGGGAGAGAGACGACGAGAGCATGGCAATCGACATGGAAGCGCTGGATTCCGTTGACGAGGACGAATTCCAGAAGTCCGCACCAGAACGATTTCGTGTTGGAGTTATCGACGAGAGCAGGGATAACACTCAGATCGGTATCGAGCTTCTGCGCCTGAACGGCCGTCTTCTTGATCGCGAGCGCAACAAGCACTCGATTCGTGATGGGAACGCTCTGGTTCAGTGCGGCCCCGACGACGAGGTCGCTGTGCGAGTCGGCGAACGACCAGCTCGTCGGTTCCCAGTGATTGTGGCTGCGGCGGATCGCGGTCACTGGATGTGCGACTCCGAAGATACCACTACGTCCAGAGGCGTTGGCGATGATGATATCACGACTGACGCGGTGCCATTGACGAGAGAGGTGGACGCCATCAACATTGCGCCCGTCAGGTGCTGTGAAGACGGCAGCTGTCGAATCTGTTGCTGGCAGGATGGCACCGCCTCGACGAGCACGGGATCCTGATCAATCGACCAAGCCTGGCGGATCGAGCTGGATCCTGTTGTGTATCGCACCGAGTGCGAAGAGTGGCTCAAGCTCGTCTTTCAAGGCAGTGGGGTTGAGGTCGTCTGCTTCGTGAGGAACTTGGTGACATTACGAATGTTGCGATCCTACGTGGTATTATTGATGCTCTACCCAGGAATGGATATGCTTGGCGCAGTTGGGATCATACACGAATAGAGTGGCGAGCAGTGATCGCAATGACGTTGGAATAACAGCATACTGGGTCAATTCTGAGATATATGTTACCCATCATCCTAGATAGATTTCTCTCGATTCATCATACCCATCATGTTAGACACAGAACGAAATATCCCTACGAATGGTACCTTTCCCGGCCCTTCACTCCTTCCCGATGGCATGCAGTTCCCCGCGCTCAGATCTGCCGCTTGGAAAACATGGAGAAAGAGCTTGGTGGTGACCTTCTCCTCCTTCCCCTCCTTTCGCCAGCTTCCAATGATCGATCACATTCTACCAGCTTTGCTTACAGCATAGCCGGGGTTTTCGTGTGCGATCCTCTCCAGGTACCCGCAATGATGCTGTTGGCATGTCACGGTGCTTCGTCTAACCTGCGCGAGATGGACGTGGAACATAATCGAATCTCACTTGAGTGTCTGCGAGCGTACAAAAAGATGCCAGATCCCGCTGACCTGAGATTTTCAAGCTCATCTGCCAGCCGAAGTGTACTCAAGTGCTCGAAACACCCCTGCTCGCCCAAGATAGCCTTTGCGGGCTGCCACGAGTCATCAGCCACGCGTCGATCAAACCCGTGCCAACCACCATTCGCCTGGCAGACCCTTCCATCCAGAGGTACTGCTTAGCCTAATCAGCTTGCCGAGGACTGAGTCGCTGCACGAGCTAGTTACAACGTCCTCAGGCACAGGACGTTTTCCAAGGCACACGTCTGGTGGTCCATTACTCGCCCTCTAGGTTCATCATGGGCTCCGAAGGGCAGAATGCCAACGGTAATTCTATGTCTTCTATATCAATGCCTCCTCAAGAACCACCAATAACGTCCCTGCCAATGGATAGTCCCATCGACGAGAAGCGGACCTTGAGTCCAACCAATACTCCGCTGTCTCCAATCAAAAGCCCTACTGACGAGACATTACCAGATGAGGTACATACCGCTCCTTGATGCATCGCATGGTCAGATCGATGACCGTGAAACCTGCGACTTATGCGAGCCGCTTGAGAGAGCCGCAACACTTTCAGCCTGTCGCCATGAATATCTGCAGATCGTTCTTGGTCAGCAACAGATTCAGTCATAATACGACGACGGTCTCATATCGCGAACTTTAGTCGAGCCAACCGCTACTAACCTCTAGAGCCATACCGCCGCCAGCGCTGAGACCATGCAGTCGTGGAAAATGCTAACGTCGATTTCCTCAGGTCCCACTCGCCGCCCAATTGCCCATCAGCAAGTTCTCGTCCTTACCAGAATTTCCTCCAGAGGCCTCCCACCTCCGCGCTCTCACCCTCACCTCCGACATCCCCTTGCCGGAGTACCAATCACTCGTGTCCGGGGGAGAATACTCACTTCCGGTGCTGCCACAATCGATCACGCACCTCACCTTGGAACTCTTCAGCTTAGGGTTTCCTGGCCGCAATCCCAGATATCTCAGCAACCTCGCGGTCGCCCTGCCAAATCTTAAAAGCGTCACAGCGTTCGCCTGCCTGCTAGACGGACTCGATGACGCCAGCCGCACTGATGCTGAGCGCTTCTTCGACACAGCTAGAGGTCTGCGCGAGCTACACCTGATCGACACCTTCGTAAGGCCAGGCTACTGGACGGCAGTTGGCAAGCTGCTCGAAAAGCGTGCAAGGGAGGAAAAGGAGATCCAAGAAGCTACCGGCGATGCAGCCAGCAATTGCAACAATGGCACAGCGGCCGGCGGAACGCAAGTTGTAGAGGTGTCGTACACCTACCGTGGTCACTCCGACAGCGATTTCTTGGCTCGTCTACATGGCGAGGAGATGCCGCTTTTGATAGTTCCTGGTCTTGTTGGTGCTGGCTTTGGTCTGGTCGAGGAAGCGGAGGGAGATAAGAGCCTCGGGGAGACTGCCGAAGACGGAAACGACGGATCAAAACCCTCACCCGCAGGAGGCATTCTGCCTTTTGCCAGCGACTCGAGGGCAACAGCAGCCCTGAAGAAGCGCTTTGCGAACTTCAAGCAGGGAGAGCTAGCATCCCTGAAGGTACTGAATTTGGGCATGTGGACATTGACTGTCGAAGACATCAAGGAAATCCTTCTTGCAATCAGTCCGTCGCAGGGTAAGGAAGAGACAGGATTGATCGACCTCACAATATCAGTCCTACTGACACAAGACTGGCTGTCCGAGCTGATGAAGGTCTTGGGCGATAGTCCTGCGACAAAGGCCCTTGAAGGACTAGAGATCATAGGGGTGCCAAGTCTGAGTAAACCTGGTGGCTCTGCATCGGGACCTGCCAAGTCGACCAACAGATTGACAATATCATGGATACTGGTGATGAAGCCTGGGGTGGTGAGCAAGGAGGAGCAAAGATCCTTTCGCAAGAAGATGCGGCGAAGCTTGGCAGTCGGGTCAAGGGATTGACGAGGATCGATATGAGCGTCTTGAAGGCGTCAAAGGCGGGCTTGGTCAGGTTTGAGAGGGCGAGTGCCTCTGCTGAGTGGAATGGAAGCCGTCTGGGTGCTTGATGTTCGTGTTCTTCGGATCAGCCGCGAATGTTGTTGACCGCTGTATCGAAGTGCATCATTCATGACTTGCAATGATCCATATGTTTGCCCCTTCCTGAGGCGTATTACATCGTAGCAATTCGAGCCTGAGTAGGCGACTATCGTTGTGATGCATGGCACACGTTTGGGCTTGCCTTCTCGCCAAGGCCCGAAGGTTGATGGAATCGCCTTCCTCTTGGGCACCTATCAGGAGCATTGACGACTCTTGCGATCGGAGCGGAAACGGCCGGTCGTTCATATCTGCTGGCTTTGTTCTGCGCTGCGGGCATCTGTACGTGGGTTACGGTTCGTAGCAGAAAGAAGCATGCAGCAGCCGAGGATTGCTGAGCTATGACTCACTCGCCTGCAGATGCAGACAAGCTTCGAATCAGGCGATCTTGTGGCACTGGCTACGAACAGCCCCTAATCCGCCCTATCACATGAACAATATCAATATCACGAACGGTCTACCGAACTTCGAGTCTTTTCAAACCACGCAAAGAAAACTTACAACACACTGAACACGGAGTCGCACAAACGGTCTGCATCATGGAGAGCTCAATTCAGATCCGCCTCCACCCCTTCAATTCTCCCGAATCATACAAACTCGTCAAAGACCTCGAAAGCGACCTTGCCGCCTTCTACCCCGACTGGGAACAGCTGAGCCAGCCCAACTACGTCGGCAATCCTCGTCCCGCGACTCCTGACGCAAGTGCGATCTCAGCAACTTCTCAGCGACCTGCAACGGAAGAAAAGGAGATCACACCCTTCTCCGACCTGATTCCCTCCAAAACTTCTTCCACCACAAGCGACGAGCCTGGTCTGCTCTTCTTCATCACCTTCGATAACTCCAGGCCCGTCGGCTGCGTAGCACTTCGTCAACTCACGCCGCACGCTTCACAGCCAGACTATGTTCCACATACTCTGCCACCACAGCTGTCCTCAGACAAGACGTATGTCGAGGTGAAGCGAATGTTCATCGCGCACAGCCATCGTGGACGCAGACTTTCGAAGACGTTGCTGGCGCATGCGGAGAAGCATGCTCGGGAGGAGCTGAAGGCGGATATGGTTGTGCTTGAGGTCGGTTTGAGGCAGAAAGCTGCGGTTGCACTGTATCGGTCGTTGGGCTATAAGGAGAGGGCGATGTATGGGGAGTATGTCGGAATGGAGGTCGAGGCTGGCGGCGATTCGATTTGTATGGAGAAGTCGTTGAGGTAGTCGTAGCTTGAGACGCTGCAGATGTAGACATGTGAGTTTGTGGTGTCGAGGAGTCCTTTGGATGAAGCATGAGGTCGTTGGAAGCAATCGAGTCAGGGCCCGCCCTGGCATGAAATTCCCTAGTGGCAGTCGCTACCCGCTAGTAGGTAGCAACCTATGCCATCCGCTTCATACCTTCCAAATAGCTGCCTTTGTAGCTCCCGCCCTCCCCTAGTCTCTCAAAGTACTCAATCTCCACCTCCTTCTCCCACGTCGGCTTCGACTTCTCCCACAGCGTGTCATAGTAAGGCTTAGTCAATTGCTTGGTCTCAAACCACTCCCGACTCTCACTCCACACTTCGACAAGTCGGAACACACCTGGCTTCGCGGGATCGTGGAACACGTCGAAGAGTATGCATTCCGGTTCTGCGGCACAGGCGGCCCACACGGGTCTGTGGGCTTCTTTCCATGCTTCTATCTTGGAGGGTTGGACGTGGAAGGTGACGAAGAGTGTGAGTTGGGGAGTTGGATGGGACATGGTTGAGAGTACTAGGAAGCGAGAGATTGACAGCGAAAACGCGAAGCAGGAGTGGGAGTAGACCGAGGATATAACATGGTGTTTTCGGCATTAAGGCACTTACTGGCATGATTAGGTTATATAGCCAAGTAGGATGACGCACTGAGCTTTGTTCAACAGCTCTGAAGGCCTCCCTAAGGGTATCATGTATAGTGTCAGAAACAGAGCCATAAGGCACGGAAACAGAGGCGGAAATTCTCTGCAGTAAGGCTGAAGTGATCTAGAAGTGAGCTCAATTCCTGAATCTCACTTGTAACTCAGAGTGCAAAGGTGGGGTAGATTTTATCAGGTCTTGGCATTTTTTGCACTTAAGAGCTTTCTTGGTCATCGTAGATCTCAAAGCTGCACTCTTGCTCCCAAACGCAGCCCGTAGTCTGGAAGTTTACTCTGGTTCTGGTTCCGCCAATCACAATGTCAGACGACTCGCCTCGCAAGCCAGAGTACCCCCGGGACGACAAAAAGCCCTGGAGGCTCATCAAGGGCGACCCCGACCACTATGCGTACGGCGAATCTGGCAGCAAGAAGCTGCGATTGGACGGTCAATGGTACGTCTGTCCGATTTCCGGCTGCGGCTTCATAAAGGACTGCAAGAATGAGTTCGTCGGTCGTCGGCATTTCCAGCTGTGGCATGGCTACCCATGGCCACAGGACTCCAGAGGCCTCCTCAGCGCCGCGATTCTGCTGCCACATGATCAGAAGAAGCAGCAGCAGGATGCGTGGGCTGCTATTCTCGGCGCTTTCGGTGGTGCGTCTGCGGCTCCGTTCACCGATACGGGAATCCGTAGAGGTGGAATTCCTTACCCGTTCTCTGCTGCTGCTGCAGCATATGTTGAGCAGACTGGTGGTGTTGCTGCTGCGCACGCGCGTGCATTGAATGCGCCGCCTCCTCCGCCTGCTCTTCCTTCGCCCTGGCCTCCCTCTCCTGCTGCTGATGCAGCTGTGGATGCGCTTTGGGCTGCTGCTCCTTCTGGGCCAGCCAAGAAGAAGAAGGAACCCGCCAAGAAGCGCGCTCTCTCTCCCTCCGCCTCCGCCACCACCACCAAGAAGCCACCGAAGAAGCGGAAGCAGGCTAACGGTGCCTCGAAGCCCGCCCTGGCTTCTACTTCTTCGGCGGGCGACAAGAAGGGGAAGGGCAAGCAGAAAGACCCGGAATCAGTTCCTGCCGCGGCTTCTCCTCCTCCCGACCTCCCAATCACCACCACCACCGCCAACGACGACGACGACCCCGAGCACCTCGAGCACCTCGATTTCGCCGTCGCGACAGAGGACTCCCTGCGCGACCAGAGCGGTGGTGTCCGCCAGGATGCTTCCCACGCCAGCAAACGCGCTGCTGCTCGTCGCAACCGCCGCGCAGCGGGAGAAGAGTCAGAAGACGACGAAGACGATCTCGTTCTCGCTGCCGCTGCCGCCACCACCACCACCACCACCACCACCACTCCCGCCCCTGCTCGCCCCGCCTCTCCCGCCTCCGTCGACACCGACCCCGAAACCGAAGAGCAGAAGCAGGCCACCCAACAGCGCCTCGCCCTCCTCAACCAGCAGCTGCAGCAGACGCAGCGAGAGCACCAGCAGGAGCAGCAGCAACCATTCGCCTTCCGCCTCCCGCTCACCCAATTCCCTCTTTCTTCCGCTCCTGCCACCACCAATGCCTCTCCTGCTCCCCCTCGTCCGAGGTGGGTCTGCCGTGCCCGTGTGGCTAATGGGGAGGCGGTGTTGGGTGAGGGAGAGGTAGAGGGAGAGGGGAAGGGGGGGTTGTGTCCGTGTGATGAGGCTGGGTGTGCGCAGAGTTATGAGGATTGGTGAGTGGAGAGGGCTCCCTGGGGGTATTTGGGGGAGTTGGGACGCGTTTTGGGGAGTTTGGGTACCGGCGAGGCCTCCCCGGGGGTATTTTGGGGAGCGCTTCCGCGGTTTTTACGCAATCATGGGGACCATATGCTCGGGAGGGCATCAGAGGGTCTAGATGACTAGATAGCAAATGAATAGCATTTGCTACATATGGTGCGCTGTGTGACTATTTATGCATTCGTCTTTCTTTGACATGCTTGCTACCTTCATACACTATGGAGACCACGTTGCGTGGTAAAAGCTACGAAGATACCCTTTTTTTTTACACAGATGATGGTGACTACGGGGTGCGCTCCAGCGAATCAGTCAGTAGTCGTGGTTGTACACGCGTGTTGGCAGCGTCAGGATGTCGTTCGATCGCGAGTTGTGGATGATGATCTCAGAAGTCTTGCTGCTTGTATGCTCACTCGTGCTAGACTGCGTTGGCAGTGTCAAGCCTCCGCTGGACCAGGAGTTCTGGATGGTGACAGTACCAGTAATGCTGGTCTCGTGCTCGGTGGATGGCTGGCCGGGCAGCAGACCGTCACTGGACGTGGAGCTGTAGATTGTCGTCTCTTGAGTCGTGTTGCTTGCTTGAGTGCTGGTGGCTGGCACAGGAAGGGTGAGACCGTCGCTCGACCAGGAGTTGTGGACCGTGATGGCATCAGTGGCATTGCTGCTATCAGTAGTGCTTGAAGATGATGCAGTTGTGGTAGCATTCATGGAACTGGTCGTGGAAGAAGAGTTTCCGGAGCTGGTATGGCTGGTTGAAGCGATGGTCTCGTTGCTCGACGCAGAATAGGTGGTACGAGACGCTGTAGTACTCATTCCCGTAGGCCAGATGCTGGTCCAATTTCCAGTGCTGGTAGCCGTAGCATGAGCTGTAGTGCTTCCATTGAATGTAAGTCCACCATCTTCTTCGTACTGTCTCTTGATACCGCCGACAACCCATGGAGTGCCGTTCGTCTTGATAGCACCGTCCAGGGCGTACTTCAGATAGCAATCATTCTCGCCGGAAAACCGTTCTGGAAGGAAGAGAGCCGCCTTGCAGTGAACGTACTCGCCACGCATTCTCATTTGTGCTACTTCAGGAGACAGCGGCATGTCAGAGAGCAGTTCACCGCCTCCTTCGCCACCCGAATTGAAAGCGTCACAGAACTCGAGGCAGTATTCGAACTGTCCAACCCAGAGGAAGGAAAAGATGTCTTTGCCAGGAATGTCGACGTTGCAGAGAGGATAGTAGTCGTGTTTGCGAGCGGCACGAAAGTCTACTGCAGAAAGGCAGCGGCGAGCTTCGACGACTGGCATCTCAATGGGAGAGATAGTGACTGTTGTGGTTGGCAGTGGCGTAGTGGACTCCGGAACGGTGATGCCATCTGCCGGGGCCGCACGGGTTGCAGGAGCGAGAAAGGATAGAATGACGGAGAGCAGCATCGTGATGGAAGTCGAGAGTTGGCGATTGATGGCTGAAGGTGATTATTGGCGTTTATGAGCGTCCCTTGCCTGACGTGCCTGCGTCTCAGATTAGCAGCCATCGTCTAAACGTGATTCAGACTTACCTCTCGTGCTCTGCGAATGTAGGAGCCGATGAACTGGCTTAAGAGGAAACTGACGATGAAGGCGGCCAGGCAGAGCAAGAAATTGATGAGATCCATTCGCGGGTTGGTGGTATAATGAAAATGAAAAGGTTGGAATTCAGTGGGCAAAGGAATCCGGTTCTCATACAACGAGCAAGCGCGACCAGTGCGTTGCTGCTGCAAATAGACATCCTCGCGCTCGCCCCTGCCACATCGTCATCCGCATGGTCCTCGGATGGCAGTGTCTACTGTGGTTTGCTCTCTACAGACATCGGTCTCTCGATAACTTGGCACGCCGCAATCATGAGGCTTGACTTGATTCACAACTCATCGGCCTTCCTCGCCTGCTCTCGCAACTTTGGGGCTGTGCCAGCACTCTTTTCCATATCTGCGGCCCACAGTGCTGCGCCGACCGTGTTCGTGAACGCGAAGATCAGGTTGGCAAATGGCACCATCTCCAGCACAAAGGCAGCCACTCCGAACCTACGAGAAGACTTAGTACTGACCACATAGGCGAGGAAAGGAAGTCTTACGCTGTGTAGCCGCCACGGTGTTGATGAACGAAAGTCTCCTTCTGCGACGTGCTCCATTCCTTGAGTTGGAAGTAGTGCGAGTGAGCCTGAGGTCCTCCTCTCTTGCCCTGCAGTACGATGAAGATGGCTGTCCCAACCACAGGAATGAAGTTCAGCGGAAGATAGAGCAGGTAGCGAATGATGGCGTTGGGAGCGAACTTGGCGAACGGCTTCTTGACCAGCTTTCCTAGTCTCGCAATGTTGTCACCACCCGTCTTGACCTGTCTACCCTCCTCGACCAGGTTCTTGCAGTCTCTGGAAAGCAGTGTACCATCAAATGTGTCGACCAAAGCCTCTTCAATGAAGAAGGTTCGGCTGATGACGTTGGTGATTGTAGAACTCTCGCTCAAAGTGAGTAGAGCAGCAGACACAGCAGCGACAGGACCAGAGGTGAATGCATGATAGCAGCCTGAGGAAGATACAGGGCGGCAAAGCAGGCGACAGTGACGATGACTCCTGTGCTGAGGGTGGGCGTGAGCTTGGAGATCAACGGCTTCCAGAGATCCTTGTGGGACAAGAAATAGACGATGCCTTTGAACGGGTACTATTCGCAGCGTTGTCAGTAATCGATCTTGATGCTGCCACAGGGTACTCTGGAGACACGTACTAGCCAGGCATTCGATTGAACGGCATCCTTGGTCATTGCCTTCACGGCGCGGGCCTCATCGGTGGCTACGGTCTTCACGCGCTCGTTCATGACTGAATCGGCCAAAGGCTGACTTTTTCGGCACGTAGGAGGATTGAATGTAGTTTCAGAATGCTTTGACGAGCAATGTAGAAGAGGCGAATCAATGAGAATGGGAAGACTGCTAAATCTTCGGTATGGTGTTGTTGGAAATGTTTGCTACTACATCCTGCTATGACGCCCAAACATCTGACGTCATTTTCTGAAGGAGGAAACAGCGCCCGGTAAAATCACATCAATCTCGGAAGGGCCATCGATGCAGTTGTCTTTGGTGATACATGCTACGGTACAGCCGCGCTGATTCGATGGTGGTAGCAGGCAACTATGATTGCAGTTCCTGAACGCCATGCTAAAAATGAGGATTGCCAAACCAGCGGCGGAGATTCCGACACGCGTCAATGGCTTCATGCCAGATCCCCTTGTAATGTATCACTAACGTAGCCATCGCTTTCAGACACAAGTCTAGGTCTGCTCTGGTCGAAAGCATCATCACAGCGCGATGCCTTCCCGCATCTTCGCCACTCCTTTCTGGCCAACGCCTTTCAGGCTGACCAGTCCTTGCTCGTCCTCAATGATCCATTGGGAACCATGCCCGTCAACGTGGCTTGCCAATTGCTCGTCGAGCTCCTGCAACAGTCCGACGATTCCCTCCGCACGTTTCGGCCCCACGCCTTGCAGCTGCTTGATCTGGTGTACGTCGCGTGAGTTGATGATTGAGAGCACATGTTGCATGCGTGGCGTCGGCGGACCGTCAGCACCAGAGGGAACAGCCTGAGCAGCCTGGACCAACGGATCGGGGGAGGATATGTTGTGTGGAATAGAGTGAGCGTTGTCTCGCTGCTTCTTACCGGCTCGTCCACTGGCTTTTTTGCGTGGCTTCGCGCGTTTTGGTGAGGAAGTGGACGACAAGGCGTATGAGTCGTCATCTTCAGAATCGCTGGCGGCTTCCACAATGTAGCTTTCGTCTTCTCCATCCTGGGTATTTCGAGCTTGCTCTCTCCGCGCCGCTACCAGCCTTGAGCTCTCCTGGACTCGCTCTTCGCGGGCAGTATGCAGCTCCTCTTCCTCGGCCTTCCTTCTCCGAACTCGCTCACGCAAACGCTCAATCTTTGCCTGAAGCTTTTCGTTCTCCGGGAAATAACCACTGGCCAGCTCATACATCTTCAGCGCCGAAACGTCCTCACCGCGTGCCTGGTGCTGCTTGGCCATGAACAGAAAAGAAATACCTTCGGCGCGCTCCTCATCGGCGACATTTTCGAGTCTCTTTTCGATCGAGTCTAGACGGGCTTGCACAGCATCAGATATTGGAGGCTCGGCGGGCGGCGGTGCGGCGAGGGTATGTGTGGCTAGGGCGGAGCGGACTCGTGAGTCGATCAAAGCTTCGAGGTTAGCGGTTGACAACGTTGGTCCGGAAGGGATAGGACGTTTCGAAGATAATGTCATTGGCTGGGAAGATAATGGTCGTTGCTGTTTGAGTGGTCTGCTCGATGCTTGATGCTCGGCTGACCGCTTCAATGGGGATGACTTTTGTACTTGAGCCCCTCTACTGCGGTCTGAATATACCGAGAAGGCTTTGGCGGGCTTCTCCTTCGTATCTCGGTTTACATTCAGGTTGACGTTGATGACATGAGTCAAAGGTCGAAGAGGTTGCCGTTGAATGGTCGTGCCCGAGGTACCAGTAGCTTGCCGAGGTGGACCTTTGAAGATTGGTTCATTCTCTACTTCTTTGACTTCGATCTTCTTGGTGCGATTTGCGAAGTTAAGTGACGAGAGAGTGTCGAGATGGAAAGGTTTGGTAGGCGCCAAATTGAGAATCATAACGCAGATGCCATTGTTCTGACCAAGCGACAGAATTCTTGTCATCTTGGACTCGCGATATGGAATGCGGCTTTGCTTCTTTCCGATAGCCTCGACACATTGTGCCAGCACGAAGAGAGACTTGTTGATGGACGCCGACTCGACCATGCGATGTTTATCATTTCCTGTCCGTCGATTGTCCTCTGAACCAGCCAAATCGATAGCGGATGCAACACTGACGCGAGTTTCGGTCGGAGTAGTCATGGTCAGCTTGACGCAAAGAATGGCATGGCTCCGTGAGGAGTGCGCGTTCAGCTTCGTGGCGCCCGTACTTCGGTTTGCATTGGCTCGATCGTAGAGGACCTCAAACTCTTTCAGCGTGCTGCAAGGCTCTTCGGTCAGGCCCACAACCACAGTCTTGCCGCCCTCGGCCTCCCGGATGGCCAACCCAGTAGCGTTCCTCTTCTCGGGCGGCTCGAAGAGGTCAAAGACTCGGTCGTTGTAGATCTCATAGTAACTCATTGACACGTCGACCGTTGTGTCGCCGTTGCTGCTCTTTTCCAATGCCTTGCTTTTACGGAAGATGCTGCTTAGTAGTCGTGGGATCATGCCTCGATCGGTGAGTGCTCTTCCCCCTCGCATCGTGTGCGTCTTGCCCGTTCCCGTTGAGCCATAGGCAAATATTGTGACGTCGATGCCCTGAAACAGTTGTTTTATGGTGGGCGAGACTTCGGCATCAAAGATCTGCTGCTGCGTAGATTCCTGGCCGTAGACGCTGCTGAATTGGAAGCTGTACTCCTCGGACAAGTTCTTCGGGTTGGGGATCTTGACGATGCTCGTCTTCTCGTCGGCGCCAGCATGTTCGGTGAGAATCTGGTCAACATCACGCTCTGTTTTCAGCAAGGGCCGAATCCGAGCCACCACGCGAACACTCATCGCTGATGCGCCTTATTCCTCGAATGATGTGTCGTTGCTGCAGTCATCAGCTCTGCCGTCATCTGCGTCTTTGCTGGTACGGCGCAATTCATCGCAGCGAACGAAATACGCGACCTTTGGCCGAGGGCCGGTTGTCATGGGCAACAGGGGAGTCCCAGTTTGGAGCGCCCGCCAATACGTCAACTCCCCCATTTGCCGCGATGATGCGGTTCTTGTGCATTATTGCCCGAGATTTGTTGGCTCTGTTGTTGCTGGTCGACCTTGCTGTCGTTGAAGAAGAGGCACAGTCTCAACCCTCGTCGCCAGCGCTCAATTTTACGACATTGGCTGGCACGCAACAGGCTGAGACAGCACCCCGCTTCCGGAGCTGCGTGGCCGAAGCCGATTGATCCATAGGACACTCGACGCTCGTCGCTCACCACATCTTACGCAGTTTGCGGTTGGGCATACGTGCCCTCGACAACTCGCTCGCACCTACACTGAGTCCACTCAAAGGACTATGCGATTGATATTTACACCATATACTACCGAGTATACGACCTGAACCGCTACACCGTAGCGCACAGGCAGCAACAAGCACCATACATCTATATCCGCTATACAAAACCCAAACAGGGTCACCCGGGGGCGCAACATGTCAGGCACAGAGATTGTGGTTCGGGAGTCGCGGAGGAGGTACCACTGGCCAGAGCTACAGCTAAACATATGGATATTCGTGGTGTTGGCAGGCGCATCAACGGTACTCGGAATCAATGCCTGGTTCATTGTGGTCCAACAGCAGATGCGAATAGGAATACCATGGTAAGCACACCGGTCCTCAGGGGTGGATGAACGGCTGCTAACACGTGGACAGGATCTTCACGTTCGCGATCGTCACAGCATCCTTAACGATCATATTCCTCCTGATCATCCTCATCCTCGCCTCAAGACGACTGCTCATACCGGGAGGGATACTGATAGGCGCATTCATACTATTCGTGCTGTGGCTGACAACACTCATTGAGACCGCCATTCAGCTCTTCGGACCTTCAGGCAATGTCAACTCAAATTGCAATACCTATGTTACGGGTCGACCATATGTTGGGGTGACCGTGGAGACGTTAGCATGGCTGACTCAGAGCAACATCTGCGCTTGCTGGAAGGCAAGCTTTGCCTGGTCGATTGTCCTGGCTGTGCTGTTTCTGTGGATGATTGTGCTTGCCTGGCAGGTGCAGAGGGAAGATTATGACTGAGGGAAAGGGATTATTCGGGCGTGCATTTGAGCGATCTTGGGCGACTTGTCGGGGCATTGTTGGTAATGTCGCTGAGTACATAGCACCTTATGAGCGACGACTTGAAGAGTTGGGAATCGATATACTGGGTAGACTTTTGTTGTTGACGATATAAATACATGTACATTCTGATCATACATACTCCTGCACACGGAGATATACCCTTATCTCCACCGTACCCTCCTTCTCCCTTCCTGCCACCGCCTCCTTGACTCATTTCTGCCAGTGACATCCTACAACATCCTACATCAGGTCGCAATTGCACGGCCAGATTCGTCGTCGCTTTCGAGAGAAGCATTACTGTCAGAGTCCTCGCCAGCAGCAGTGTCCTCGACATCATCGTCACCTCGCTTTCTTTTACGTCCAACACAAAGAGAGTCTGGTCGAGCTGCTTTCGGCTTGTCAGCTGGCCATTGCCTTTCATCCCAGTTTTCCATCATTTGCTTGAAATTATCAGCGGCGATATTCCTCGCCTTCTCAAGATGGCGGACGGTTCGATGGTCAAACACTCTCCTCTCAAAGGGAAGACCATCCATGCCGTCCTCCGAACTCTCTGAGCGGTTTGATGGCGTCGATGAAGGCCATACAATGTCATCGAGTTCGGCATCGCCTGGAACTCGCTCGCGCCATCTCACAATCCTCGAGTAATCTTTGGGCATGCCGAGGCCGCCGTAACCGTATGCCTGCATCTCGGACCGCTCTGTGTGAGAAGAATGGCTGGAGAATCGGGACGAATTACGACGCACAGCTCGAAGCCTTAGTGCCATCGTTGCCGCTTTGCTGTATTCACTCTCCGCTGCCGCGACACTTTTGGCTCGTCTTTGGCCGTCCAGAGTGATGTGCGTGTCTGGCGGTGGAAGGTCTTCTCCCAAGTCGACACGTCTCTTGTGGTCAGCCACCATTCCTGCATAGTTCAGCTTTGATCTCGCGAAGTGATCGGCCAATGCCTGCTGTGCGTCTTGCAGGCCAATGCGAGCCTTCAAAAATCTCTCCCGAGCCCGAGTCTGCTCGTTCATCTGGTGTTTCTGGGCTCCGTGCTCTGCCTGGATCTCTTGATCGCAGTCATCAAGTATCGAGGCCACATCTTCCTCCGCGTCCAGAAGGCGATCCATCTGCGACCAAGGCTGGTAGCCTCGATCACCGTCACGTTCCTTCAGCTGCTCGGAAAACGACGACTTCACCCATGCCAACACATCCTCATATTGGGAGTTGATATCTTTATTTATCGCAACCATTCTGGACTGCGCAGCTTCGATCATATGCTGTATCTCCCGATAGCTTCGTGCCCAGTCGCCGTGCCGGGGATTGGGCCAATTCCGTCCTTCCAATTTTGCTGCAAACAGCATTGCGTCTTGCATTTCAGGGTCGTTTTCGATTGGACCCACCTGTCTCGTTGAACGCATGACGAGCCACAACGCCCGTCGTAGACGATAGGCAAGGGCTCTGGCGGCTCTCATCCTTCCCTGCATGTCCTCAAGCTCAGCCCGACATTTGGGGATTCGGTTTACCGAACTCCTGACACGGGCTCCAATGATCGGTGAAGCATCACGTGGCCGCGAGCTAGGATCGGGGCGTCTGTGTGTGTATGGGCCATGGGTACTGCCATCACGCGGTACATCAGGCTGGCAACTCTGCGCCGGCTGTCGCCGTTCGCACTGCTGTACATCTCCCCACCACTGCTGCTGTTCTCCCGATCCGTCTCGCCATTTTTAGAAGGATCCGGTTGCAAAGCATCTGCGTCATGCAAATCTGGACCAACGACATCGTCCTGGGCCACTACTGGAGCCGGACGACGAGATTCTTCTGCCTGACCTGCCAAGTTTCCAGCTTCATCGTGTCCACGCTGTGGTTGGACGTGGAGATTCTGGTATGGATCGGGATCCTTAGCTGTCGGCGAAGACGTTCCATCACTTTTGGAGAGTTTCCGTTGTTCTTCTTGGGCTTTCCGCCTGGCTGCGGCACGTGTTATCACGGGCATCGTTCAATTCTATGGTTGGACTTACCTGAGCACCCACGACCAGCTGTCCGTATATGTCGTACCCGTGAGCCGCTGTGCCAGAACAATGATTCTTTGACCACCGACCCCACCTGGCCATGTGTATTGTATGTAAGTCTTTGTTCCTCGCAGATTGATCGGTATCTATAGACTGAGAACAATGGAAACGTGTCTCAATCACTGAATTCCACAGAGATCCAGTGGTTTGTCTTACTATCCGGGACTACTACTTCATCGAGCAAGCCTCGTCTGACCTCGGTCTGAGCTATAAGGACCACTTGTCTCCGACCGCCCGTTAATGTCTTAGGAACCGCACGGTATGGTGTGCAGTCGCATTCTAGCACCACACCCTGGGATGGCGGATGGACATTGCGCTGAAAACAAAGGAGCCGTCTGCGAGGGCGCTCCAACGATACACATTTCACAATGGTCTGCGCTCCAGGATCAACGGGGGTTCGTTCTGGCCGGGCGCTCATGGTCGTTCTGCGCCAATACATTTTGTTCCCAACACCATCGCAGACACTCCTGCAGTCAGCGCTATTCACAAGTGCCCTGCTTCATCGTGTGTCACTGCAGCGTCGCATGGCGCAGGTGTGGTCTCAACTGAGCATATCTGGTCGCTGAAGTTTTCGAATGCTAGGGTATCTTCAGAAGTCCGGGAACAGAGCTCCTTACGATGGTCCCAGCCTTACTCGAGACACCGCACAACGCGGTAGTCCGACTGGGTGAAGCATTCAGAGGTGACTCAGACACGGAAACTGTGTCGAGGTGAACAGTTGGGCGTCTACCCACTCGACTGTATTTGCAAGTGACAAAAGGTGGCCGGGGCAACCGTGTGCCTGCGACACAAGACCTGTCGTCTTTCCATCTGACTACTTTCCGCCGCGAACAATTATCGCGAATCTCTTCTTACACCCATTCACAAGCAAAGGCTGTCTTCTCAACAGTGGCGACACAACCAAAAGCCTGATCTTGTCTTCTCGTTCTGCGAAGATGCCTGGCATGTCGGGTCGACCTCGCGGCGCTGCCGCCACACCATCTACCAAGCGATCGAATACTAAGAAGCCCGAGACTCCCTCATTTTCGACATGTACAATGCTCGAGGAAGCTCGAGAAAAAATACCGCTGTACGACGCCGAGATTGGCGACGTCTATCTGTTGACATGGGACGAGGAGTGCCAAGATCCGCAAGAGTGCATAGATCTGCTGATAGACTTCAAGGAGGGTCGCCAGAGTCGCTATGGTCACGTCGTTCCAGTCTACGAGCATGGTGTACTTGTAGGCTTCAAGATCTACATCAGTAAAGAGCGTCCGCATTTGATCGACGCAATCGTTGCGCACGGCTTTCGAGCTCTGCCCATCTACGTATGATTCTACTCGCTGATGCTAATCGAGACTGACTGAGATCACAGACTCATGGCAAGAATGGCATCTTGCATAAGGCACCCGCGCTCCAACTCGAACACATTGGGATCGAGAGTAACGACAACCACGACTACCAGGAACATGACCATTCGTGCGTTCATGCCGTAAGTCTCGCCGAATATAGCAAAGACTTCCATTCCCGGAGTTACATCCACTACACAGATTCGCGCAAGTTCGAGTCCGAGAAAGACCTAGGAGTGTACATTGGGACAGTCGCAGAAAGAGACATGAAATCTCTCCTTGAGCAGCGTGACTCTTTCTTTGATCAAAAGCTTGCCTTTGCCAAAGCCTATGACGCAAATCGCGAAGGTCGTGACCAAGATAAGGCTGCGAATCATTTGCCTCGACGTCCCCGACAGCAAAGCGCCACTACATCTAGGAATGAGGCCGATTCGAAGTCTGTTCAACCTTCCGAGCAGCCGCTACCGAAGGACAAGTCAGAGGCAAAGGAGAAGCCAGCGAGCTCTGAATCCACTCCTGGTGAAGCGGATGACATTGCGACTCCAAGCTTGGGAGTCGGTACTTCGCTGCCAGGAAGCACTGAGATCGATGAAGATGGCGAAGACGGCGAGATCGAGCCCACATCCTCACCTGAAGAGACAGTCAGGCTGGCTAAGGCTGCGTTCGAACAACATGGAGGAGACCATTTGTCTCTCGCGTACATCAAAGCTCTCGAAGATCTCTCGCTGCACAGCACCGCCGTCAGGATGGTCGTCCCAGTCAAGAGGAACAGGACATGGCTGATGAGATGATCCAACGCTTTAGGCAAGAGCTGGACGAATTGAAGAGGAAGCATCTCGAGCGAGAGCTGGAGGAACGAGAGAGACAACGAGAATCCGCTGGAAATCGACGCCGCCGCCGCGCTGAATCCTATGGTCAGCAACCTCCCCCAAAGCGGTCTCGGGGCGATCATTTCTCAAGCCGAGGTGATGATTCTCGTGGCTCTAGAGACGATCGATCTTCCACAAACCACTACAATGGCACCGAAAATTCGGGAATTCCGAACAATGTACAAGCTCTACGCGATGGGGACTATCACGTCAACTACGAGTACAGCAGCGCATATTCTCAAGGCTCCCGTTCATACAGTCGGGTCGATGGCTATGAAGAGCGTGAACGCTATCAACGAGATGAACGCATTGAGCGCTATACTTTCGGTCGTGATGATCGCCATGGTCACAATGGTGGCTATGATCGAGGCGGTTACGGTCGCGGTAATGACCATAGTCACGACGGTCGCCATGATCGAGGTGGTCATAATCATCGCGAGGCAAATCGGGGATCGGATCAGTATCATACGAACGGTCAGAGCACAACCCACAGTCTTCGAGATACATTCGGTTCCTCCGCATTCTTCTCCGACGACCAGTATGGAAATGCGTCTGCGAACGATGCTTCGCTCCCCTATTAGGGCAGCGATACCAAGAGGCGCGAGCTGAATAACAAGGACGAGCGTGAGAACGAGCCTCACGGGCGCCAGCTCAAGAGCAATTACGATTACTACTACTGAGTCGAGCGACTGATGCGGGGATGCGGCAGGTCGACACGACGAGCTCAACAGCTTCAATGCAACAGTGAGCGTAATGGTATGGGATGCGAAAGTGTGCAAGGGTGTGTATGATGAATGACCGTTCAAAGAATGCCTCATTGACACGTGTTTTGAACCACATTCAGGGATGTCAAACAAATGGTTGATGGTGCGAGGCTATGGCTGTGAGCGCTCTCAGGAGTCGCACTTTCTTTCTGGCTACGGTGGCTTGCACGACAATGGGATTTGGAAGTATTTTGCGAGGAGTTTAAGGGGAAGTCCGCATCACATTTTGATGCTGGCTTCGATCGATGGCCAATGAATGACAATTTCGCGGTCGATAGTCCTACGTTATCAAAGAGTTCGCGAGGGCCACAGTCAGCTGGTAGTACGCGAGTCGAATGTATGAATCCGAAGTTCATGACGACCTCCAGGAGGCCGTAAGTGAGTGTGATGGCATTACTAATGCTGTTCGAGTACACAACCTGAACGACGCCTCGTGTTTGCAAACTGGCTCTTCTGGATGTCCTGGATCTTCTCGGGAACGTGATATGCGGCAAGAGCGATTGTGGCGAAGGAGAACAGTAGATCTTCTTGTTTGCTAGGTGACCTGCACCGTGATGAGAGGAATTTTTGGACTTTCATCACAGCTTCAGCTTAACATCAAGTGACAACAGGTTGAAGCAGGCAGACATTTGGCCACAAAGAAAATTACCTAGGTAACGCACAGCAAGATCTGCCACTGCCATTCTTTCGCAACTCCAAACATTCTGTCGCTCAATCGAGATTCCCTTTCGCTTGTCAACACCTCAACCAGCGCCAATGGGATCCAATCAATCTGTAGTAGCACCTGCTGCAGCGGTGCTATCTCAATTAGCAGCTGCTGCTCGGGGGCGACCCAATCTGTCGGACAGTCAATCGATACGCCCTACCAGAGCACCGACATTTCCACCACCCGTGCGACACAAGATACTCAAGTACAACGTGGCTCCGAAGAAGCTAGGAGACATGAAAATCGAAGTCGGACACATTCTCTTGTTGGAAGACCTCGAAACCCTTCTCTCTGATCAATGGCGAATGGAGATACTCAAGCTGTACTTGGACGGACTTTCAACGCGACATGGATGGGTTGAAGAACATCCCTCGACTGGTATCACTCCAAACAGTGGCAATCCACTCCTGGAGATCATCTGCAATAAGGAGCGGTTGTACCTGGTGATCAGTGTTGATGAAGACGGGTTTTGGGCTGTGCCTCTCTTTGTATGATGTTTTCCTCGGCTACAGAAGACTCCAACTAACTGGAAGCACAGGACCTCGACCTCTTGGCCACTACCGCCAACTCCAAATGCCATCACATCGGGCTTGTCAATGATGTTCATGAGGCTGAACGTCATCGTGATCCGATGCTTTGCGTGGAAGTAGCGGCTCAGCAAATCCATGCCTTCTCTCCGGGGTGCAGTGTTCGATACATGCAGGAGCGGTACTTCCAAAATGTCGGCTTCGGTACGCTTGTTGCACTGATCGACGAGAAGAGCTGCAAGTACCTGCAAGAACTACGCCTCCGCGAAATAGGACGGTCGACCCTGCATGACAAGGATAAGACTTCTCGCGCAGAGCAACTGATGAATGCGCACACTGTCATCATCAGGGCAAACGAGCAGAGTCACCTTGCAGGGAGGATCGAACGCAATTGGGAAGCTGTGAGAGGGATCGAAGCGGTCCGACCGAAATCCAGGCCAGCCATGAAGGAGCCCAAGAAAAGCTCCCAGCCGCGAGCCAGTAAGCTTGAGATTACAACTTTACCAGACCCACAGAGACCGGCGATCAATGGCAAAAGCGACTCTGATGAAGCCAGAAATGCGTCAGGATCTGTCAGTACTGATACCTTCGCCAGCAACATCAATCATGCCGAGAATGCTCACCAAGCTGCAACGTCCCCTAATAATACGTTTGGGACACATGACGCCGTAGGTCCTGAAGTGGTCATGCCCGCTGAAGATGAAGATCTTCTGGAAGAAGGAATCTTCGATGAGGGGGTGATGAAGGACCGCGCACCCACCGAGGGGGGCAAGCTTACTGCTGCACAGATGATCAACCACTTGCACTCTCGAGATCAGCGTCGATCTGACATGCTTCGTTCTCGACAACACTTGTTCGAGGAGGGACCGGAAGCATCACTGCGGGGAACGACACCAGGGCCACGTTCTCGAAACGGAAGCATGACGACGGAGGACACGAAGATCGTGACTTTGGGTCGGTGAAGAAGGCTCGTTACGTGCCGTCGGATCAGGCGACCTGTGGTGGTTATGCAACTCGCTACGATTACTTCCAGCCGTACTATAGGAAAAGTGGACGTAAGGGGCACCGGGGCATCAAGAGGGATAGGACTGCTCGTCCCCGTTTTGGGAATACGGCAGATCGTCTGGCTTGTCAGGATGAGCAAAGCTACGTCGGCACGTTCCCTTCGAGACCCAGGTCCCCTCCTCCTCCTGGGCCTGAACCCTCAGGACAGCCTCGTCTCTCGCGGTTGACTGTGGCCGAATCGGGCGACAACAAGCACGCCGGCATCAAAAGGCCATTGTGCGAGAGTACTGACCCAGACTTTGTACGTCCGCAGGCAGAGGTCATTTCCCGCTATTGGTCAACGACTTTGGCAGTCAAAGGATCTCCGCGGCGCATGATCGACGCAATGTTCAAACGTTGACTTTCTGCTGTCCATACTGCTGGTCGATGGGTCGCACTGAAGGTGAATATATGGCAGTGGATTATCGGAGTGGACGCTTCTGTCCGGTGAGGCATCATGCCATCCAGGTCAATGCCTATGGGTAGCATGTCAAGAGGAGTGCAGATCAGGAAACGGAGAACTCAGTCACATCATCGACTCCACCTCAGGCTCTCCGAGCACGTAATGATCGAAGAGAGCGAAGGTCTGGTTTGCCAGCATTCTGCATTACGAACACACTTGAGAACAATTGCAGCTGGACGCGCGTTGGCATGACTGTCGATGAGAATGCAACGATCCCTTCAATGCAATTCCGCCCGCCCGCGATCAGTTCGTTACTCTTCGAATACCGGCGAAGGTAAGAGATTCGATGAAACAGCAACATGTCAGTGCCGAGTATAAGCAATTTTGAGCATGCTTCACGTGAAGCATTTAAGACCAAGTCAACGAGGGAACGCGTTCAGGCTGCATCACGGTATTGACACAGCTTCAAGTGATAAGGTATGCCAGGCAGACGTTGCCCACAAAGAGTTTTGTCCCTTTCCGTCATTGTGCTAAGCACCTCTCGCCACTTACATACTGTTCAACATCGCGTTTGTCCCGGCGTAACCAAAATCCCTTGGACCTGTTCATAACGCCAACGCTTCGCCATGGAGTCCCCGCATTCAACGCAACCGCCTCGCTTACTGGCGCAGTCCCATTCCGACAGAGAGGCTCGCAGTCAGAATGGTCAACCAAGTCAAGGTGGACAGGCTATAGCTGACGGGGTGACTCCACACTTCGAGCGCGAACTCGTGGCACAGCCCGACACAACCATGACTGGCACAGACGAGATGTATTCGACCTCAGTGCCCAAGGACACTGATCGACCAGTCCGTGTCCGGCGGCATCCTCCCCCTGTCAGACATAAGATACTCAAGTGCGAGCAAGTACCTGACGAGAGATGGGCCGAAGGGTTGCACATTGGCAAGATCAACGATCCGATCAATACCTACGATCCCGCCGACTATGAGGACGACTACTCCTACAGCGACTATGAGAGCATGACCGGGTATGGTGCGCCGATCCCTGGCTTCGACATCGCCTACACAGAACAGCCAACAGTTTTCGAGGGTGATATCATTCTGCTGCCAGAAGCTGCTAGTGAAAAGTCGCCGCAATGGCGTATCAAAATGCTGGAGTTGTATCTGGAGGGCAAATCGACACCTAATGCCTGGGTCGAGGAACATTGGGATTCGACCAATGGTATATCTCTCGAAGTTGTCTGCTGCTCAGAGCAGCCGCATTTGGTTTTCCAGCTTAATGACCGAGGTGGTTTTCGAGCTTTGCGATGCCATGTAAGTATGCGTCAGTTTGAACACGCTAGATCAGAGCTGATCTGCTCCAACAGACCTATGACCTCAGTCGTGCGACTGACGAGCTCAGAAGGGAACATATCAGTCTCGCCGAACACGATTTCTACGATTACCATACTGAGTTTGACAAAGCTCTGAACATAGCGCATAGGGCGTCCTACACCTATGCTTTCTCTCCAAGACTCACCGTTCGTTATCCGTGGACGTATTCGACAGAATTCGAATACTACAGTCGATGGGGTGGTACTTGTGGCACATACATCGGAGAATTGGATGCGGAGAGCATTGCCTATCGGAGGAAGACGGAAGACATGTACAGTACATGGTCCTGGAAGGAGGAGTTTTATGCCAGTGCCAAGAGAGAAGTGGAAAGAAACAGGCGTCAATTCGAAGAGGCCGAGAAGGGTTTTGCTCAGTACGTCAGTGGAAACCTTATGGATGATGCACGAGAGGCATTATATGGTCATGCGCAACAGGATGGAACGTTCCATAAAGGAGACGCAACTTCTGAAGCAGGCACGAAAGCTGAGAAGACAACCTGGAGTCGATCGCACGATCAGCTGAGTGACATAGTCGCAACAGACTTACTGGACGGCAAAGCAAGTACTGGATCCATCAAGGAGGCCACGCGACGCACCAGCCAAAAGATCACCGCGTCAGACCTGACAGACACAGAACTCCCCACAGAAGACGCTCTTACACAGCGCCTCGTCCCGAACCAACAAGACCTGTCTGCCGGAAAGGAGACACCATTCGAAGGCGAGCCAGATGCGCTTGGCTACTGGGATCTTCTCCATGAGGAGGAAAAGGAAGATGGCTGTTTCGACACCATCATTCCAGGACGCGTGCCGCCTGAGCAGTGTCGGCGGGCCGCGCTGGAGATGATTGCTGGAGAGAAGAAACGATTTGAGGATGAACGTAGGCGCGTGAAGGAGAAACCTCGACTCATGACCAAGAAGGATGAGGCGGCCCGGAGTAGGCTTCGCAGTGATCGTAACCTGGCCTGGAAGCAGAAGTATGATCAGGAAGTAGGAGGGGTGGATCGTGAACACGAGGAAGAGGCAGTCGAGAAGCTCCGCCAGATGTCGCCGAGTGAGAGGACGGCGGCGATCATGGATGAGTTTATCGATCTCGGCGATAGTGAGTGGTAAGACGCACAAGCTGGTGGTTTGAATGAGCCAACTGCAGTTGCGTGTATGCCATTCGAATCACTACGGTTCCTGTGAAACGCAGCTTGCCAGGAGCTGAGGTGGTTGGGCAGTATTCAGTACGCTGCTGACGACCCCTAGCAGCGCCATGGAGTACGAGACTCGGCACAGCTTCAAGTCGTCGTAGTACGCTTCCTGGGGTGGTTCAGAGAGGCATTAAACAAGCTCACCTAGGTATGTCGACACAATGTGCACCTGTATCGATAATTTGCATATCCGAGACTACTTCCATCTTCCATTTCGTACTTCTCGAAGGGGTTCCTTCCTGGGTACCGGCTAATAGGGGTGGCTCGCCGTTGCCGTTGCATCTGTGCCAGGCACTTCCGGAGGAGAACCTGCTACACGTGAACGTGAACTTGACTCGAGGCAAGTCGGCAACACATGAGCTTGAGGATCAATCACTTTCTCAACACGATGTCAAGTGACATAAGGAAGTCCAGGCAGATCTTTTACTCTGCAGAAACTACAAAATTAAGCGCTTGCCACCTACCACATCGATAACTTCAAGTCTCTCTCTCTCTCTCTC
Organism: Cyphellophora attinorum; assembly: GCF_001299255.1. NCBI lineage: Eukaryota > Fungi > Ascomycota > Eurotiomycetes > Chaetothyriales > Cyphellophoraceae > Cyphellophora > Cyphellophora attinorum. Next base: position 1,450,856 of record NW_017253231.1, on the reverse strand, counting down.
TCTCTCAATAATCATTGCATCTTCCTTTGCGACCCGCTCACGCTGAACCCATTCTCACCAAACTCCAGACCGCAGAGCATCCATGGACCGACGCATAATCTCCCATGATCGTTCGCGGTCCCAGATCACTGTGCGCCACAAGCTCCTCGATCGAGAAGTATACAGCCAAGTGCTCAACAAGGGCGACGTCTACTGTGGATGTGTCTTGTTGCTGGACGAGAGCCACCGGTGCAAGTCCCCTGCGTGGCACATCAGGGTGTTGGAGCTGTCCCTCGAGGGTAAGGCAACGCCTCATGCCGAGGTTGCGGAGTGTCATCCTTTTTGGAACGCGTCGGGTCTTGAATTTCTCTGCTGCTCGTTGCGGCCGTATGTGGTGACCTGTGTCGACTCAGGGGGCTTCTGGGCTGTGCCCCTTCATGTATGAAGTTGCCCCTTCCTAACAAGCCAAGACCAGAGCTGACTGATGCCGCAGACCTACGACCTCACCAATGCAAGCGACAAGATCAAGAGCCAACACCTCAGTATCGTTGATAAAGATGCCACACCCGAACAGCAGACCGATACCGAGCCCCTCGTCATCTACATGAAGGGATATTTCGTCCAAGACTTCCCCCAGAGATCCGTTGTCCACTTCACGTCGCCACATAAGTTTCAATTTGGCTGCCAGGGCACACCCATTGCCGTTCTCGATGAGAAGAGCGCCAATCGCCTCAGCAAGGGATGGTTTGACGAACTCTGCCGTCCAGTGGTTCCTCCTCTCAGTCCTGCGGAAGGCTTGAGACATGCCAATGCAATGTACGCCGAGCAGATCCGGGCGACGTTGGAGTGTAGGAATAGCATCGGAGAGGGTGATTCTGAAGACAGTAGAGAGCTCCAGGAGATGTTGGCGAGATGTGAGGAAGTCACAAGGAACGATGAGGCGAGCCTCGAGCCACGCCGCGATCAGGCTGATGCCGCAAGTTCGCTGGACTCCCAGACAGCACTTCAGACTACTGGCGCCGATGATGCTGACGAGCAACTCAACCCTGTTCGAGAAGACATGTCAGCCAAGGAACAACTGTCGGACAATCCATTCGATAATGACGATGACGTCTACAAGTACTGGGTTCTTTGGGACCAGGAGGACGAGGAAGAAGGTGTTTTCGATGAGATCATCAAGGGTCTCACATTAACTGACTCGGGCCGCCGCAATGCCCAGCGGGAGCTGGCGAGATGGGTCGCGAAGATGGCCGAGGATGTCCCTGCCGTCGCTGGCATTTCCACGGAGCCTCATTGACGAGGGCCGTATCAATCGAGGGTCATATTGGTCTCGAGGATCAGGGGTGGCGAGACGTCCAGGTCAACAAGGTGCACTACAACCGAGCACCCTTGCGACTCTGGGCTTCCTATGAGGAGGAAGTTACCAGAAATTGAGCTGTCTCGAACTATCGACTTTGTCGCTAAGCATTGAGCAGGAGACGTCGATCGCCTCAACGAAGTTCTGGTCCTTAACTCTCAGGCAGGCACTGATACGCTCCATAGAAACAGAGATGGTCAGTGGTTGCTGGCTTCATCGCTCCTTCACCTGGCATGTAGGCGAATGATCAGCACCGTAATTCACCGAACCTGTGTTTTGTCCTGGACGCTACGCTCCTCGCCAGAGATGCGTATGGACAAATTTACCACTGGCCTACATAGTCCGCAACGGCTGAGCTGCTGTGGCTGTTAGATATGTGTCACGGCTGATGTACCTGGGCTGTCTCAGACGTTGCTGCTTGCAGTGGCGCTCGGACTTGCAGTTTCCTGTGGTAGGCGCTTCTACCACTTGTAGGTGAGCTGTCGCGATCGCTGCTACTCAGTCAAGCTGATATATGATCTCACCGAGTCGCACGTTCGCTACTGCTGCTGCCGGTGGTGATATATGGAAGTAGGCAGTGGGTAGGCGCACACCGGGCAAGCACACCTGCTGCGCATTCGAGTTTTCCTTTCGGTCCAGGAGCTTCCAGTGGCACGGAGTCATTTCGCAGTAAGGACGGTGCGATGGTCATTAATGGCTGTAGTGTCGGCCATAATTGCTCCATGGTCCTTCGGCATCTTGTCCATCCTGCTATCGTATCGTACTCGCGCGGTTGGATGTCGGGTTCTCCTTCTCGTGCTCCCTGTACAATATGTCAGTGCAGGTGCTGTGAACTGCTTGCACCTTCCTGGGTGAATGAGGAAGGAACGCTGCCTTTGAAATTGCTTCTCGTTCTCGTCCGACTTCTTCATCTTCCACAACATCCTTCAACTTCTCCCATCTGCAACAACTTGTGCAAATTTACTTGCTTCCACCATTCTTGAGTGCTTGCAGCACGTGTCATAAACCTGCTCATCTCCGTCTATCATACTATGCCGTCTGTCTCATCATCCTGCTGCCACCACAGCCTGCCTGACTGAAGAAAATGTTTGAGGTCTTCCGGTCCGTCCAGCATTTCCTGTCGAGCAAACATCGACTGATTGTCGACAGTGCTGTGTCCTCATAAAGATATTGCTCTAGCCCTACTCGTCATTGTCGATACCAATCCAGAAGCTGAGTCCCTCTGCCGAGGATAGTAATCCGTGTTTCTCTGAGGCTGCGGCCAAGGATGAGCTTTCACGTTTTGAGGTCCAGATACTCAGTCTAAATGATGTTCAGGTCGATCGAACTTCCAAAAGAGTATGGCAACTGGTGTGATATGCTGAGTATGTACAGCAAATCCTGTTTGACAATCATGATCTGACTGCCGACAGTTGTAATCCGTGTTTTAGCCTCGGCCGGTTACGTGTTGGAAAGAGGGAAGGGGAAGAAGGATGGAAGAACGATATCGGAGCGAAGAATTAGGGATGATGAAAATGGCGCTGTTGACAAGTGTTCCCACGCTGTCCGAACTTTTGGTTTCGTCCGTGTCTGGGATCATAATTCAGCTCATGTTGACACGCCGGCCGCTCTTGGGGAGTTGTCATCCCAACTTTGAATCGGAGTAGCGCGTATGTGACGGAGGCGACCGTGAGTCGGCTTCGTATCGCGTCGTCAGACCTCATTGCTCACCGTTCGCCATGCCCAGACATTTGTCGGAATGCGCGGGCAGGCTTCATCGGCTCGCGACCGGCAAGACTTACCGGCCGCTGGGTCGTTCTCTCGCTACGTCGCCGAGTCTTGAGCTCGCATTGGGTAGGGCACGACGTTGTCGATGAATGTGCTACCTTGTTAGTCCGCTCGCAGGGTAGAGTTCGAGTTTCTGGTCCCACTGATGCAGAAGCGTAGAATTAGTTGGTATTTCGAGGAGGAATTTCATGATGCAGGCGATTGCGTGTTGTTATTGCTGATCGTTCAGAATGTTGATAGATGCGATCTCTGGGAGGTGTGGGAAGATCGACGTGTCGGGCAAGGCTGTGAACTTGGGGAGGGCACTTTGGTCGTAAGAGGGACTTTTGGCTCGAGACTCTCTCCAGCGATGAATGGACAAGACCTGATTTTGAGACAGACCTCATTCGTGGGCCCGCGGTAGGTCTCGGACTTAGAACGGTCTACGTTGGGATATACACGGGTACATGGGGACGACCAAGAACCATAAGAAACGACTGTACCGAGACGGAGCGCAGTGGCGGGCTGATCTGGCTGGCGGAATTCCATCAATGTCTGACCAAATGCAAGATCCGGAATTTATAGCAAACATGCGGGCGAATTTGATCGATTGACTATGGCTGGTTGGAGATACCGACATCTACATGTTGCAAACATGAGATGTCTTTCTGCTTGTCTCTGGCGCTCGTCTCCCGCATCTTACTCGTCATACTGGATCGTCATTGCGAGCAGACCACCGAGCAAATCAGCCTCGACGACTTCCGGACCCATTCTATTTGGACTCGTCGAAGACGTAGGTTAGATGGCATTTGCCGCAGTACTGGCGATTGTGCATGGCAGCCATGAAGACACCAGCGCCACACTCCTTGGTTGGGCACTCGCGACGCAGGCGCTCGATCTTTCCATCACCGTCGACCTTGTAGTACTTGAGCACAGCCAGCTTTGTCTTCTTGCGCTTGTGCTTGATCTTCTTCGGGGTGGTGTAGACCTTCTTCTTGCGCTTCTTGCCACCGCCACGCAGACGAAGGACCAAGTGAAGAGTCGACTCCTTCTGGATGTTATAGTCGGAGAGGGTGCGACCGTCTTCGAGCTGCTTGCCGGCGAAGATGAGACGCTGCTGGTCGGGTGGGATGCCCTCCTTGTCTAGGGAGGTCGTTAGTGATGATTATTGGGACGGCGAGGTCAGTGGCCTACCCTGGATCTTGCTCTTCACATTGTCGATGGTATCGGACGACTCAACCTCAAGGGTGATGGTCTTGCCCGTGAGGGTCTTGACGAAGATCTGCATGGTGCAATCTCGACAGGATCCTGTCTTCCTCAATTGCAAGATGCAGAAATGGGTGCAGTGAGCAGAAGGTGGTTGCGACGCTGCAGCGGGCTAAATTTCGTGGGTTTCGAAATCTTGGCGAGATTCGGCGGCAAAAGAGCGCTAATCCAAATCTGGTAAGCCTGCCTCGGCTCTTAGCGGTTGCTATGGAGATCTCGATGACAACATCAGGAAACTGCGATCGTCTTCGTCAGCTGCGGCAAGCATACTATAGCCGTCACTTGCTGCATACATCCTCAACACACCTGCTCATACACAAGAAACAAACCCGAAAGTCCATCAGAAACACACACAGACAAGACAGAAGCCTCTCAGACTACACGAGTTTGCACAACTTCCTGGCCTGAGAGGGCCCTTCTATACATTTCCCCGGTGGACTGCACATCCATCCGTGACTGGTAGAAAAACAAGAGAGAACGACCGCTGCCCGGTCTTAGCAGCATAGCGCTGCGTGAGGTAAGGACAATTCCCAGCCACCAGTCAAACAAGTCACTGACGAGGCCCAGTCTCGACCAAGAAGGAGCATATATCGACAACCAAGCCCTTCGACAACGACAATTCGATTCTCATCTCGCCTAAGATGATGTCCAACCAACCTTCAACTCTTCCTCAGCAACCAAGGCAACTTCACCGCAGGCAAAATTCGACACCGGTGATTGCCTTCGAAGCCATGAAGGTTAGCAACACAATGCCACCGACAATACAACGCCAGGGCGTGCACCGAAGAGGTCAATCCTTTGACCAGCACCAACGAAGCCCCATCCGACGACAACCAGGCACTGTGTAAGTATCACTAACCAAGGACAACATATTTTGCGGGAAGCGCAGCAGCTTCGTACCGCCCGACCGGGCCAGCAGCAACCAATCTCAGACCTACCAGTCTACCCTCAATGTGCACCACCATACCCAAACTCCATACCGAACGGTCAGTTCGAACAAATGACAATGAATGCTGCCATGTACAAGTCTCAGAGCATGCAGTTCCCTTCATCACCATACTTCGCGTACAACACGAGCCCAGCCATGAGTCCCATGCAAGGCAACTTTTCAGACCTGGGCCGTGTAGACGAGAACAGCCAACACTACTTCCAGAATGCTCATTCGGTCCATGAAATGAGTGGTGCATTCGATGGTCGTAGAATGTCTCAGCCCGACTTGCGGATGAGACCACATACTCCCGCAGATCAACTTCAAATTGGTAGGTCGACTAGCAAGAAATGATGCCAGTTACTAACACAGCGCAGGATTCCCGCTGACTCCTCCATGCACTGCGACTGTCAATCAACAACCGATGCATTTCCCACGACCTCAACAGGCCACTCCGCCCATTCATTCGCCCGTCCCTGTCTCAATGCAGCGAGGTCGTTCCCTTCAGGGCATTGCTGAGCACGAAGAATCACCACGGAAGCAACAAGCCTCGCCACGGCGCATGATTCAGCAGTCTATGCTCCCGACACCCGCAAAGAGCCAGGCCTTTGATGTTGCCGATATGCCAAGTCCCTCACCGCAACGTGAGACAAGCAACACCGATCCCATGGGTTTCTTTGGCGATCCCACCGGCTCCCCTCCAGCCTCAGTCAGCAACCTCAAAACTCGGCCAGCTCCGATTCTTACCTCAACACATAATCGATCCAACAGTCATTCGCCAAATCGACCTGCTCTGTCGCCGCGTCGTGCTTCGATCTCGGATCTTCATCTCGAGCCTGGTATTCAAGCTTCCATCGAGGAGACCAATGTTACACTCGACGACATCGCTCAGTACATCGAAGGCCCTGACCCGATCGACAACAAGTGGATCTGTAAGTTTGATGACTGCGACAAGCGCTTCGGTAGGAAGGAGAACATCAAGTCTCATGTGCAGACTCACCTAGCGATCGCCAGTTCCGATGTGATCACTGTCGGAAGTGCTTCGTCCGTGGCCACGACTTGAAGCGACATGCTAAGATCCATACTGGTACCAAGCCATACCCCTGCCTGTGCGGCAACTCTTTCGCACGCCATGATGCCCTCACTCGTCATCGACAACGGGGCATGTGTATTGGAGCGTTCGAAGGCACCGTCAGAAAGCCCCAGAAGCGAGGTCGGCCTAGGAAGCACCGTCCCGAGATGGACGATCGCATGGACAAAGCCGCTCGGACTCGACAAGCCAACGAGATGGGCATCTATGCTTCGTCATCTTCTTCTGGATCACCTGGCAGCTGGGACTCTCCACCCACCGAGGACAACATGAGTGTACGTGACAGCTCTCCATTCGGCGATATGGCGTTCTTCGGCGTTCCACCCAACAACAATCTTACATTGGCCACCGATACTTCGTCGTTCCCACCGGACATGTTCACCTTCACACCGCCGGAGAGCCCACAATTCAGCACAGGCAATCATCCCAGTCCAGCACAAGCTTCGCCTGCGAACAGTCAGATAATCGAATTGCACCAGGAACTCAGCCAGGCATCGCAAATGATGGACGAAGGACATCTTCTGCCTGCTCAGCCAAGACAAGTCATGGCCAGTCCGAACTTGCACAATGCAGCTACTGGCCGACCGAACACCCAATCACTGCCAGCTCTGTCACAGACCAGTTCGAGTCCACCACCCGAGATGGTTGCTTTCGACTTCGCTGATATGCCAATGACATCAAATATGGTCTCAGCTGGTCTCACTCAACCTGATAAGCCCGACGACCGCAACGAGTTCGATGCCTTCTTGGACTATGGCTACGCTGGCACCGACATGATGGGCGACGAGAGCTTTTTCGCGATGTCTTGATCGAGGAGGATGCCATCACTGACAGCCACTCTCGTTAATGTACAATAGTCCGTGATGGATAGGCGTTCGGGAACTTTGGGGACGACATAACTGTATGCGTGTCGGCTGACATGATACATGACCTGGGAGGTGGCGGCTACCTAGCCACGGCTTGTCTCAAGCACCGAATGAGGCGTTCACGCTCGCTCTGTTGATGGAATTCGCAGTGCTGGAGATTCTGCTTTTGACGATTTCGATCTTCTTCTCCTTCGCGCCTCGGCTGTCTTCCAGGTTTCCGCTATGACCTGTAGGTCTCAGAGGATTCAATCACTGGTTTGAAGGCCTCGAGCGTACGACCCACTCTTTAAGCGATCGTTTGCGTCCAATTGGGCACGCAAACCAATAGCGAATGTTCCACAATTGTCAAGAAAGGGAATTGTCCTCAATGAATATCGGGTGATGTCTGCTGTAGCGGACTAGATGGAACCTGCAGGAACAGGTGGACCTGTGAAATAGTACCCGGGTTGTTACAATTCATAGTCAGAAATGTGAGACAAATCCTGGTGAGGACATTCAGATAGCTGCTCTTCTTCCGCTCCACTGCTTCTTTTCCCGTTGACTGCATTACCTGCACTGCCATGTTGCATCCATTTGAGTATCATGCGTTTGGACACTTCGACAGGAGCGCGAATGTGATCATTCCATGATCCGTAGGGATACACGGCGTGATAGATGAGCTGCGGTATTGGAGACGCTATAACGTGCGAAGTTGTGGAATATATACTCATGAACGCAGGCCGCTTTCGCTTGGCATTTTACGACGCCGGATGACAAGAACTTCATCACTATATCGGAAGCACTGGTAGTTGGAGCTACCAGCGAGGCAGCATGCTCAGTGCACTTCGTTCTCTATGCAAGCGCTACAGATGGCAGCGATCTATACGCCGGGATCACGACGCGAAGCGGAAGTCTAGCCTCTTGTTCCCCTTCTCCTTGTTTGCCTCAAGATACCTCGCCTTCTGGCCGTCAGTCATCACACTCCATGTCTTCTCCTTCTGACGATTGCGCCATGTATAGTACACCTTTGTAGTAAAATACAACCCGATGTTCAGCACACAAAGCGCAATCAGCGTGCGATTGCCTCTCCGATACCTCGGGCGATCGTCCTCGCGATAGATCTGGCTCGCAATTATGCCACTCGTCTGCACCGCCATGTTGTACAGCGCGGCGCTGACAGTCCGGGCTCGAACCGAGTTCGAGTTCCGGCTGTTCCAGCCGACTTGGATTGCGTGGACGTTTGGGCAGGCGAGGAGTACGGTGAGGATGAGCCATGCATGCCAGGGGTTCATGGCGTTCAGGTCGTAGGTGTAGATTATGGCTAGCATGGGGAGGAGCCAGAATTGGGCGAGGAGGCCGAAGAGCCATAGCTGGCCGACGACTTCGGCGAGATACGCGAAGAGGAGCATGGTGAGGATGTGGCCTAGTTGGGAGGGGACGACGAGGAGGTTGGTTGTTAGTGTGCTGAAGCCTAGACTGCGGAGGATGAGGGTGAGGTATTGCGAGGGTGTGGTCAGGGGTGTTTCGAAGTTGAGGCCGAGGACGTAGAGGGGCCAGAGGTCGAAGTCGGTCAGGGACTGCCATAGGAGGGAGAGCGTGATGGGCTCGCGGTTGTGCATGCCGCTTTTGCTGGGGTCTTCGCGGATGATGCGGTTCACCATTATGGTTTCTTCGCGGGGTGTGAACCATCCGTTGGGACCGCGGAACCAACCGGCAGTCTCACAGGGGCCGGGAGGCATCATTGGGAATGCGATGAGGCCTACAATGAGGGTGAGCAGGCCCTCGATGAGGAATAGCCATCGCCAGCCGGCTAGACCGGCCACGCCTCGTAATCTGAGAAGGCCAGCGCCTAGAATGCTCGCGAGGATGTCGGACAGTGATCCCGCGGTCCAGAAGAAGCCGAGGCGGATGCTCAACTCGCCGTGCTTGTAGAAATAGGAGAGGTAGAGAATCATGTCGGCGATGAAGCCTCCCTGTAGAGTGCCGAGAAGGGCCCGGGTGAAGAGGAATGTGCCGCGTCCAGAGAGCCAGAACTGGCTGCAGGCTACAATGCTCCATAGTGTCATCTGCAGTGGGACCCACCGGTCGGGACCAAGGTATTTTGAGATGAGCTGTGATGGGAGTTCTGCGCAGAGGAAGCTGAATTTGAAGATTGTGTTGCCCCAGTTGTAATCTGACCATCGTCAGTACAGGTTGAAGTTGCGAGGTCATTCGGCAATTCGGGACGAACCATTAGTGTCAAGCCCTAAATCGTCCAGGAAGTTGTCAGTCACCGCCTGCGTCAGATTGGCTCTATCAAGCTCCAACACCATGAACATGATACAGGTAAACAGCATGATCTTGTAGTCGATCTTCCGGACGATGCTGTCCTCCTCGCTCCAGCTCCAACGCGCGCTCGGGTCGAAGCGATGGATGTTCTCCCAGTCCGAGCGTGGCTGGTAGTGCTTGGCGGTATCAGGGTTGTCGAAGACGGACGACTGCGTCGCTATAGCGTCGGCGTCATGTGGTAACCGCCGTTGCCGGAAGCTGAAGCCTGAGCCGCGACTACCAGCCGCTGCGAGCGACTTGTCGGATGTAGATGGATGATTTGGGAGCAATGGTAGTTCCGCGGACATGCGCAGTGCTGTGCTTGGGTCGTCGTCCGCCAAGTCGTGGTCGTCCGCATCATCATCATGTCTTCTAAGTAAAGGCATCTCGTCAATTGTCAACGGTCCAAGCTCATCGAACTCAACCCATTCGCCTGCTGATGAAGCAGTCCTCGACCTCGAGCCATCGTCTGAGACAGGAGGCCCCGCGGCCCACCCCGCCATAAGGACTATATGCTTCTATGGCTCATGCTAGCGGAGTAGTTAGATGTCGCAAGCAGCGGAAATGCATCACGCGGGCTATTGAGTGTCAGCTGCAACCAAAGCCATGTTACCAGAAGGCATTTGGGCCAGATTAGGCGCCGAATTGGCACGTGTAGGCCATCGCGGTTCGATCACGAAAGTCTGGGCGCGATGTCGTGCTCAACCGAGACAGGGGTCATCAACACGCGTGGGCTGAGGTCAGCATATCCATCGTTTTGTTGGCTATCAAGGCTCGTCCAGCGGTCGTCATCGATAACAGAGACATAAGGTCAATGCGCCATCCGAGAAGCACGTTGTGCAACGAAATCACCAGAGTACTTCGTATGCTGGCGGCGGATGATCAACTTCCGATTTCAAAGGTTCGGGTTGCGCATTTGAGACAGAACAGCTCTATTCTTGATGGCCCGAATAGGCCAAAGACAGAAGAGGTCTATTCAAGCACGTGAACTTTTCGCCGACGATGGCTATCACGTCCAGGTCATATCAACCGTCTCTAATGCAGTAATTCGTAACGATGAATGCGGAGAACACAGCTTATGCCTGCGAGAGACATTGCGATGATCCATGCAGCACTAGCTCACCCTGCAAAAGTATCTGTACGCGAAAGACTTGCGTCGCCGAAGAACTTCCAGATATCCTGCAAAAGTGCGGTAGGGTTTGTAATGCTCGGAAAGTGGCCTCCTTCGGCATGCACGTTTCGTTGCACCACATTGCCTCCACGCTGTGCCCATCTCATGGGCAATCGATACCAGATGTCGTAGGGAAATAGCGAGATGGCGACCGGCTGTTTAACGAACGGCAGAGGGTTTATGGTGTCAGTGCTTATCGCACCGTCCTGGAGTCTGTGAGTATTCCTTTTGGTACTGCAGACTCTGCCTGGCCTGTGAAGACCAGACTTTGGGTTGTGACTTTGGCTTACCTTTGCGCCCTGCTTGTACAGAGAGAATGCCCCGTAAGGACCATTCAGCCACTCCATCATCGTCCAAGTGATCACCCTATCCATGGTCCAGACTTCCTCGCGGCGAGCCGGTTCGATGCCCGTGAAGACCGCATCATAGATCCACATGGCGAGCCCAACCGGACTGTCAGTCAAGCCTTGCGCGAGCTTCAATGGTCTGGTCTGCTGAATCTGAGCATAGCCCCAACTGGACTTGAAGAAATCTGACCAGTGAGCGCAGAAGTACTGCTCATCGCTGTCCTCCGGAAACTTGTGCTGTTGGGACATCTCCAAATCCTCGTTGCTTGGAGGTACAACCCAGAAATTTGACAGGCCCGAGACAACACTCTCGGGAAAGTCATGGGCTGCGTAGCGATTGATGAGGTCTCCCGCATCGCCACCTTGGAAGACGTATTTCTTATAGCCAAGTTTCTGCGTCATCAGGGCGTGGAACGCAGCTGCCACAGCGCGGTAGCCCATGCCTGGGACTCTTGGCGAAGGACTGAAGCCGTAGCCTGGAATACTCGGTGCGACCACATGAAAGGCGGGGAGAGAATCATCTGGAGGATGGGTAAGCTGTTTGATGATGGGGATGACTTCCAGAAAGGACCCGGGCCAGCCGTGAACGAAGAGCAGTGGGATGGCGTTTGCTCTACTTGATATGTGGTGGACGAAGTGTAGTGGGACATCCTCGCTGAAGTTGGCTGGGCTAGAGGATGGTTTCACGATGACGGTGAACTGCTGGAGCTCTGCGTTGAGGTTGGCTTCTACCGATCGCCAGTCGTATTTCTCCGTCCAATACTGTGCCAACTCACGCGCTGTCTTGGTAGGTGGTCCATCGGTGAAGTCTGCCTGCTCGAGCTCGGTGTCGACGAAGCGCGTCAGAGAGACTTTCAGCTTCGTCGTGTTTAGGAACTGCTCGTTGACCTTGATACGGAAGGGTAAAACCTGTTCTTCGAAATTTGCTTCGTACTCCAAGTTCATAGCGGCGTGTCAGTGGCTAGTCTAACGATACATATCAGGTTAGGTATGCGTAGGATGGAAGAAGGGAACAGCTCTCCTTGGAGATGACATCTTGCGGGTGGACAACGTTAGCGGCTACGGACTTTGCCGGGCAAGCGCGTATACATTCTGGCACTTTTGGTTGATCCATATCGTGATGACAGTCCGACCCGACGCATGCTATTTGTACGGTGCGCTGTCCGATTGCTTTGCCGAACGAGATGCGATTATGCCAGGGAGAAAACAGCGTACCTGCCTTCTCTGCTGGGAATCCCTGAAAGCTGCTGACACGTCGGAAAGCTAGCTTCGTCGCGACGCAGGCATGAAGACCTCAGCGCCTGCCTTCGGCTGCTCCAAAGCCTCAAATCTTCCAGAGCCGGACCGTTGCCATCGGGCTGTTGGTTTGGACGAGCAGAGGGGTCGTGGATGTTCGACCTCAATCAGAACTCTTGCAGGGGTCCTCGGGTACCTAGGGCAGGCTCGATGTTGCCGTCGAAATAAGGTCCTCGGCAAGTGCGCTCATTGGCTGCCACTGTACGTGGAGCATAATTTCCGAAGTTTTCTCCCCCGCCTTGACATCAATAGAGCCCGCTTGCCCTTCCACGACCGATACTCACGTCCCGATCAGCGCCAAGATGGGTCGAAACAAATCCCTGAAACGGAAGCGACAAGCTCATGAGTCCAGCAGAACCGACAGCATTGTTACGCCGCCGCCCGACAATGCTACCAGCGATCCAAGAAGTCTCCAAACCGTCATCGCCGACGAGGACCTCGAAATCACAACAGAGACTATCGCGACACTCTCAAAGTACCCCAGCCTCATCAAATCGAAAGCCTGCAAAGACCTCAGAGTAGCCATCTACGACTTCCGACAAGCTTGTACTGTCGGCGTCAATTCTTCCGAAGACTCAAATCTCACTTCACGCATCACGGCCGCTTTGTCCGATGGCAAATACACAGACGCTCTCGTTCTTCTTGCGGAGATGCGCATCCGAGCACAGTATCCCAAACTCGGTGCCATATGCCGATGGGTTCGAGATCTCGATGTTGTGAGCGGACTGTCAATGAAGGTGGACGGAATCAGCCACGCGCACGAGTGGACAGCCAGAGATCGAGAGCGGCTGAGAGTACTCACTATGATTCTACGGGTCTCTGGTCCTATTGATACCAGTACAGATGGCGTGGGCTTTACGACGGACCCAATACGCCTACTGAACGTGTGGGATCTTCGAAATAAAATGCCAAACCAACCTTGGGTGTGCTCCGCGAAGATAACCGAACAGTTCCGTGTTATTGAAACCACTCCCGGCTCACAACGAAAGCCACCAAATCTCCATCCCGCCATTCTACACGCCTCCCAAGACGACGCTATCCTCCTCGCAGACGATGCACCGTCCACCACACTGCACAATCACCCGGTCGTGCCCAATCTCTCCCTGATCAAGAACGTTCTCCACCCCGCAGAATGTTCCCGCATCGTCTCCGCAGGCCAGAGTGTGGGCTTCACGCCCGACGCTCCGATAATGGCATCGCGCGAAGATACTAGCGTTCTCGCGCACAACTTCTACTGGATCATCGACACATCCTTCCACGACCGCCTATGGCAGCGCGTCAAATCCTTCATTCCCTCGGAAGTTGACGGCAAGCAGGTCCGAGGCCTCAACCGCCGCTTCCGCGTCTATCGCTACGTCCCCGGTGCCGAGTACCGGTGCCACATTGACGGTGCGTGGCCTCCGTCTGGGATCAACCCTGTTGACGATAGCTATGTTTATGACTCGTCTCCGGCGAATGCGAAGCAGTCAAGTCTGTATACTTTTCTGCTGTATCTGAATGATGACTTCGACGCCGGGGAGACGACGTTCTTCACGCCGAGCATCAGTGATGAGGTTATGAATGCGTACCCCGTAAAGCCTGTGGCTGGTGCGGTGGCGTTGTTTCCGCATGGAGAGGGCAAGGGGGCGTTGTTACATGAGGGCTCGGGTGTGACGAGAGGGGTGAAGTACATCATTCGAACGGATGTGCTGTATGATGTTGACAAGACTTTGTGAGGACTGCGAAAGGGTGAGATTGGACAACATCACTGAGCGGGCTTCGTGCCTTACAGCGTGCCAACGTGGCTAAAAGCTTCCCTCACGCCCAGACCGACTGACTGGGCTTCCGACGGTCAGCACGTCAAAAAAGCATCCTCGGTAAGCAATACTATTGGTTACTGACGCGCGTGGAGCTCAGGCGTGTGAATGTCACCTCGGGTTGAAGCTCTGATTGATACCCCGTGGGGATGGCTGACACACGCTTGACAGCTGCGGGGACTTCATACTAGCCGCATACTACGTCGCGACGAGTGAGACATCCATTACAATGCTGTGTCTGTCCACGGGAAAGATGAAAAACACGCGGCCGCAGTACTCGACCTCGGATCGCGCCTTCTCAAGGAGACGGCCTCGGCGAAAGAGTCGACGCGAACGAGATACATATACCCAACCCCCAACTTGAATTATGTCTACGGGCCAGGGTGGATTTTGGAAGGAAAATCAGCAATATGAGCGCTCTCAAGGGTCCAACGATGCCGACGGTCGTCCAGCATTCGAACAAACGCCAATTCCGTTGGTACAATGTCTTCATCATCCTCTTCATGTCACTCGGATCCATCGAGTATGGGTACAGTGCTTCTATCATAGCGACTACTCTAGCTCAGCCATCTTTCATCTCCTACTTCGAGCTCGACACACGGGAAGATGCTAGCACTCTGGCAGGCTTGATGAACTCTCTGTACCAAGCTGGGGGCTTCATAGGCGTCTGGACAGTCTCTATAATTGCCGACCGCTACGGACGCAAACAGGCCATTGTCTACTGTGCAGTCGTGAATGTGGTCGCGGCCGCAGGACTGACTGGCAGCACCGGCATCGGCATGTTCCTTGCCTTCCGCTTCGTGGCTGGCTGGGGCGGCTGGACCATCGTCACGGCCATCCCGATCTGGATGAACGAGGTTTCTCCGCCAAGCATCCGTGGCATTCTGGTGGACTGTCATAATGTTGGATTCCTGCTTGGCTACAACGTCGCCACATATTTCGGCTACGCCTTCTATCATCTGCCGCCTACCAATAATTGGGGATGGCGTGGCGGCATGATTCTTCAGCTGTTCTGGGTGTTGGCACTACTCAGTGGTATCCATTGGCTGCCGGAGTCTCCGCGATGGCTGATGATGAAGGATCGCCACGAGGAGGCCGCTCGAGTGCTACAGCGACTGCACATGCCAGAGGAAGTTCTGGTCGAGGCGGCACAGATCAGGCAATCAATCGAGGCAGATCGCCACCACATCAGCACATGGTTGTCCATGATAGCCAAGCCAAGCTACCGGAAGCGCACGCTCTTCGCCATGGGCATGGCGCTTTCGATCCAGACCTCGGGAATCCTTGTTGTTACGAACTATGGACCTACGATCTATGCTTCTCTGGGGTTCGACACGAACAAGCAACTTCTGTATCAGATCGGATGGTGTGTGGTTGCACTCGGCACTGGATTCATGTCTTTCCTTCTCATTGATCGGTTCCCGCGCAACAAATTGCTGTCTTTCGGTGTTGGAGGATGCGCCATGTGCTTAGCCATAGTCTGTGGGTTGATCGGGAAGTTTGCTTCTCCGCAGGCCCTCGAAAATCCCAATCAACCTGCGCTGAGTGCGACTATTGCCTTCATTTACTTGGTGAATTGCTTCTATCAACTCGGACTAGGTAAGCTTTACACTCTCTTCCCCTGCAAGTCGTCGCGAATACTAACATGAATGGACTAGATGGCGTGCAGTTCTGCTCACTTGGAGAAATGTTTCCCAACCATATCCGTGCCAAAGGCGTCGTGGTGGGCGTGGCCACCATCTGCGCTATCAATATCGTTTGGCTGCAAGTTGCGCCCATTGCTTTCGAAAAGATTGGCTACAAATTCTACCTCGTTTTCTGCATCCCCGGTATGGTTGCGGCAACCTGGCTTTGGTTCTACTTCCCAAATACGCTAGGCATGCCACTCGAGGAAGTGGCGAGACTGTTCGGGGATGCCGATGAGCTGTACTCGCAGCCAGAACTCAACACTGTCACTATTCTTGAGAAGTCGCCCGAAGGCCTCGAGCAGTTGGATGATGCCAAGGCAACCCATGTCGAGACAGCTTGAGAGCTATCATGCTCGAAACCAATCCGCGATGTCTGGACGATTGTGTCATGGAGCACTTCGCGAGATGCACTGATCCATAGTCGCAGAATTGCGAACAGATAAGTCACTTGCTCAGAGGTAGATCTAGTCCGAGAACAACAAAGTCTTGGTACTTGTGCCCAGAGCATGGGGATTTTCAACAAAACAAGATGAAATTTGCAGCAGATTCTCCACCTCCAAACCCATGTGTAGCGTTATGGTGATTACAGATCATCGCGCACACCATGCGTCGTAACGCCGCTTGAGCTACATCCGCCTAGGCACCCAAGCTGTGGGAGCAAGAGCCGGGCGTTTTCTCCAACTAAATTGTCAAAAGTCCTTCAGCGCCCGCCCTCGCTAGGCCTTCTCAATATCTCTCTCCGAATGTTCAACACTCAAGTGAAGCTCATCTCAAACCTGTCGACTTGATCGGCAAAAGTTCCTTGACCTTCAGCGCCCTCCTGGGCCTGGAGATCTGTAATGAGCAGCTCCCAGTCCTAAATGTGAAAACCGCCCAGGACTTGTGTCCACGGCCTGGGTCCTTATGCATGCGCATGTGCATGGTACCCGGTCACCTGGATGGGCAGCCGACCTCGGGAGGGCTCTTGGCTATGTCAGCTATACGCTCCCGAGGGACCGCCTCACGACACAAAAGCTTATTCGACTTACCGTAGGCGGCAATGGTGAAGCCTTTGATGCTGGTCCGCTCAAGTACTACTTTACGCGTGTACCTGTTGGCATTTGCATCGATTGCCCACAATGGCCTGTCTCTGGTTGAGGCACTCTATCAGTGATGAAAGCAGCCGTCTTTTATGGAAAAGGCGACATCCGCGTCGAGGATGTACCGAAGCCGAATCCGGGACCAGGTCAATATGTGGTCTCTGTGGAATGGTGTGGGATTTGCGGCAGTGACCTCCATGAGTATCTATCTGGTGCGTTTGTCCACACGTGTTCGAACATCTTAAACCATAAGACAAGGCTGACGCAAGCATTGACCGCAGGACCTATTGGAGTACCAACGCCAGAGAAGCCTCATCCACTGACAGGAGGCCACCTCCCAGTGATGATGGGTCACGAACTCTGCGGCCGGATCGAGAGTGCTCCAGATGGCTCGAAGCTGAAGGTTGGCGATGCTGTCATGGTAGATCCACATTTCACTTGTGAAGCCTGCCAGCAGTGCAAATCAGACAGGGATCATCTGTGCCCCAAGATGGGCTTTGTTGGGGCTAGTGGCGGTGCCTGTGGTGGCGGGCTGTCCGAGTACGTGGCAGTCGATGCCAACATGGTCTATCGGCTGCCGGATACCATCCATCTGGAGGACGCCGCCGTCATCGAGCCTCTGACCGTTGCGCATCACAGCATCAAGACTTCTGGTGCAGACTTTGCGAACGAAAAGATCAGTGTCTTGATCTCTGGAGGTGGCCCAATTGGCTATGCAATGGCACTGACGCTCAGAGCCCACGGTGCAAGTATGATCATACTGAGCGAGCCTACTTTGAAAAGACGTACTTATGCAGAGGACATTGTCGATGTCATCGTCGACCCGCTCACGGAGAATGTTGGCGACAAGTGTCGGCAAGCTACTGAAGGAGCTGGTGTCGATATCGTTTTCGATTGTGCGGGAAGCAAAAGGGCATCGGATGACGCGTTCGACGCCATCAAGATCGGAGGGCGATTCGTGAATGTTGCAATGTGGTCATCCTCGGTATGGCTTCGTGCTCCTAGCCATCTGGGCACGTCACTGACAATGGACAAACAGGTCTCAATTCCATACTATCCCTTCTTTCGGAAGGAGGTACAGTTCTACAGCTCGTGCTGTTACAACCGACGGGATTTTCAAGAAGTGATGGAACTCCTTGCGCAGGGCAAGTAGTATTCAGAGCTTCAGACGGAAAGGAAACTAACGATGGCGTTATAGGCAAGTTCACTGGTCTGGAGAAGATGATCACGCGTCGAGTAGGGCTGGAAGACATTGTGAGGGACGGCTTCGAGGAGCTGATCCACAACAAAGACGAGCACATCAAAATACTGATATCTCCCAAGATGAAGGACTACAGCAAGTAGGAAGCGCTGGTGAACTCTCCCAGTCGCTTACTAAAGCCTCTCCAATGGGCTCCATCGGCGATGGCACAGGCTTCAAGTTCATATTGATCCCCAAACGGGTAGAACTCAGCAACTTAGTGCCTTTTCCCCGCTCGGTACCGAGCCTCTTATAGCACGCCATCTCTAGACTATTTCTATTGCATAGCAGTGCTCCCGTAGCTACATGTATACCGTCCTGGGACTACAACGATGGTCCTCGAGCACCCTACACGTCGGCGGTCCAATCAGTACTTGCGCGCATCCCGCGCCTGCACGCAGGTAAGCAACTACAAGTATCGCAACAAACACCTTGACGATATAACCCTGGCCAAGGGATCGCCCTTTGGTCCCTGTTACTTTGGCTCTTGCTAATTCTTACCTCGCAGTGTCGAAGCCGGAAGGTGCGATGTGACCTGATACGCAAGGGCAGTCCTTGTACGAATTGCGAGATAGACAAAGTAAGTGCTTCATACCTACAACCTGACTTTCCTTCCGGAAATCCGCTGACTGAGTCTCCAAGCTCGCTGTATAGACAGTAAGCGTGCCAGGAAATATGTCGAGCGGTGTGTTGCTCACCTGGCCCTATCCGATGCTTGAACCTGACCCTGAGCAACAGAGAGATTCCGACCGATGATTCCACCTGTCGCTCTCCGCCTCAAATGCACTCAGAAGGGCTGGTTAACGATGCGACTGGATTGCTGGTAGCACCCACAGACGTCTCGTTATTCCAATCGCTCCAGGATGGCATCACACACGTGAGCCTCTCAGCTGCTCAGTTGCCGCCATCCCCGAACAGCCTTCGTCGTGGCGATGCTGGAGCAGACATCACCGAATTTCCCAAGAATCTCTACCTTGCAGAAGACCTGGTTGCCAAACAATCCACGCAGGTCTCCCTGACAGATGAAGGGAGTGCACATCGTAGAGCCGAGCAACTACATATGCTAACACCTCCTCTCTCGACTCCAGCATTGTCATTACCCGGCATGAGTCTGCAACCATTGGCGCTCCATAGCTCTCCTCTGCCAGCATACGTGATCGACTGTACAGTAACATAGCTTCAGAGGACTTCAAGTTTCTGGAAGCCAAAGGAGTCTGGGACCTCCCATGTGAGTCCGTGCTAGTCTCATCGATCACGGGGTTTATCGACTACGTATATCCCCTGACACCATTACTGGACCTTCAGAAGGAGCTTAACTGCATAGCATCGAATGGCGAAAGCGGCAAGATCAGTCTGCTCTTACTGTATGCGGTGGTGCTTGCAGGCATCCCATTCATGAACCACTCGCTATTATCAGAGGCGGGTTACAGCAGCGCATCTGTGCTTTCCAAGACCATCTATCGCCGACTACGGGTGAGTTACACATATGGTTTCCTTTGACGTGGGCTGACTGTGACAGCTACTATATGATTTCGATTGCGAGCAAGATCGATTGATCCTCGTCCAATGCCTGCTCCTGATGACATACTATCATGAAGACACAGACGGCTTGAAACACCTACGACACTGGCTTGGCATAGCGTACAGAACTGCCATAGACATATGCCTCAACCGGGAGCCTAGCGCTGATTCGTCTGACAAAGGACACCACAAACTGTGGAAACGCCTGTGGTGGTGTTGCATTATTCGTGATCGTGCCTGCGCGATAGGCATGCGACAGTACAGTCTGATCAGCGACGACGAATGTCTCTGGAAAGGGCTCGTGATCTCGGACTTCGACATTCGTGGACCTTCACCAGGAGTCAGCGCAATGTTTCGATCCTCTCATTTTCTGCTGGACACAACCATCCAACACCAACTTGCCGAGCTTTGCATCGCACAAATTGCCCTATGGGAGCAGCTTGACCAAATAATGAGGCTGCGCTACCATCACAAGAGTCCTTTGTACGGAAGCACACGCGAGACTACGTTGCTTCTGGTGCCAAAGCCAAAGACGACTGACCTGGCAGGCCTTCACCAGTGCGGAGCACTTCTGGCCTCGTGGTCCGAACGATATTGGGACAGATTCATCGGTGAGCAAACAGCAAGCCTTGACAACCAACCAACGATCTTACTCATCCACACCGCTATGGTCAGGTTGCTGTATCACATGCTAACGTCCACTCTTCACCGACAACATCAACAAAGTGTGGACTCGAATCAGAAAGAAGCACGAGGACCCGACCCATTCAAGGCGCGGTCTAGCGCAGCGCAGATGCTCTCGGTCTTCGAGCACGTCCAGTGGCGAAATCTGTTGCATCTGTTGCCCGGATGGTCGGTGACCGTGCTGATGCAGGCTGCGTTGACTTTCAAAGACTTTAGCGCAGAGAATCCTGACCAGGTCTGCAGAAGGTTGCAGGACTGTATTGAAATTCTGCGTGGCTTACGGGAACGTCATCTACATGCCGCGTTTGGTGTCAACCTCCTCTCAAGCTTTCTGGCATGCAGGAAGAGAGCCTCAAATGGACCGCTGCCGGCACTTCGATCGGCGGACGTTTCTGACAGCTCCTGTCGAGATGGTCAAGAAGATCAGAGTCACGGTGTCGACGGCATACTGTTTACGCCGGCGGGCAAGACAGGCCATAGGGTCTCTGACGACCTGTCTGACCTCGGTCTACCCGACTGGGATCCTCCAGCCTCGTGGTTCACTGAGTTTCTGGACGAGAATCTATGATACACGTCAACACATGTAACGACCCACCAGTCGTCTTGATCCGTTGAGTACATTGAGCTGCCAGTCTGCTGGTAAGAAGTGAGGGAAAGACTGATGCAATAGCACCTTTGATCACGGCCACGAAACGTCGCGTACAGAGTTTTACTATGAGTAAAGAGCTTGCTGCACCAGTAGGGACCTCTGTAGGTAGATGGTAAAAAATTATGCGGATGAATATACGTACAAGCACATGTCACACATGTGATTGACATCTGGACCGGAAGCGGCCGAACGATACGCCGGGCCGGGACAGGACAGGCGGGGCTGGCCGACGAGCACGCGTATCTCGATAGCGGTTTCCTTATATCAGAGGTGCAGCTGCTTTAAAAGCTTCACGAGGCAGGTGCCCTCCGAGCGAGCTCTCACTCTTTCTCCCGTCTCTCAATCGAGTGGCGCAAGTTCTCAAACGCGTACACACATTACCGATACACGCATATGCCAGCCCCAGAGCCAACCGACATCACAGCAACCTCCCGTCTCGAAGCCATCAGATCGTCCCTCACCACCACAGCTACACCCACGACCGCCACCGCCATGTCTCCCACGCCATCCTCCCCAATAACCTGCCACGTCCTCAACACTCTCTCCGGCACACCTGCGTCGTCATTGCCTGCAACCCTCTCCCTCCTCACCCCACCCGCGACCACCGCCTCCCCACAGCCTGTCGTCTCCTTTTACGCCACCACTGACGCCGACGGCCGTGTGAAGGAGTGGTCACCCTCCTCTGCTACTGCGGGCCATCAGTCCGTTCACGAGCTGCTCGAAGACTACAAGCAGGGCGAGAAGGTCCCATTCAGTATCAAGTTCGCAGTGGGGCAGTGGTACGAGGATCAAGGCGTGGAGAGCTTCTGGCCGGAGGTGGAAGTCAAGTTCTATGTGAAGAAGGGTGAGAGGCATTATCATGTGCCTGTCCTGCTGGGTCCGTGGAATTTCAGTTCTTACCGCGGTTCATGAGAGTAGGACGACTTCACCGGTGGTCGGCAATGGAGCGAGTGATCATCAAATTCGCAATCGGCATTCTACGGAGATGACAGGGCCCCGGCCCCTGAAATTGGTTCTCTGCTCATGCTGCATCGATCGCCACCGCAACAATTTGTTGCCGTACTCGCCATGTCGCAGTTCTCATGTCACCTTTCGGCCAATTCAAAGACCATTCTTGGGATTCGAGATTAACCATGATGTCTCATACCCTGAGGCCGCTACCTTCAGTGTGGGCCAGTCGAGACGACGTGCTTCGTGAGGGACGTGCACGGCTTGTCATCCTGGAGTTTTCACCGTTGGGATCCTCAATTTCCAGTGTCATCGATAGGGTCGATATGAGGAGCCACGACCTCGGTTGCTCACGATGATGGGAGTGTTGATGTCGGCAGAGTCATCTGAGCTTTCTCGACGACCTGACATTCTCAGGGACTGCTGCTTCTCGTACTCCTCGGATTGCTTCCGCAGGTCTTCAATTTGTTTCTGGACCCATCAGACATCATGTTCGACTGAGCAACAAGATTTACTCACCTTAGTCAACGGTGCACCCTTGATCAGGTATCCCTCTCGGCCCTGTCGAGACATTAGCAACAACATTCGCCGGTTCTGCCGAGAGTCATACGTGGTAGCTGAATGGTCTGACGGTTGCCGATGGGCCGATGAAATATTGCAATTGTCGGAAAACGATATGGCGTGAGAGCCCGTACCCGGGGAGCCAGTATTCTTCGTTGTTGCCGGACATGGTTGACTCAGCACCGTGACCCGGGCTTCAGATTGCTGCGTAAAGGTCACGGCTCTGCTCGGGATGAATCTGACGCTTTACCTCGAGCAAGACCTTAGGGACATCGAGGCAAAGCAAGGCTCTTATGCGACCTTCGGTTCGCATCAAAGTGGCTCAACGTATCATTTCCCAACATCTCCTCGTGCATTCGTAACATCACCTGCGCCAATACTGAATGCATGAAACGCTCAAGGCTATGACAGCAGCCATCATCCTTCGCGATCTCAAAGTACTCCACAACGTATTCGTCGCCTTGCCGTGCTGCTGCGGAATGTCGAATTCGGCCAATCATGGCTCATACTTTTGAAAGTGAGGCGAACAAGCGCCTCGCCCTGTTCAATAGATCCTCGATCCCTGCAAAGCTAACATCTCTGCGAGCATGATCGGGCGTTCGATGCTGGCTCTAAACCATGTTCAATCTGCAACGGTCACTCGGTCCTGATCATGGGAGATGCATTTTGCTGTGCGTCGGCGGTGTCCCTGGGACAACGTGGCCCGATACATTGTCGCCGATATCAGGATCCATATCTGCTGTTCGACACCGGAAAGAACGACACTGCCAACTAGAAGACACTTCTGACTGTTGCTACAGCTCTACGAGCTGCTGAGCGACATCTGGTGGGCGCAAGACCTCAGATTGGATCCCGCTAGGCGGGCGTCGTCTGAATTGGACTTATCAGCATGGACGGCTCGTCCTTCGTCATCGAATCACAGAATACGCAGCCGACCAACAACGGAAGCCGGGAATCGCAAAGGTGCTCCCACAGTGCCACGAACGATCGCAGAGTGACTGATCTCGACTCGTCCCGCAGATGTGATTGTACCCCGCCTGCTGCTCTGATGGCTGTCCAAGCGATCTGACCGGTCTACCTGACGCCTTACTGTGCTGTCAGTGGCTCACCGGACTTAACAGCAGACTGTGCTGAACGATGAAGCCTCGAGCATGCGGTAGGACTGTCTCTGGAAGAACATCGAAAGAAGAGCTCACTATTTGGTACTGTACATTACTCTGATTGGTGTGCTCTAAGCTGTCTTGGCAGGAGATCGTCCATGATCGACAGCACTAAAAGTCGTTCGACGCGGCAAACCAAAGCTTCTTGCCTCGTCTCTCAACGCACTATGCTCACATCGGAGTAGTTATTCACCTTCCGATGCACAATGTTATGAAAGTCGATACTGCCTTACACTCATCTAGGTGGACCAGTAGTGTATCGGCAGCACCCTGTCTGGAGGCCCCTGCCTCTTCAGCCTCGTCTGGGGAAAGTTGGGCAGCAATGCACAGTACTGCCCGATGATCGCCTTGTTATGCCCAACATACATGCATCATCCTCGATAACAAGCACGATGTACTTTATCTACTGCGCAGTCGCTGATCTTCTAGACTTAAGATCGCCGTCGCTCCCCGCAGTTTGGTCAGCTTTCTACACCAGCCGCGGAATCTGACTTTCAAAGTTTTCGCTTGACAGACTCGCAACTCTCGAAAACCGAGACTGATCTCGAAGTACAGCACTGCGATCAAGACAAAGCGCGCCTCACCTCTTCAACGCAGCTTCTTCGAGATAGCGCGCATCGCGCCTTCCGCCGATCACAGCCAACAGCGCTGCGAGCAGTCGCCTGGTTGGGCTTGGCGGGAAACGACTTGTCTCCTTTCAGCGGCGCGACATGCTGCCCAACATCGCTATCTTCTCGACTCAACAGGAGCTATTCGACACCTAACACGTTCGCTGTCAGCGGACGAGTGTCGGTGCCATTTTCGAAAAATGCGGCGAAGCGGAGCAGCGTCGCATCGTTCATGCCATGGATCCCCTGCTCGGCAAAAGAACTATAACGTCTTGGATAGCGAAAACCTGCAGCAATCTGGGATAACATGATGAAAATTCGGCGGTATCTCGTTATCGCTAGCAAATCTGTCCGGTGAGAGTGGGCGGTCTGGTTGGCTTTTGTGCTCTCGAACCACATTTCGGGCTGCACGGCTGACTGGCGCGATCTCGGCACCAATTGCAACACTTTGACAAGCATCTGCATCGCCCGAAGACTGAGAAGCTCATGCAGTATGCGGCGTCAAACTGTCATCGCCGTCATTATCATGACCCGGACTGCTGGCGCTCACTGAGAAGAGAGGGGTCCGAACAGAAACGTCACACTGGGCGAAGCTCTTCGGCTGCATGTAACCTGCAGTGTCCTTGATGTCTGACGGACGATGCCTGTCAGTCCCTGTGACGAAGTTCCTTTTCGCTGCAGCAGCCATCGGACTTTCGAGTCAGCGCGAGGTGAACACACCACAGAAGCTGGGGTTGCCCTGCATATCAACTGCCGACAAGAGTGACCCGCGTCCTTTTCGGGTTTGTTCATTCGATATGGCGCGCGATGACGCCGGAGCGCATGACAAAATGCGCAAGGCGGTCGGCCCACTACTTTCTGTCGAATCGACTGCCATGGGTGAGCACTTTTGTCAGCTCGTCCTTGTCGTGTACTGGCGTTTCAGACGAGGGCGCTCGAGCCCTGCATGTACACTGTTCTTTCTTCGCCCACGCCCGCGTCATCTCGTCGGCTGTCGCTTCTACCCTTGTTAGACGCTCTCTACAAGTAGCTTCGCAGTAATCTAGCAACGGTCTGCTCGTGACGCAGACGTCATGTGTCACTCCAACCAGGCGGCAGCAAGTCGACAACCACGCGAGACCTATGTCGCAGACACATTCGTCTCCGATCCCAAATTCACGAAGACGCCTGAATTCTACATCATCTTGGCATACGAACGTATCGCTGTAATCCGGATACGGTAACGATCTGCAAGGTTAGGTATCAAGTCGTGAGGCAAAAGCTTAGCACGCTGATCATTTTGACGTCTTGATCGGTTGTGCCCAATTCGCGGACGAACACCAGCCAACCCTGTCTTAACTGCAGTAAATGTTACAGTGTACGATTGTCGCGGTCGTTCAACCCGAGGCGGAAACAGTATCCAACTTTTCCCGGTTTCTTGGATCTGACGTTCTAATGTCGACTGGCATTATGAACCCTTATCCTACATCCGCGCTTGTCAAGTCCAGTCTGGAATAGAACTACACACCATACCTGCGGCTGGCTCCCATCTCATTCATCACACTGTTGCTTCTGGCAATATCAATAAATTGAGACTACTACCTTTCTCGACGTCGAAGACAGGCGTCGTTGCGACCACGACTACAACACCGCCTGCCACATACCCAACGAACATCGCTAGAACAGGATCTCGGGCAGTTGACTCTCGTCCGGCAGTTCGGCGAGGAGTGAGCGAAACTCAACATAAATTTGGCGTATTCGCACAATCATCTCATCTGTGCACACTCTGCTGGCGCTTTCATCCAGCGAGCTCTCCGCTCTTGCATCCAAACTTCTCGCATCGACACCATGACCACCCCAACACGAGCACCGACGGCCTTGGAGTCTCCATCCCGACTCACGATGCCGTCCACATCAGTCCGCCGAAAGCACCGCAGTGGCAGTCCCATCATCGTGACCATCCACCCTCGGTCACGCCATGGCTCCTGGACTGCGACCGAGACTTCACCATCCAGGTCATCATACCCCAGAGAGCAGCATGTCTGGGCCAATGTTCCGCACTACTACGATGACGAGTCACCTCGTCTTCGACGCTCTACGGCCGACAGTGACTACGGCAGCGGAACTGGAGACTCTTCTTCGCGGAGGAGGGGCAGTAATGACAGCACCGCCAGCTCATCTTCTGTTGTTAGCAACAGCAGCAGTGGCCACGAAGAATACTACTCCTATGGCACGGAACCTATTCGATCGCTGCCTCGGCAAAGGCGGAGGCAGTCTGTGAGCATTCATCAGCACCACCCAAGACTTGACAACGACACTGCCTATGCTGACGACACCACGGTGCTGCCGGTACCGCTGCCCTCGCCACCAGCCACACTGGAGGGCAGCGTGTCCGCATACGGGACCGCCGACGACAGTGGTAGCAGCAACAGTGTCGACTGGGCGGCGCTTGTCAGGCAGGAGCGTGAGAGAGAGTACACGCGGCGGAGGCGTGTGCGGTTTGCATTCACTTGAGGTGTCGGCTCGGGTTTGACTACCATTCGTTTCGATGAAAGGTCGACTCCTTTTCATTGTCTTCTTTTCAGGGTATGACTTTATTTTTGCGACTAGCACTGGCGTTGACGACGGTTCATGATCTGGTATATTCTTCCTCGCGAGAGGTGTAACATGTACACCAATATCTGGACATCGAAGTCTCGCATTGACGACAACCGAATGATGCATTGCGAGCTCACGGTGTCATGAAGCATGTTTAGGTTCAACAGCGTGGCATCAGCTAGACAGACATGTATCCTCACCTAGCTATCTTTAAGCACAATCCCGTTGCGAGATCCTCTTTCCTTGGAAGTGATGCCTTTGTCCAGCGCTAGCTCTTTCGTGGGCAATCGACAGTCGGGTCTTCCTCTCTCAGCCCGCTGCTGTCGACTTCTTAGTTTGGTATTCTCCACCTCTCATTCGGCTCATTTGTCCTTCAATGCCAGTACTCCTGTGACAAATCCGTACAGGCTGGCGTTGAGAGTCCGACAACTGATGTTGCAAAAACCTGCTGATTTCCGTGACCTATATTTAGATGGTCGCACCCCTTCTACGAACCTGAACATAATCTCTCTTCCCGACTTCCTCGGCAACGTGCCAGCCGGCACAGCACTTCAATCTCTCTCACTTCCCTTGTCCATTCTCCAGCATCACCACGTCCACCTTGCTATCCCCATTCGCGTTCGCTGCTTTCTGGTCATTGGTCTTCCTCATTGCCTCTTCCAACTCCTTTTCCAATCCAGCTTGCTCCATGATTCGATCAACATGCTGATCGACTCCTTTGATGCCCTCTTTCAACTTCTGCGCAAAAATTACACTAAAGTCTCTAAATGCTTGCTTCTTCCCATTTACCACCGCATTGCCTCTCTGCACATTTTCCACGAAATCTCGAGTAAAGATGTCGGGATTGCGGCCTTCATCGACATAGTCGACAATTTCCGGGGGGATTCGCACGTCGTGGATCGGGTTGCTGGGTGTCTTTTGACGATTGGTCAAATCGCGGAGCTGGGTGAGGGAGGTGGTGAGGTCGGTCAGGCGCTCGACAAGGAGGTCTTGAGTCTCGGGAATGTAGCCATGGGTCTTGGACTGGACGTCGTAGAGATTGTCGACGACGTCTTTGATGACGGTTGAGACGTCGTTGGGGTCTTTGACAGAGCCCATTGTTGGTGGTGGTGGGAGGTCCGGGATGGCTGAGTGAGCTCGTGTGTTGCGCCGAGTGGGTGTTGCGACACTGTTGTTGCGCGTTCCTCGGCTGGGAGTGCCTGATGGTTTGGCACTGCCGCGACGCTTCGGACGTTTGGGCGATTGTTCGAGGACGGATGCTCTGCGTTTGTTGTATTTGAGAGTCACGTAAGAATGATGAGCAGTGATGGGAAGTGTGTGCCTGGTGCGACTGCTCGAGTAAGGGACGGATGCTGGATGGCTCAGTGAGTGGTTTATGAACTCTGATCGTCGTTGGGAGAATCCGAGAGTGACGAATGAATGATGAGCAGTGACTGGCAGTCCTCGAGCGACACCGACTTCGACACGTTCGTCTTCCCGATCCTGGCTGGGCCGTTCTTGTACGGCAAGGATGTGCTCGGTTTTGCGTTCTGGCTCAAGGCCTGGTGCTACTATATCTTGAGAACGTTCGTTCTCGACTTGAGTGACCTGGTTCTTGGGATTTGTCTCGGCGGCTTTTGCTGAGACTGCAGCTTCTTGTACAGATGGTACGAGCGCGACTTCGAAGTCTGCTACAAGATGTTGTGCTGCTGCCGCTGCGGCTGATGTCTCGCTCTCAGGACGAGCAAGCTGGTTTTCACTTCCGCTCGCTGGGACTTCTTCGTGTACAGAAGGAAGGTAACCTTCTTTGGTTTCTGGTATCGAACTTGGTGCTGCTGTGAATGTTTCGTCGTCGATCTGATCGAGGTTATTCTGGCTTACTTGTTCTTGTACAAACGGTAGGTGCTCAGCTTCGGTTTCGGGCACAAGCTCTGGAAGTGATGTCGAAAACTCGTTCTCAATCCGCAAGGTTTGGTTTCTAGGACTGGCCGCTTCAGTATTTGCTGAGACTTCTTCGTGCACAGAAAAGACGTCCTTCTCGTTGGTCAATTGTACAAGACTCGGTGCTGTTATTGTGACTTCGCTCTCGATCTGGACAGCTCGATCTTGGCTGACTTCGACTTGAGCCGGAGAAACTGGCTCAGCGTGGACCTCTGCTATAGGACTCTTGGGTACTTCGACCTCGTTCCCAACTTGAGCGACGTCGTCAGACGGACTTCCCTCACCAGCATGCCCCAATGGGGTAAAACCCTCGTATCCAAAAGGTGTGATGGGACTGAAATCCGGTGCCTCGGGTGACTCAACGGATGGCTGTCCTGTATGTCGATAATACGACTTGGGCAATCTCAAGCTCACGACTTTGCTGCGAGGGCTTCTGGCGGTGCTAGAAGCTGCTGAGAAATTCGAGTCCTCCCGGATCTCTCCTGGCTCGAGAACTGAGTCGCGTCGCTGTGTACCTTCTACAGTACCACTGGCTGTGTGTGTGGCCGGTGAGTCGTCTGGGTGTGTCGCTGCCTCCTGTCGCAAAGACTCTGGTGTTTCAACGAGTCTAGCAAAGTCTGGTGAGTCGTTCGAGTCCCCTTGCTGCGTGTCCTCGTGTCCTGAATCCAAGTATTCCGAGTTTTCTGCTCTGTCTGCAGACTCTGCGCCAGCGACTCCCTGCCCAGATCCTGGCCCGTACTTCTCAAGAAAAGGTCGCAACCTCTCGGGCGGTACTCGAAGAGCAAGAAAGGCATTGTGGACTCGAGGTTTGACGATCTCGTATTCCCAGGCCCGCCCGAGCGGAGGGTCTGGTGGGTAAGAGATGACCGTGAGCCGGTTGCCATTGGTGGAAGTCAGCGCGTGGTACTTTGGTTTGGCCTTGCCCTTAGGCTTGGGCTGAGCGACATGGGCGCCAGTCGGCGCTTTTCTCCGGCGCTTCTTAGGCGGCATGTTGGCTGCGCTGTGGGGATAGGTTGGTGGTTTGACAGGTACGACGTTCGCTTATTTCGTGCTGCGTGGCCTGAAATGAATGCTTCGAACGAATTGATTGAGGATTGAGTGTTAAGAATAATTTGTCAAAGAAAGTACTGCAGCAGTAATTGAGAAGTTGCAGCTCTGTCACTTGCACGTCGTCAAGGCAGCAGAAGAGGTCGCCGTTGCGCCTGCCTGCAGGCACCCTGCTGCCCCCGGACTGGCACTTCACTTGGCTACAGTGACTTGCCAACGCCTACCCGTAAGCACACCCGAAGCGTAAGCAAAATTTAGCGAACCCCTAAGCACAAAGAATAAGCAAAAATCGCTGATGCGTACGATTATACAATTGCCAACAAGTATCTATGATCTATATCTCCCGTATCTTCGCAGCAGGCACTTTCGACGAGTCAATGTCTCGCTCGACCATCTCCAGTCCCGACAAACTCGGGTATCTCTGGCTGAAATTCTTCTCCCACTCTTCTGGACTGATTGCTTGTTCCGTTCCCGCGACGGGTGGCCCCTGATTCACCGATCCCGTCACGATCTGTGCGTTTCGCAGTGCTTGAGGCTTTGATGGCGCATTGGGCCTTTGCTGCTGCTGTAGTCGTCCGGGCTGGATTTGAGACTGGAGATTAGTCGAGGATGGCGGTGCAGATGAGATTCTGTCTGCCGAAGATAGAGGTGCCTGTCGGGGCTCCACTGGTTGTTGAGCCTCGTTTGTGTATTTTCCATAGCCTGTGGCTGTCTTTTGCGCTGGTTTGTTGTTGTCTGTCATTAGGGACTGCATTTTGCTTTGTATTGTGGCGGCGCGATTGACTCCAGGGCCATTGACAGGACCGCCTCCACGTGATGCCACTCTCTGGCGGTAGGCTGCTGCTGCTTGAGCGACTCGCTTCTCTTCGGCCTCGAGTTGAAGCTTCTCTAGCTCGCGTCGCATTTCCGGTGACAGCTCCTCTGTTTCTGTTTCTGCCAGTGCAAGTTCGTCGTACTTGGCCGGCGCATCGTGGACCTCAGGTGCAGCTACTGCTTTAGGATCTATGGACGACGAACGGTGCGGGAAGTGCAAGTGATGCGAATGTTCGCCGGTCGGACTGTGGCGACCACCCTCGAACTTCTTGAACGCATCTCCGAATCGGCCGGTCAGAATGTTTTTGGTCCCTGAAGCCACAGCATGTGGCAGACTAGTTCGCTTGCTCTGATGACTGCTGTGCTTTCTATGGTGCCCCATGCGCTCTCGCTCCTCCTCTTCTCGCGCTCGTAGCCATTCCAGATCAGAGGCAACGGTAGCATCAGAATCCACTATAGCTGACTCCGCGATCTCAGGTTCAGCACTGACAAAGTTTGACTCGTAATCATGCCGCTTGATTTCTCGATCCTTGATGTGTGTAGGATGGGCTCCCAAGTTCACCGTCGCAGGTCGCTTTCTGATATCCAGCGATTTGGATCTGCTCAACCCAAGATCAATCTCTTGCGCGCTCGGCCGGCCTCCTTCCAATGATGGTCGTGACGAGGTGGGCGATCGAGGCTGCTGCTCCAGAATGCCACCTTGCGAATCCGAAGCATCTTGCTGTAGAAGACGTGCTAACCGCGATTGCTCTGGTCGCTCAGTAGCCCTCGAAGGCGGAATAGCTTGACCTGTACTCGCAGGTCGTGCTGTGGTCGTCGCTATAGGCACTTTCCAGACCGGCTTATCTGCCACAGGTCGCGTCGCAGAGGGAGGAGGAGAGGCACTCACTCCTGTCGAGACCATTGAAGACTTCTGTGCCACAGGAGGTGACATTCTTCCTTTAGGCCGCACCTCAAGGGATCTGGTCTTCTCTAGGAGAGTCGAAGGCTTGGCTGCTGTGGTGGGTTTCTCGACGACTGCTGAACGGGCAGGTTTGGGTGGGCTGGGAGCTCGCGCGAAAGCTTGGTCTGCGAGCGCATTGGTCACTCTTTGAGCCAGATTCGGGTCTGCTGACTGCGAAGCCCGCTTGTCTCCGGCGTCGAAGACATGCGGCTTGCGTCCATCTGTCATCAAGGAAAACTCGTCCAGCGTGGGAAATTTTGAAGAAAGCTCATCTCCGCTTCCATTCTTCTTACCATCCAAAGCCGCGAAAGGATCATGTTGAGCCTGCCCGTGATCCAGCATACGCAAAGGCGATGGACTGGGCTTGGCTGAGCCGTGGTGAGAAACAGGTTTCGTGGGTCTGCCCCTTCGCATAGGAGCAATATCTGGCACTTCTTGCTTTGGCCCTGCCTGAGTTGGCGGAGCAAGAGTCGCGCCCACATTCGATTGAGAGCTCGAAGGTGGCGAGACGGTATCCTTACGACTTTCTGACTGACTTCGGTGGGCGTAAATGTCTCGGACTGGCAACTCTCGGCCATCGAGTTGACACGCCTTCTGGAGTACCTGGTAGATATTTGGCCGATCGCCAGGTCGCTCTCTGAGCATTGTCGCAATAAGGAGTTTAAGCTGATCAGAGAAGCGCGGATATGCCGGATACTTGAATTTCGCATTCAGAATGGCTGATTGTCCCACGTCTTCGAATGGCGTTGTATAGTAGCATAGCTTGTACAAGAAGACTCCGAGGGCCCAAATATCCGACTTCTCGTCGATAGGCATTTTCCGATACACATCAATCATCTCAGGACTTCGGTATTGCATGGTCGTGTGGCGCTGGATGTCATCTTCAAGCAGTCTCGCATCCGCCGCGTTTGTTGCTGCAGGCTTCGGGAGAGCGGCAGAGCCGAAATCACACAATTTGAACGTTTTCTTGGTCCCATTGAGCGAGATGAGTACATTCTCAACCTTGAGATCCCTGTGCAACAACACCGGCTTCAGATAGTGCATAGCCGCGACGCCCTCAGCGATGTCTGTGAAAATCTTCAATATCTCGGGCTCCGTCAACCGATTCTGCAACCTCGTGTTCATGAAGTCGATCAAGCCGCCGCCCTGACAGAACTCCATGAGAAGGAAGACCTCGTAGCCGCCCCCTTTCAGCTGACTTGCATGAGAATCGATATACTTCACGATCTTGTTGTGTCCGCGTAGTCTCTTCATCGTCTCGACCTCGGTCCGCATACTGGCTAGATGCTCCTTGTCGGGCACTGCCACCCGCTTGAGGACTGCCTTCGCATTGCCGTCGACTGGCCGTGGAAGCGTGACAACATAGACATGCGCAAATCCACCTTCTGACAAGTAGCGATCGATGATGACTCGATGTGTGCCGCATTGAACTTTTGTCCCAGGAAGAAAGGTGCCCGCCGGTGCTGCATGTTGAACGATACCTGGCGGGGCAGCGCTCGCGAAGGGCCCTCGAGCAGCGGGATTAGATGCGTACACGGCCATTATGCTCGGTGTCAACTCGCTGCTTGGAGATCGGCTTCGAAATGCGACTGTCGTGGGGAATGGCGCAGGGAAAGGAAAGCAGCTCTACCTCGAGACCATGCTTCCAAAATGCGCCTGACGCAGGTAGAGCTGGAGGGGGGAGCTGATCAGTCAGTCCGGTGACTACCGGTGATGTATAATTCAATGTCGAGAATGGTCGGAGCCTGTCGATCTCAGGTGCACTATACCATCCACGAAGGAAATCAGGTAGCCATCATGACTCTAGCCAGCCAGTCCTCCAGACGCAGCTTCTTCAGGAACAGGAACGAGGCAACATCGATGCCCATCTTCCAAGCCCATGAGCCCTACGGGCTAGCCTAAAATGCTAAATGCGAGCCAATGACGTATACTGGCACCACAGGCAGTAAAAATGTCGACCGCGGACGGCTTTTTCTTAGGACTAGACCACTCAGCCATGACGAGCAACTATACACGAGGATCATAGTCCTAGTTCAAGTCGCAGCAGCAGTCAGAATCGTAAGGCACGACGACTCAGCAACATGTCGAAAAGGAAGCTTTCCGAGGTCGATAACGCCGACTCTGAGCCGCCGCGCAAGACACGAAATATCGAAGCCGACAGCACAACTCCAGCCAGTGATGCGAAAGCAAAGGCAGCCGCAAGGCAGGCCAAGTCAGAGCGACGATCAAAGAAGACCAAGGACAGCAAAAGCAACCGACGCTCAAGACCCGAGCCAAAGGCGCTCCCAGATGGCGTCGACGAAGAGCAAGATGTAACCACTACAGATCCATTTGCAGCTGGCGACGAGAGCATACCTTTGGTCGACGATGCTGCAGCGTCGAAGTCTTCAGCGAAGAATTCTGCGTCGATGGCATCAAAGATCAAAAGCGAGACCATATCAAAATCGAAGCGGACTAAGTTAGAGTCCGCCTCCAATGAACCAGACACGACCAAAGACCCCACGAAACAGCACCGCTTCATCCTCTTCATAGGCAATCTACCCTACACAACCACGGCCGAGTCCCTCACGCACCACTTCCGCAAACTCCAACCCTTCACGGTCCGACACTCGACCGAAAAGTCCAACCCAAAGAAATCAAAAGGCTTCGCTTTCCTCGAATTCCCCTCCTACGACTCCATGAAGACATGCATCAAGCTCTACCACCACAGCTCATTTGACCCGGATGCACATCTCAAGGAGAATGATGACACGACCACGGACGCCGTGGAAGCAGGAGGGAAGAAGAAAAATCCGAAGAAGGAAGTAGAGGCGCCGCCTAAGGACACCACGGCGCAACATCTCAAGCGTCCAACCGACAAGACCCGGCGAATCAATGTTGAGCTCACTGCAGGCGGAGGCGGCGCGAAATCCAACGATCGTCGGAACAAGATCAAGAACAAGAACGCTAAGTTGGCTGAAGAGCGAGAACGAGCGCACAAGAAGGATATGAGGAACGGATCAAGCGAGGAGAGAAGATCGAGTCAACGGAGGGTGTCAGGGAGCGGAAAGGGAAAGGGAGGAGCGCTGCGACTGGCGCGAATGCCGCTGGGCTTGCAATGAGTGGTGGTGGCGCTGGAGGTGCCAGGGGCAATGTGCATCCCAGCCGAATGCAGCGTGTGACAGGCTGAGGATATGTTCTCAGTCTGGCCAGAGCCGCTAATAGTGGGAGGAGCTGAGATGAAGCCAGTGAGGACGGCCTCTGAGATGATGTTACATGAGAGCCTAACTTTTCGAAAAGCAAGCATAAGATCGAACACACCGACAATCCACAAACTCGCCCTACCAGATAGCGATGGACACTATCCAAGCATGGCACTGTGTTGCTGTCGCAATAGTCTTTGAGGTATTGATGAAGAAAACGAGGAGGAGAAAGCCACGAGCAAGGCAGATACTTATACCTCATCGGCAGTGCGCAGATCCGAGGCAAACCGAGACGATGACTTCACTGGCCCCTGTCGGACGTATTCACAGACAAGTGCATGGGTTGGGATCAGTTGCTGCCTGGTGCCATTCACTTCTATGTGCGTGCAATCGACTGAAAGTCAAGAACCAAGTCCTTGATGTTCGCGATGTCAAGATGGGCGACCAGGACACAGGCGACGCTGATCTGTGATTGAACCTCTTGTTGGACCTCAAGGCCCGAATCCTGTCAAAAAGCATGCCTTCGCTATGCCGACTAAAGCCCTCTCCCCCAGACCCTCCTCAAAGAGAAGGCGAATGATGAAAAGGTGCTGCAACAGCAGCAATGATTGTTTGGAAAGCAATTACGTCCCGATCAAAAGAGATCAGGATAGATCTGGTCTTTTGGTAGTTTTCAACTAGCAAACAACTGGCCTCAGATGAAAATCCTCAACGGCACAGTTAAGACCCGAGCACTTGGATAAAAAAGAGAACAAGGGAGGATGGGAGGACAAGAGGCCGTAGATATAGTCAGTCAATCGAACAGGTTCTGCCTGCCCGCTTCTCTCTGGGGGCAGTGGCTGTGTGCTGAATTGTCAACAATCCCTAAGCCTTCGTTTCGACTCATAGATACACTGCTGCACTCAAAGCTGAACTAGCGTCCGCATACCTCACGTCCGGTCCAACCACATCATCTGTTTTCATCTCCTTCCACTCGGCTTTTCGTCGGAATACAGTCATAATTGCCGCTGCTGCGGACGAAGCTGAGCCAAAGTTCACATGCCTCGATTCCCGGCCAACCACATCTTCTCTTTCCATCTTCTTCCGCTCTGCCTCTTGGCGAAATACCATCGAGACTTTCCAGCTGCAACGGCTTCACTGTCCTTCCGCTCCAATCACAACCTCCTCCTGTCCACATACAGTCATTAAACTCCCCTCCACCCAACAAAACGCAAACCTACCTCCCAGACAGCTGACTCACAACTTCAGCTCCGCTCCACCCTGACTCACATGCTCCTCCCCTACTGACATGTGATCCCCCATCTCAGACGTATATATACAGGCCCTCCCTCATCTCCCTCAGAGATTTTCTTTCCTTCCTTTGTACAACATACGTCGAATGATATTGCCATATTTCAAATTTTGCCATACTTGAGCATTTGAGATATGTTGGTATTTGAAGTCATATGTGTGTGCACCATCGTCTGGCTTTACTCTGTGAAGCCTTCGGGGGTGTTCGTCGTGTCTAGTTGGTCGTAGATAGTCGTTGTGGTGTTTGTCGTCGCATGTCGTCGTCGCCGTGCTTCATGTAATTGTGTAGACAATGTATATGTGCCTGCCTTATGCATAATGAGCGTTCGCCGGTGTATCGTGTTCGCGTGAAAGTGTTCGTGCCGTCACGGCTACAGTGTATGCACTCTCAGCGTCGTTGCCGCTGCCGTTGTGATTGAAGACCTTGCGAAGTGTCTGGATCGTATCTCAGGTATCCGGACTCGCCTAGAATCGGCAGAGTAGATGCCTTCACTGGTGGGCTATCGTCCCTGACATGTTGCAATTGCGTCCTGCACCGAAGGTAAGTACCTGCTACTTCACTTCATTCCCGACTGTATGCGCGCTCGAAGTGAAGCACACGAGCTAGCCCACATCGAGGCTCGTGACTCTGCTTGCAGAAGCAGTGATCTGGAATTATAAAAGGACTCCGGTGCATTGTAGCCTCTCTCTTCTCGAGAACAGACAAAGTCGAAGGATGGTTCATGGGCCCATTGTTGAGCCTTCGCTGTTGCGAAGCCTTCGGGGGGCTGCGCGGTCCGACTAAAGGGTTCTTGTCACCGAGCCTGTGTTAGGCCCAAGTCAACACGCCGCTGACAGATGCTGGCGTCGTATCCACCTGTTTACGGATACCCGCGCATCGTGTGGGCATCGTACAAATGACAGCCGGGATCTTAAGGTAAGATGTTGCTCTGCAGAGCGCCGCTGCTGCTGTCAGCAAGATCTCAGCTTATGTCATTGCCATGCGAATCCGGCGATGCAGCACCTTGGCCCGCTTGGTTCGAACAGGCCTCTCAGACATTACTGAAAGAGCGTAGCGACAGACCCATTCCTCCGTCATGAAACTACCACGCAAGATACGCCGACCTCACAATGGTTTCCTCGCGCAGCAGAATTTGAGCGGCACAAAAGCTTTCACCTTGCCATCCAACGCTTCTTGATGGAATCCCTCGTTGAGATCTTCGTGCTCCTCAGCACTCATACCTAGAATCTTCGTGAACAGCATCCGCGACCACCCTCTCGAGCCCAGTCTGAGGTTCTCCAGCCCCATTCTGCCAGCTCCTTGTCCTCCTCGCTCTCGGGCCACTCCCCAAACAACATCTGACGGTCTTCCAGGCTCACATCTACAAAGCCCAAGCGTGGGAGGATATAGGCAAACTGCATCGCTCCAGCAGGGGAGACGCCGGCCATCTGCATACCTTTGACCAGCCCATCAGACCACTGTAGTGTCCTGCACTTGGCCGTGACTGCGCTCTCGCCGAGACACTGCAGAGGAAACTGCAAGTCTTGGATCTCGATCCAGCCTCCTGGTGTAAGCTTGTCATAGCAGCGCTTGAGCAAGTTTGGCCAGCTTCGTACAAACACCATGATCATACGACCATGGATGAAGTCGAACCGGTCCTGTAGAGAGTCCCACGAATCGGCGCTCTCAGCACTTGCCTGCTGAAAGCTGCAATTCGAGGGAGCGTTGACCCATTGTGGAGAGGCCGTGATGTCGAGCCCGGTGACGTGAGCTTGCGGGTGTTCAAGCGCGAAAGCATGGTCCAGTTGCCATTCCCGCAGCCTATGTCGAGGACTTTGAGCGGCTTGGAGGTATCTAGAGGAGCTTTATTCAAACTGCCGAGCGTGCGTATGAAGATTTCGTGCTGGTGGTCGAGACGGCCGGACTCGATGTTGTTTGTCGGCGCTGGGAGGATGTATTCTGACATCTTGGTGGTCTGGGATTTATGGTTGATCAAGTTTCACATGGAACGGGCAAGCATATCGGACCTACCTATACTTCACAGGATGTCTTCAGATTTGCTAGGATGATCAGTCATGCAGCCGACGTCACAGTTCACGGTTGTCCATGGTGCAGACTGCCTGCATGGCTACAACCTTTGCCAGAAGTAGTAGTAACGACACATACTCGGAAAGCCTTGCCATATCATTCGCGATTTAGAGCATTCAATAAGCCCTGGCGAACGGCGGGTGCTGAGATGGCATCGAGCGCCTCTGTCAGGGCTTCGCTGGACCATGGCCTGTGTGGCGCTGATGGATTGTTGTATTCGTAGTATAGCACTGATCTTGACATGGTATTCTTTTCTACATAGCGACGTGTGGCGTTGAAGACCAGCGCTTGATTGATGATGCGTAAGCTCACTGTTGCGGTGAAGAGACAGTCGCGTAGATTCGAACTAAGCCAGAAAGTCGTGCTTGCCTTATCAATGGCTGGGCACGCAATTGCCGGCATGGACTGTGGGCTTCGTTTGCGCCTGCAACAATCGGCAAAACTAGTGATTTCAAGGCGACAGCATAACCAGTGCGGTTGCGGCGGCATCACTGACAGGATAGAAATTCGACATATCAAGGCAGCAAGCCGCCATCCCGAACAATAACTTGCAGGCGGCGGGTTTGCTTGGCTGTGACCGAGCGACCGCTTCCGCTCCTCATTGGCGCCGACGCTGAAGATCCTGGTACCAGAGCATTGACCTGATACCTTGAAGATCCTCTCCTACCCTTCTCGTCTCAGGTTGTC
Source organism: Cyphellophora attinorum (assembly GCF_001299255.1). Classification (NCBI taxonomy): domain Eukaryota; kingdom Fungi; phylum Ascomycota; class Eurotiomycetes; order Chaetothyriales; family Cyphellophoraceae; genus Cyphellophora; species Cyphellophora attinorum. Next base: position 1,412,063 of record NW_017253231.1, on the reverse strand, counting down.
GCCTCACTCGACCCCTGTCACTATCTTCAGCGACTCTCTCTGAGCTCTATCTTGATGTCCTGAAGTCTGTTTTCACCTCAAACCTGCCTTCATCGCCTTCTACAGTGGACGAATCTTACAGCCGGAATTATCGAGCCCGCGGAGCAGGGTAGTATCGACCGAGCGTCAACCCTTTCCCTGCAGCGCTTCAGCGCCTGCCATCTGCCATCTGCCATCTGTACCTGCATTTTCTGTGCGACGTCGACATTCTAGACGTCTTCTACAAGCGCAACTATCGTATGCATTGACCTGCACCTGACCCCAACCGATCTCGAAACCGCAAGAGGATCTCCATCAGCGATTTACCTGCGACCGCTACGCAGCCAAAAGCGGCCTGCGCGAGACGCTTCGTATTAGCGAGCACACAGCAGCACAACCCAACATACTAACGGCATGGCTGGCCAACCGACACAATCAATCAAGTGCGTGGTGACCGGTGACGGTGCAGTTGGCAAGACATGTCTCCTGATATCATACACGACCAACGCCTTCCCCGGCGAATACATACCCACAGTCTTCGACAACTACTCTGCTAGTGTCATGGTAGATGGTCGACCTGTGTCGCTGGGACTGTGGGATACTGCTGGTCAGGAAGATTACGATCGATTGCGGCCTCTATCTTATCCTCAGACGGATGTCTTCTTGATCTGCTTCTCGATTGTGTCGCCGCCCAGTTTTGACAACGTCAAGGCAAAGGTATGCGCCGATGTCCTGTACTAATCTACGTTCTCACTGACACGTTGGTAGTGGCATCCTGAAATCGAACATCATGCGCCCGGCATCCCCATCATACTAGTTGGGACGAAGCTCGATCTCAGGGACGACCGCGCGACAGCCGAGGGGTTACGCTCAAAGAAGATGGAGCCTGTCTCGTATGAGCAAGCACTGGCTGTTGCTCGGGAGATCAGAGCCGTGAAATACCTAGAGTGCTCGGCTTTGACGCAGCGGAATTTGAAGAGCGTTTTCGACGAAGCGATCAGGTACGCAGGCCCACGCCCACACATAAGAGGCAGATCACTAACATTGCGCGTGACAGAGCCGTCCTCAGTCCAAGAGCACCAGCTGCAACAAAGAAAAAGAGCAAATGTGTCATACTATAGATCCGCAATATCGTAGGACCAGGTGTGTCATATCGACACTATTATCCCAAACCTCCCGACACACATCATCTGCAGCATTCACAAGCGACGTCCTCGAAAGAAAGCGAAATCATGTTCGGCAACAGAAAGGGCACGTCTCAGGTACCACGAGAAGACGGTAAAGAAGAGGAGGGAGCGTAAGCAATTACAGACAATTCATAGATGTCCAGATCCCCATCTCAAAGCTTTGCAAACGTGCTGCGTGCACCGCATGCTTGCCTTTAACCTCAGACCGGGCTCCAGAATTCCTCCATCTGGTTGATCTCTGCTGGCGCATCACAACAGGTAGGTCCGGGATATGGGTCCACGCTCTTCGAGACACCGGTGTTTGCCTCGCATTCAATGTTGCAAAGCATGTGTGCATGACTTCATCGTGGGTCGATCAGTCTCTCCTTGCCGTCCAGGAGCATCCCTGTGCGAGAGCTATTGGCAGTCAGGCTTCTACCCTCGACTCGACTGACTCACAGGCGTCACACGATACGCAGTCACTGACGTTGTCACACCTGCGAAGTACTCCTGATTCTGCTCAGCATGACGGCGCCGGAACAACACTTCCTTCGAGCACTGCCCTTCCAGTCCCCAGACAGCTATCCACACCTTCTAGGTGGGTTGAGTCCCTGACTTTGACCTGGATATGCCACGCAGTAAGCACTTGTGGACATACCTTGCCTCAACTTTGTACGCGCCCTACCTATGACAATGGCACTTCGCTACATTGCCTTTAGAGTCTCGAAGCCTTGTTCACTGTCCGTAGTAGCGCAAGGTAGACCGAAGCCAACCGCCTTATGTAAGAGACTGCCACAGCCCCATGATCAGTTCCATATGGCCCCTGCACGATGAGGCACGACCGTTGACTACCTAGGGATCGTTGACGATTCCGCAGCGCTGTCAGCCAGAGTAGTGGCGATTAGAAGAGCATCGAAGCGCCGCTGAGCTTGCGATATAGATACGTTTGCATTCCAAATAGACCTGATGAAGCTGCTCTGCTGGTTTTGGTGGGAAACAGCGTCCAGAGGAGCTACTGCTGTAACGCCCATTAGAGCAAGAAGTTCGCACAGCAATGCAGTGCAGTCGAATCGTAATAGAAGGCATTAGCGGCAAGCGCGATTACTCTTCACTTTTGACCTGCCTCGGTAGGAAACTCGTACCTTTGCCCTCCAATGCCGCAAGATTGTGTCATCACCGGCCACTGATCTAGCCCGCGGCAATCTGTGACTTCACACCTCCCCTCCACATCAGCCCTGACAAATTCGACTCGCCGCAACTGCTATATAACTTTCCAAACCTCCCGACTCGAAACTCCTGCGCCCTACACTCGATTCCACTAAGTCAATCAATTCCACCCAACCCAAACCAACTCCATCTTACTCGCCACAGTGGCAGCCTACGTCCGCCAATTCATCCGGCACTTCTACAACCCGCCCACGCCCGCCATGGCCGCCGCCGCAAAGTCCAAAGCGCAGAAGATCATCGACGAGAATGGCGTCGTTGTCTTCAGCAAGAGCTACTGTCCGTACTGCAAGGCCACCAAGAGCTTGTTGAGCGAGAAGGGTGCGAAGTTCTATGTTGAGGAGTTGGACCTTGTCGGTACGTAGCACTGGCCTTACAGGCGAATGCCACACGTTGAAGAATGAATGCTAACGTGTTTTGCTTGTAGATGACGGTGCCGCCCTCCAAGACGCACTCGAAGAGATCACGGGCCAGCGCAGCGTGCCCAACATCTTCATCAGCCAGAAGCACATTGGCGGCAACAGCGATTTGCAGGCGAAGAAGTCACAGTTGGATGGGTTGTTGAAGAGTGCTGGTGCAGTCTAAAGTGTCTGCGTAGCGAACCAGACCGGCATAATTCCAAGGCTGGGACCTTCAGCAAGCCCCTGTGATTGAGCTTCTGTGGCAGCCGAAATACAAATGAGCAGCTTGTTGGTACAAATAGAAGTGCAGTCCTTCGGATGACATCTCTACTCATGTGCTGTACTCGCGGTGAAACTGCTCAGAACGGGGGCTTGACAGCGGCGCTTCGTCAGGATCAACCGTCTTGCTTGTAATTGTCTTTACTCCCACTCTACAGTTTCGGCTATCCTCAGACAGCAACGACAAACGCGCAAGTCTGCTCTCGCACCCATGCCGGACAAAGGCGACCTGATCTCTCCCATATTGAATCACCGATCTGACATCGTTGTACTCAACACCCGTATACAACGCCCATGGCACTGGGCCATAATCCTCCCTTCAAGCTCCAAGCTCTTTTAACTCCAGTAAAAAACAACGACCGTTTTGTGTACGCTCGCTCGAAAGATCGCTATCAAAACACATAGCTCTGCCTAAAAAAACGAAAGAAGAATTTGTCGTCCAGTGATTGAATAGTATGCGGCCCCTTATGCACAGGTGAGGCCCTCGAAGCGCGGTCGGAGACATCAGCGGCATTTCCCAACCAAAGCTTGTAGGGCAAGTGGACCCTACATGACAACACAGCATCAACACCCTTCTTCACCGTCCCATCGTCGTCGTCCCTATTCCCACTCTTCTCATTGTCTCGACCTGGCCGCTGCTCCTGCAAACGCGCCGGTGGCGGAAGTCTCGGGCTCATCGGCGTTTGTTGAATGATAGGCGAGGGCTGAACCTTGGGCATCGTGCTGTAGTTACCAGTGATGCTTCCGCTCGTGCCCGGTCGCCCGTGGTTGCTGCTGTGCGTGCTGCGTATGCTGTTCATTGGCTTTAGTGGCCATGCTTGCGGATTGTTCTCTTTGTTTTCGGTGTTGCCCATTGCGGGTGAACTAGGTGTCGATGACAGCCTTTTGCTCGCGTTGTTCGCGACAGCCAACTCCTCAGGCTGGTGCACGGCCAACGGCGTGAAATCCCGATCATAGGTCTTCGGCACAGATCCATCGTCCGCCCATTGCGCCGCTTGCTGTTTCCTGGCATGCGTAGGGATTATTTGCTGATCTGGTGGCAGCCGTGGGTCGGGCTTGTACATGGTGGCGAGCCATGGCGGGTCGCCTCGGGCCTGTTCACCGCGGTGCGTGGGCGGTCGGGAGTCGCTTCGAGCTGCGATACGCGCTCGCCGCGGGTACTGCCTGTAGGTGAGAGCGGGCCGTTGGCTGTTTTGTTGGGGCCCGAGGGTTTGCGGAGGGATGAGGGTGTCACTTTTCGGAGGGAGGCTGCTGAGGCGGTTGGAGGTAGGTTGTTGGGTGTTGCAAGGCCGGATTTCTTGGTAGGTGAGGAGGGTTTGCTGCCGTCGCGACTACCGGTGGGCTTGGGCGTTGGTGTGCTGAGGACTGTGACTGTGGTGTCGGTGTGGTCTTGAGCGTTGAGCTCGTCCCGTGACCTGGTCCTGCTGGTGAGTATTTATGTCTGGCGGGCTCATACTATTGCTTATAGTACGCTTCCGCGGCAGTGGTGTATCACGATCCAGCCGCTCTGTCGGTATGGGATGTGGACTGCTCGTCAGGACGGGTATACGTGAGCCCGACTTCTTCAACGTCGGCTGTGAATACATCTGTGCAGCCGCAGAGTCCTGCGCGATCTCCTCTGGAATTCGTAAATCCCAGTTGTGGCGATCATCGTCGGGCTCCTCTTCCTTGACCGGCTCCGACAATCGCGGCTTCTTCTCTTCCCTTTTGCTGTCATCGCGAGTGCCGCTCTGCTGGCTCTCCTCGCTCTTTCTGCTCCGACTCGTGTCCCGCCTGCCGCTTTTGCTGCGTCCTCTCCGTGCAGAAGACAAGTTAATGCCTGCTGCTTGGAGCTCTTCGCTTTCGATTTTGGCGAGTTTGTCGCGGTGAATCCAGCCTTCGGGGTCCTCGTCTTGCGGGCGGTACATGTTTTCGGGGACTTCATTGTCGTAGGACGTTGATCTGTTTGTGATCTTGGGGTCGCTGCCGTTGTTGCCTCGGTAGAGATCGAGGAGGCTATCTGCTTCTGAGCCGCTGCGACTTACGCCCGGTGGTGAGGTAACGAGTTCCTCGACTCTGCTGTAGGGCGCGCGGTATGCCGTGCTTTGGTCATTGCGGTTCGCGGCGACGGACGTGAGTGGCATTCGCGAGTTGGCGTCGGAGTTGTCTCGTCTTCGGGCGGATCGAGAGCTCTTGCTGCCGGCGGTCTGTAGTACGTGTTAGCGCAACGGCTGGTGGGCATGTTCGTGTCTGCCAAGGGTGGAAATGATACACACCTCGTAAACAGAGTCGATGGGCCTCGCCGCTGTGTCGATAGCGCTCATGGTCTGCGGTCTCGTCGGTCCGGGCACTCAGAGCATGAGGTATTGTATTCAGGTACTTCTGACAGCCATGTGTCGGTGAGACCGCGGGCAGGTCGGTGACAGCCTCGGGAACGACAGTGACAGCCCGTGCCAATGCTAGCAAATCATGCGGCTATGAATACCACGTCTATATGTCCGAGGTGGACGTGTGCGTTACACGTGCTGTGGGTGCTCGTCGGTGGTGCGGCGTAGGTGTGCAGGGGTAAACAGCGAGTCTGGATCGTCGGCGCGGTCCTTCGGGCCTTACCTCGTACAAAAGACCAGAATTGACACAATTCAAAAGATTGGAACTGATCCAGAGAGATCACTGGACGTACAACTAAGCATATACTACTGATCAGATCATTCAACGCACACTTCTTCCCAAGAGAAATAACGGTACTTGTTCAACTGCTGAGTTTCTTGACCCGTGTCGACGATGCGTTGATTCGCTGTGGCACTCGCTTACCCTCGACGCTTTCACCTACTAAGAGATTAGCCCCTGTTCCTCTAAGCAGTACATCAATAATGCTTCGTCTACTTTCATACTATCAACGGCACCGGATGAATGCTCAAGGTTTGATGATATGATAATTCGTGATCTCGTCATATGATGCTGTGCTGTGCTGTACACCGCAATGATAAGGAATGTGGGCTGCCACGTCTCCCTCACCATGCGCAAGAACGGTCCTCCACCCACCGAATCGAGGCTGATCCTCTTCAGACTGTGCTGTTGATCCCATCGCAATCGCCACGTCCAACTTGTGCGTTCATCGTCCCGAAACATTGCAGCCGCAAGAACGAGTGAGCGGAAAATGTACATTAGAAAACCTCAAGGAGTGGAAGAGCCGTCAAACATGGGCTGCAGCTCAATGAACTCCAGTCTGCATCGAGGGTCTGCGCGAGCCTCGTGCATCCGAGTGGAACGTCGACTTCGGAGCATAATCACGATCGCGATATTTGTCGCCATATCCAGCATTCGATTCAGCGTAAGGATCCCGCAGGCCGCCCCTGTCCTTTTCCTTGTATCGCGGAGATCTGGTCTCATACTCGTAGTCTTCGGTGTCAAGCTTCTCTCGGCTGTTATAACGCGAGCTGCTGTTCGAATCTCGCCCGGAACGATGATCATCGTATCGAGCAGACTCGGATCTTCGAACCTTTGGCGGCTCAATTGGCGACTCGCGAGAGGACTTGGATCGATAGTTCGTGTCCAAACGAGGGCGGTCGGGTCGTCGACGGTCGCTGTCACGGGGGCTGATGGGCTCGGGACTGGCGTATCTTCGGTCTCGGTGACGAGACCTTGTGTCATCCACCCTGTGAATTGTCGATGCACCATCATCACCACTATCCGGGTCAACTATCTGATACTTCGTGCGCGAGCTAGCGTTCCGACGCACTGGACTGTCGTCGCGCGGATCAGGCGTGTGTGGAGTCGAGCTGCTACCATAGCCAGAGTCGTGTGTTTCGGCATGCTTCAGGTTCGAAGACTTGCTGGGTGCTGCATCTTTGCGCCCTGAAGAACGCGGAACGGGCATAGTCTGCGAGCGGTGCAATCCTGGAATGTCCTTACGGTGATCAGAATCGCGGTCTCTGCCCGAGTCGCGGTAGGACGCGGAACCCGCAGACCTCCGGTCCTTTGGTGATCTCTCCTCGACTCGTGCCTTCAGATTGGCTGGAGACGAGTTCATGGTAGGCATAGAAGGACGTCGAGAATCATCGTGGCTACGTCGCTCTCGTTCTTTGCCCGAGGAGGCGTACCGATCTGGATCACTCCCACTCCGGTGGTGACTCGACCAGTACGAACCTGATTCGTGTCGCTCAAATTTAGGTCGAGATCCAGCGCCCAAGGTAGCTTTTTCAATATACTGCTTGGTTTTGTCGAATTTGGCCTCCCATTTGCGGGCCAGAGCATCGTCACTCTCGTCGCCGCTGTCATCGTCCACATGAGTGGGCCGTCTTGTGGCAGTCGATGGACGAGATGAACTGGACTGAGGTGAGTGTCGAGGTGTGGGCCGGGAGGGTTTGATAGTGGAGGAGGTGACGCGAGTAGCAGTGTCAGAGTCACTTTCGCTGTCAACGTATGCGTGGCGAGCTCGCTGCTCCTTGTCGGACCTTTCCTTCTGTCTTGTGCGCTCCTTCGCTTCCTTCGAAGCACGAGTCTTGTCCGTCTCTTTCTTCAATCTGATGCCAGCGTTGACAAAGCCAGTCGCCCTTGACCAACCCGCCTTAGCTTTGTCCGATCGCTCTTTCTCTGCAGGTTTCTTGGTCGAAGAGGCTCGATCGTAATCAGTGTGCTTGCGGGAAGACGTCCTCAGAGGCTCCTCAAACTTCTCTCTACTGCTGCTGAAATCCTCATTTCGGGGCCGACGCTCCTCGAAATACACACCATCATCGGGACTGTAGTGCCGCGAAGCTGGTGGCGGTGGCGGACCATGCCTTATAGGATATGTCTGCGATCTAGTAGTAGGACCATCTCTTGCCATCGCCTCTCGCCGTAGCGCAGCTAACCGGACCTGATCATCGTAGCGAGCCTTCTTAGAAGGATCAGTGAGCAGCTCGTAGGCTTGTTGAATCTTCTGGAAAGCCTCCTTGCCCTTTTCCTTGAGAGCGGGATCCTGGATGCGGTCCGGATGGCACTTGAGCACGAGCTTCCGATGTGCACTCTTTATGGCGCTGACATCAGCATCTTTGGCTACGCCGAGAGCGTCATATGGATCTGGAGGTAGGTCCATTGCCGGTAGATACTAAGAGTGAACGCAGAAGAACTCCCAGTGTTTACGGTGAGGTGGACGTATTATGGTCGTAGCGAGGCGGTCAAGGCTAGGTCGCGGAGTCGGCCATGGTCGAGTTGGGGGCCTTCCGACGAGCAAAAGTGAATGTTTCCAGAATCAGATGATAAAATGCATCGCTTGCCGTAGTGAATGAATGGACTGTACAAGAATTGATGAGAAATAAGATGGACGTTGAAGATGCCGCTGACGTATTGAAGGCTTTCTTGGTAACGGATTGACAGTACGGAATGCTGAGCAGCCTTGCGGGTGTTTTCGATCGTGACTGGGAACGAGCGGGTGCTGGTCTGTGCTTGGGGACTAGGCTTACACAGTTGTATGTAACCGAAATTTAATGGCTCGTTCTCATCCGCTGTCCGTACTGGTCAACGGCGGATGAGATGAAAATCGTTTGGAAGAAGAAACAGGAGAATTGCTTTTTGATACTGAAGTGGGTGGCGGGTGGGAGTCGTAGGCTACAGGGAAGTGCGAGCGAGCAGATGAATGGTGAGGATGGCGAGCATGCCCTCTTCACGTGGACCGGCGAAGATCGCAGTGAGCATGGAGGCATGCAGGTGCCTCTACCACCTGCTGCAAGTGCCCAGATGGAACCGCTTGGGAGGCCAAAGAAGACCTCACGGGCGGCCAGGCCTGCATTCTTGCTCGAGCTACTCCCCATTTGTCGCTACTCCGCGGCTCATTCTTTGCCATCATCAGGGCTGTGCAAAGTCTCCCCTCCCGGCTGCTTCCAGAGGTACGCTGTCCTGTTCCTAGACGTTCCTGAATCATTTGATCGGCAAAAAACTGTCCGAACAGACTATCCTTGTCAAGAGACAGTCACACACTCATATCACCGTCGCTCGCGCCACCCTCTGTGACTCAACCTTCATCATCACCATGACCACATCCGGCACCGACACAAAGTGCAACACGATCTGACACCACGACACTATTCTCAGATTCAGGGAATCCACCATGTCACACGGCAAAATTCAAGACGTCCAAGACATGCTAATGATGCATTAGCCATCGAGGCTTATGCGCATCGAGGCAGAAGCCCAAGTAACAGCAATGACGAGCGATTTGTACGTACGGCCGTTCTCAATGCCAGTATTTCGTTGGACAGGCACGAATATGCGAACTGCCATCGTACTTGCTATCATCCTGTAAGACTGCCACTCCATAGTCCAGCCAGATCCGCGATGTTGCTCGCGTGTCGAGGACAGAAAGCACCGCGACTTGAGACAGTTGGCAGAACAGACCTCAGAAACCACTTGTTGATGGTGGACAGCCTATCATGCAAGCCTGTGAGTGCATAAGTCCTGCGTACGGCACTCCACCAAGACAATCGAAGGCCAGTCTTGCGACTCCAAACCTGCAGCAAGTTGGGCCTCTACTTGCGCGAGTCGCGAATGAGCAAAAGAAGTGCCGCGCAGCATGGACATCGCCCCCAATGATGCAACAAGAAGGTACGATACCCCAGACTCGCGAATGCTTTATCGCGATGCCCAAATGCAAACCGCTATCGTCCATCGAACAATCAGGAGGCATCAACACCAATCTGAGACGAATGCCCCCCAAGGTTCTTGAGTGGGACGCCGTCTCCGACCGGTCCGCCCCTCGCCCTCGTGCCCCGCGCCAGCTTCGACGACATTCCGGCTTTTCATTCGTTGACAGATCATGAACATGCTATTCGCTATGATATTCCTCATACGCTAGGGAGTTATGACCAACCACCATGCCGATAGTCGAGCTGAGAGGCAGCAAGATGCCGTTCACCCAGTAGCCCGGCCGGTGCGCGATGCGCAATCGTGTCGGGCACCCATCTGAGAAATGACGAACATTTGACGACACTTCGACTTCATCTGTGACGCCACGAGATCACCTGAATCCAGAGGAGCATCAACAAATGAAAAGTGAAAGGCGTCGCGCAGCACCTGCTCAAGCCTGACGGTCTTCGCTTCCCGAACGCAGTGCTTCCAGGTCTGGACATTTCGATGTGCCAATCCCTGCCCGTCGATCAGAACTCATTACTTCATCAATCGACGGTATATTCAGAGTGATTAGCCGCACTTGGTTCACGGCTGCAATGGAACGCGAGTTACTGTGTACTTTGTATCATACCACGCGTCGAGCGTAAGCTTCCCCACTCTCCGCTATCTCACCATCGCCACCGCGGCCTACGAATCATTGTCTCAACGTGACTCCAGTCGAATTCCAAGGCACTTCACGAAATACGATGAATAGATTGATTGTTGCCTGAAAGTGGCGACATAAGTACATCACGGTCAGTACATATCGCATCCGTTCGACATATCGCCACTTCCAAACACGGGGTCGCCATCACAACGGTAAGTCAGTATACAGACAGTGGCGATGGCAGACCTTGCAAGACGCGATGCGGATCTGCCACACGTGACAGGCAGTTGCTAATTACACGAGATGTCAAGCTTCGAGAAATACTGATGGAAGTCTCCTGGACTCGAGACCTCTCTTTCTGAACCTGTTGTGACAAGGTAGGTCAAGTTGTGGTCTAGGTCGGTGTCGTTCTGCTACGTTGACAGAAGTACTTCCTCGTGGGCTTCTTCGTCACAAAGAAATCGCTAATTGTGGACTGCGGCGAATAGCTCTGGGCACATGGAGCCCCGCAGAGTGCGGTGTGGGCGGCTGTCACAGGACGCCAAGGTAGGTCTGACTTCCGGTGTGAATCGATGTTCAAACACGACAGTGGGAGTGCTACCTCCTGAGCCGGTTCGGCACTGAGAGATTGTCGTTGCCTGTACACTCTGCAGCCTCGAGAGCCGGTTCACTGCAGAAGACATCGCTGGAGGCCGTCCTTGGGCAAAATTCCAATCACTGCGACACAACATGTTGACGAGGTCCAGCTTGTCAGCTTTCGCCTGAAGAAGGCGGTTCTTCCTCACGGCCTCTACAAAGAAAAGTACGGCGTTCTCGGAACATTCAAATCGTCTTGAGTGATCATTCACAAGGCTGCCAAGGATCATCTGAGAGAGTTGGTTCGACGTATAATTCAATGCTGACGCAATGGTGGTCTCGGTAGATATATCTGTAAGAGCACGTGCACGGGTCTTCTCCGTGCAGGTTGCAACTTTAACACGACAAGGCATCATCTGAGATGAGAAGTGGGATGGAGAGTCCGGTCGACACGGCTGTTGAAAGTCTTCGCTAACGCATGGAGCATGTCCTGCGCCAAAAGGCTGCAGTCGCCGGACGGGCTTGTGGTCAAGATGGGAAACTCCGTAGACAGTATCCAATAACCATGCACAAGCCCTGCCAACCGGTGATGAGCTCGCGCCGGACTGGATGAGCTGGAGGCATCATTCAGAGATTTCAACGACTAAGTCAAACCACTTCACCGCATTCCGTGTGTAGATGCCCAACTTCCAAAGAGCCGGTACGCACAGAAGAAGCGGTATGCACGATAGTCCAGGATCGGGTGTTTAGCTTATAGAAGCCCGGGTCTCACTTCACCTCAGAAAATGCGGGTGCTGCATCCGTGCCTGACTTACTCCATACACTACGATCTCCGACCAGCTGTTTGGTGCTTTGATGGTAATACATGCCTAGGTCAGCGTCGATGTCCACCGCCGCGGATTGTTTGAGTAGGCGCTTTGCGTCAAGGTCTCTGGCCCCCAGCCTATCAGGGCAGCAAGAGCAACTCAGGGACGCGTAGGGCTGCAGACATGATTGATCTCGTTCACGTTGCTTGCTGCATGTGCATGTAGGTCGTGCAGAAAGGAGTGCTTGAACGCTGGTTCAATTATCGGTCAAAAGAACCTGCTGCGTGGCGGAGCATCCTTTGGCGTGGTACGAGTCGAAGGTCCAATACTTTATACAGACAAATGTCCGCCGACCTGACTGCACATTCTTCGGCGATACCCTTCAACGAGACCCTTGAATGACCGTGCTGATGGGTTATCATTCGACGCCTGGACCAGTTTCATAACTAAGCGCCAAAAGAAGAGGGTCCTTGACTCCTCCATCCGCACCGCACTCAAATCCCACTTCCACCTCCATCTCCTCACGCAAGCTGCACTCTTTTCCCGTGCTAAAGGTCAACAAACTCCATACCACGGCAGAAGCGCTGTCAGCAAGCTACGTCAACACGCCATTTTCTCAGACATCTGCTGAAGCTCTCTGTTTCTGCTCTACAATAATCCTCTGCAAGGGTCACTTCTCGAAAGATCTACGCTTAACAGCGGACTTTCCGCGCGCTCTGACACAGCCATTTGTCACTCAAGAACAACACCGCTGTGCTGTCAACGGAACGTTCGCGATTTGCCGTGCCACAGCTCGATTCGACGATAGTCCTCTTCTGCATGATCTGAACGCCCATCGTGCCAGAGGAGGACGGTGAACACCCTTCAATTCATTTCGACCTACCACGAAGGGCGCTGGTCAGAGCATTACAAAGTTCAGCGATACAAAGAATTTCCGAACCAAGAGGATGGCCTCGCCAGTACCTCTACTTCGCGCCCCACAACCAGGCGGTCGTAGTCAGAGCGGCTCACGGACACCAAAGCTCTCCCTGGGCATCCCACCTTCACCGAGTGCAAGGCCGATCACGCAAGATGGCCAACCGGGCCACGAGATACCCAAGTTCAGCCTTGCTGCTGCCGGCCAGAGGCCGCCGAAGTTGTCGTTAGCCACACCCATGGGCAGCCATGGGACCATTCATCAGGAAGCCACCTCGCTGAGGCCACAGATACAGCCAATATCCACAGACTCTGCAAGATCACGCTCAGACAGCTTCCACAACAGTGTCCCAGGCTCAGCATCCTCTTCAACATATTCCAAGTTGTCGTTTGACCCTATCGGCCAGAAATCAAACACACCAGATCCAGTTCTGCCATCAGCTCAGCATATTCAGAAGCCGGAATTGGCGGCACGTCCATGGAGCGAGAGGGCAGCATGGGTGGATTGCCGTTAGACTTCGAAAAGCTCTCATTGGAGAAGGGTCGACCACTTGAGGTGGAGGATCTCGATGACGATGCCTGGGCTGCTGCTAGTGAACAGAAGAAGATCAGCGAGCTGGGTTCGTTAGGCGAGGGCGCCGGAGGTGCCGTCACGCGGTGCAAACTCGAGGGTACTAGCACCATCTTTGCATTAAAGGTACGTGTACAAGTCTCAAGGTTGGTCTACTACTGACATGTCTAGATTATCACGACTTCACCAGATCCGGACATCAAGAAGCAGATCTTGCGCGAGCTCAAGTTCAACAAGAACTGCACATCTCCATACATCTGCCAATACTATGGCGCTTTCATGGACAAGTCCTCAAGCACGATTTCCATTGCCATGGAGTTCTGCGAAGGTGGCAGTCTCGACTCCGTCTACAAGGAGGTGAAGAAGCTCGGAGGCCGGACAGGTGAGAAAGTGCTTGGCAAGGTTGCCGAAGGCGTCCTTCACGGCTTGACTTACTTGAACGGACGAAAGATTATCCACAGAGGTAAGCCCGCATTCCGATCCTCGCCCTGACTCACACTGACCCATTTGTCTTAGACATCAAACCCTCAAATATCCTCCTGAACCGACAAGGCCAGGTCAAACTGTGCGACTTCGGCGTGTCCGGCGAGTTCGGTACCAAAGGTGACGCAAACACCTTCATTGGGACGTCGTACTACATGGCCCCAGAGCGTATTCAAGGACAGTCGTACACGATTACATCCGATGTCTGGTCATTAGGTGTCACGTTGCTCGAAGTCGCACAGCACCGTTTCCCGTTTCCGGCAGATGGTACCGAGATGCAGCCTCGAGCTGGTCTTATTGATCTGCTTACTTATATTGTTGCTCAACCGATTCCGAAGCTGAAGGATGAGCCGGAGAATCAGATCAAGTGGTCGGATGGGTTCAAGTACTTCGTGGAGTGCTGTTTGGAGAAAGAGCCGCCGAGGAGGGCAACGCCGTGGCGGATGTTGGAGCATCCTTGGATGAAGGAGATGCAAAGTAAGAAGGTCAATATGCAGGCTTTCTTGAAGCAGGTCTGGGACTGGCAAGACTGAAAGGGGGAGGAGCTCATTGGGAACAACGTGTTGTCTGGGCACGTCCGCTCATAGGGTGCAAGGAGCTACAGTGGATTAGACTATGCGACTTTCAAACTGTTGACATCGGCTGCATGAGCGACCTTTCGTCCTAGATTGGGACGATTGAAGGCGTGAAAAGAGACGGATACGGGGATATGAGTGACGACATATGGCGCCAGTGGGTTGCCTGGACTAGACAATCAGTTTTGGATGGCCGAGGACGAATGCTGAGTAGCGAGGTCACAGAGACTCGTGTAATTCTAGAGGAATGAAGCTGCAAGCGAAAGACACAGGTAGTAATAGAGCTGGAAAGAAATCCACACTGGTCCAAGGTATATTTATTCGCTTGGCTAGCCTTGCTCAAGAAATGATCGTTTCCGTCACATTGCCTGACACTTTTGTTGGCTAACGTCACACGTCGCAGGTGGTGACGAGGAAGCATCAAAGACGGCCTTGCGCATTGTCCGGTACCAGCGTTCATTGCTGTTTGCTAACCTCCCGAAAAGGAGGGCTTACAACAGACATTCATGGCGGCACGAAGTCAGTCATCCGGTCTGATGAAAGTACAAGCTGAGACATGTCATCCGGTTTAATGGAAGTCCCACTCTGGATTCCAACAAGGTCGCTATCTTGCATCACAGGGCCTCCTTCTTTATAGTACAAATTGACCCCCTCTCATGGGGTCGCGACTAGTCCCTGGCCTTGATGCGACCTGAAGGACGACTGCGGCTGCATCAATTTCCTACTTTGAATCTGCAGAACTTTGGTACTGTTCCCGGCCCGAGACAAGGTCATGCTATCCGGCTGCCTACATATTGATGAAGCCGTTGCTCGGTGGAAATGTCGCTACTGTTGAATCACCAGGGGCTTACAATCACTGCTGGGGCGAGGAGACATGATGCGTACGCGCATAGCTTGCACGCACTGCAATGCAAAACGCGTACGATGTGATCGGACAGACAGTGGAGCAAGCTGCTCCAGATGCAAGCTTCTCGGTCACACTTGCGAGCTGATAGAATCGCAACGCGGCAAGTGCGTCTTATTGTTACTTCCGGATACTGTCTAGAACATTGATTGACCTTGCCGACTAGGTACAAGAGGAAGGCTCAAGCTCGCCAGCGCCATCCGTCCACAGACACACCTTCGGGTGCTGCAAGGTCACCAACGACTTCATCTGTCACGTCAATACAGGTATCATCCGTCCAGCGGACAGATGAGCCGCAGCGATATGCCTCTCCTTCGATTACCGATCTGGTGTTCGACAAGCAATCTGATCCACCTAGTGGTCGGGTTGTCTATATGGGCGACTCAAGCAACATGAAGTACCTTGTTCATGAAGTAGGCGATCCCTTCAAACACGTTGGAAGTAGCAAGCTATGGGGTGACAATTTGCAGCGTAGTCTGACAGACCGTTTCACCCCGGCCACGCTCTCGAAGCTTGAGCAGCTCCGCTCCTGGAACGAGCAGCACGCGCGTGCCATGGAAGCCTTGGAGCCAATTGAAGGACCACTCAGCGAGGAGCTGTTGGCAGCTTTCTTTGACCAGGCTCATCCCTTCTTCCCGATCATCGACGAGGAGGATTTTCGACGGAATTATATGGCAGGTCAAGCATCTCACTTGCTACTGAATGCGCTGTACTGTGTGGCAACAATCCACTGTGGCAACAGTGTGATACAGAGACTCGGGTTTGATTCGAGATACCTGGCTACTGTCACCTTCTACCAACGCGCCAAGTTCCTCTTTGACAGCGACTACGATACAGACGGAATTACGAATCTTCAGGCATGCGTTCTACTAATCAACTGGTGGGGCTCCCCAATGGAACAGAAAGACACCTGGCATTGGCTTGGTGTCGCTGCGCATCTAGCACAATCACTTGGCATGCACAGAGCGTAGGTCAAAGCTCATGATGACGATATCGGTACGGCTAACCCTGAAAGCAAATCATACTCAATCCTGGACCCCGGACGCCGAAAGCTGTGGCGGCGTATCTGGTGGGTATTATTTGTAGGTCTCGAATTTACTGAGTATCACTTAGGGGCTGACACCAGCAGATAAACGATATACATCACGCGGCTGTATTTGGTCGACCACCCCACATACACTCTCAATACAGCGATGTCGAGCCACTCAATGCGGACGATGTGTTCGCCTCCAGGACTAATGACAGGACCTCGGACGAAGCTGACGTTTCTCTTGTCGACCTGTGCAAGCTTGCTTTGGTATTGAACAAGTGCCTGCTCACCAAGTTTGCGGCATCTGTCACACCCCGCGCAATATCTGATGCGTACTCTGAGCTTGTTGATTGTTCGGATCGTTTTGTCTCTCGTGTTACGCAGAATAGCGGCACTCTCACACTCGCCCATGGGTTTTACCCGGCTGTACTTCGACTCATACACCTGGACTATCTGATTGTGATGCAGCGAATGCTCTCACCCAGCGCTCCGGGGATTGATACCTCGGATATCGTCAAACATGCTGGTCTGATAAGCCGAATTCTGGAAGATTTCCTTTCTTCTGCCCCGGACCTGGTGACGCGGCTCCCGTTCCTGACATTTCCAGCAATTTTTTGCTCCATACTGGTCAACGTTATCTCAATACGCAAGCAGCCTGGAAATTTTGCAATCCTAGCAGAGCATCGAGCGAATTTGGCCATGGTGATCCTCGACCAGCTGCAGGATAGGTGGCCGCTGGTTGTGTGGACACGGTATCTACTCCAGGTCTTGCTAAAGGATACGAAGCGAGCTCCGCCAGCACTTGCCGCTGCCGAACCGACTGACGAGTACGCGCGGTCAGATCAGTCACGCAACGACAAGTCGAATTCGCAAACGAACAGCACTCCGCAAACGCCAGCAGTTCCTGGCGCAACGCAGCAGCAGCAGCGTCGTTCTCCCGATGTCGGTATCGGCTCCGGGGGCGACTCGAGAGATACAAATCGGACCGCGATTTCCGACAGCAGCAGATTCAATCCAGAGATTGAGGCGGATCTCAGCTTCTCGCCGATGCCTTTCCTTTTTCCACTAAACAGCTTGCTGGAGGACGCAGGTATGGAATACTGGGATTTGGAGCAGGGCTTTGGGAACTTTGACACCTGAAAAGAAGAGTCTTCTTTCAGAATGAAACCGTTTGTTCTCTACTAAAATCTATCCACTAAAAGCTATCCAAATCGCTCAGAGACGACCACGATACTTTATCTCGAAGGCCCTCAAAGGCACATACAACAAGATCGAACATGCCGCGCCCAACGGATACGCAAGGTCTCCAGCAGCTTTCGCAATAGGTCCGACGTACCACGTTGTTGCCATCGAAAGCACGATGACAGCCCAGGGCACGGAACAGGCAATCAGCGCAGGGAATCCGGAAGGTAGTGCAGCACTGTTGTTCCAAATTTTCGGGTCGATTGTGCTAGGGTCAGCTTTCCGGAACAGGAACCACTCGACCAAGAACACACTGATTGTCGGACCAGTGATATAGCCGGCGATACTGACCAGTGCGCTAAGTGCTGGTAGGAAAGACCGCGATGCTGCAATACCAATACCGACCATTGCGCCTGCCACCAGCATCAGAAGCACGATACGTGGGACCCTGTGAAGCCAGGGCACCACGCCTGCAACGAAGATCGAGATGCTGTACATGTCCCGGGCCGACGTCGTGACAATCGAGAAACCTAAGATGACCAAGAGGAACCGGCCAAAGCCTCCGACGCGTGAGGTCAGGATCTCTCCCAGCACAGCACCGAAGCTGCCCTGCTCGTATGCAGCTATCCAAGTGGCATTTTGGGTGACTACTCCTCCGATGGCGGCGCCAAACAGCATCATCAGGGTGAAGGGCACGTACAGTCCCAGAAAGCAATACATTGCCAACCGCTTTCGAGGGGCTGTCGGCGGCATATAGCAGGAGTAATCGCCCACGATGGTTCCCCAAGTCGCCATGTTGCCCGCGCAGATAGCCAGAGTCGAGAGGTATGGTCCCGCAATACCGGGTGGTGCGGCTACACCTGCCTGATTGTGCAGACCTTTTGCGGCGCAGCCAACGAGGATCAGGATGCAGATCGAGTTGGGAATCCAGATGTATTGGCAGACAAGGTGGATAGCACGGTAGCCAAAGAAGGCCATGATCAGCGCCACGGCCATGATGATACCGATGCCACCTTCGACTGGCAATGTGCCTGCGCGGATTGCTGCGAGACACTCAGCGCCGCCTACGGCGGCCAGGATGCCGAAAATGCCGATTTCCACGATGACGATCAAGCAGAAGAAGATGTTGGGATATTTGCCAAAGACATAACGAAACTGCACGGACTGCCTCATTCCCAGCAGTGGGCCAAGTGTGAGAATGTACAGAGTCGGATGATGAAGATGAGCTGCATGCTGACGATCATGGCAGCAGCATGACTGAAAGAGAGACCGAAAACCAGCGTGGGTGTCGTCCCGATTGAGATCGGTAGCAAAGAGATGAATGAGCCCCCGAAAAGCGTCATGATGTTGTAGTATTTGGTGTGCGTCCTGTCTTGCAGAGGGACAGGCTCAAGACCGCGCAGCTCGACGCCAGCTGTTGTGAGTACTCTGAGAAACTCTTTGATCGACTGCGGTGCAGCATAGCTATTGATGATGGTACCTTCGTCTTGCTGCGACGATAGGTCACCTTTCTCGGGAGGTGCTGCTGAGTTGGTGCTTTCTGCTGTGCCCTCAATATCGTAGGCTGGCCCCTTCTGGTCGACACGATTGTCGATGGTGGTGGACATGGCTGCTGCGACCACTTTGAAACCTTTGCTGCAGAGGGCCTCTGTGGGTGATTCTCCACGTGGATATTTAGGATGAAGACAATATATTTACCTAATAGCGCACGCTCTGGATCCAGCGATGGGGAATCCTCCAGAGGGTCCAGCGAAGTTATAGATCGGCATGGTCGACTGCTCAGTTCAAGTGCTCAACCGAAAGTCGAAGTCGCCGACTTGCAACAAGCCTCGCCGAGTTGATAACAGAATGCTCTAGACCCCTGTAGCTTGCGCTTGCTTCGAGGAGAAGAGGCACAGGCAAGCCAATCATAGGCACGGTGTCAACTACTTTCGGCAGTTATCTGTGGGGTGAAAGCTTAAATGCAACACTTGAAGCTCTGTAGGCGGGCGCTCAAGAGAGGGAGCTGATGGGTCAACCGAGATGGGCTACCTCTAGATGCCCAGATACTGCTAATAAGATACTGTGCGCTGCACTACAATGTTTCGACCACCTCGGACCGTGCACTGAGTGGTCCGTGTGCGACACGGAACGAACAGAAGCTGCTAGTAGGGCGTTATCTTCCGCCATATCAGCGGAGATCATACCAGGCAACTGGCAGAAGTCGCCTAGCGGATGACAGCGCCCATTGAACGAGCTGTGTCTGCTCTTTTGGGCCACTGAATGAGCCAGAACTAGTGCTTCAGTCTGGCCCTCGTGGCCGTATGCTTCACTGATGGGGAAAATATGGTCTCAGGAAGGACAGTATGCTTGCTGCCCGGCTAAGTCTTGCAATAGAGCCATCAATCTGTACACACTGGATTGATGCCGTTGCGGATCAAGTTGCAGGAGACATGCTCTGAGTGATTCTATTCAACTATTGGACACACCATTCACTTTCCCACCCTTGCCGCCGCTCTCATGAATAAGGCTTTCCAGCTCCGCGACCACGACCTCCGGGATTTCTATATCAGGGAAATGGGTCTCGCCTGAAAGGTGTGTATACGAGAAGAAATGATGCTTCGCGGCGAAATCGACATGTAGCTGCTCGTACTGCGCGTCATTACGAGGGTGGGCGAAAACATGCCGTATCGCTGGCGGCTCTCCCAGCTTGCTCATTCTGTCCATTGGGGAGCCATGTTTGCCGTAAGCGTCAGCAATGACGCGACAAGAAAGTGACCACATCTCGAACCCAAAGCTGCCCATACTGTAATAGAAATGGTCGAGAACGGCCGCATTTGTGCTACCGGACAGCCAGTTCTCGAATAGACCTTGTCGGGCTTCGAGCCAAGTGTCCTTTGCTTGCATAGCTTGCAGCCCGCTCGCGAAGGCAGGTGGTGGCGACGTCATGATTTGGTCGATCATCAGCAGACACAGAACTCTTTGTTTGCCTAACCTGTCGGCCAGCTCCAGCGCTGGCCAGCCCCCGTGCGAGTGGGAGACAAGGTAGAATTGCTGTACGTGCAAAGATTCGAGGAGGGCTAGAATATCAGCAACCTGCTCCTCGACTCCGAAGTCTGGAATGGGATCATGGCTTGGACCATGGCCTCTGTAGTTGACACGTATGACTCGGTGCTTTGGTACCAGAAGTGGCAGCATCTGATCATACAGTCTCATGTCGTGAGCCCATCCTGTCAGCAGGACTACAGGTGGCCCGCTGGCATAGCCAGACATATCGTAGCCGATCTCGACGCCATTCAGGTGTTTTGTGAGCATGACTGATTAAGTAGAGTTCTGTTCAAGAGTGCGGAAGTCTGGCGGCGAGGTCCAATTGTTGCGTAGACTTAAGTTGCTTGGCCTGAGGTGTCGACTGATTATGCTACGCTTGAGCCGAGCGCTTGAGGTTGTCATGCTCATGACCGCTGTGGCACGCATCCGTCCTGCAATATAATCGATTGCAGGTTCCCTCCGCTGACACGATGTGGCTCATGTGCACGAGTGGTAGCTTACCTTGGACCAGAGTTTGGGTGGGGCAAAGCTTGATCTCAAGTCGCCGACTTGGAACTGGGAGTCGGCTTCATTCTTGGGCTCGGATTTGCTGCTCCCAGAGTCTCGAATAGCACAAGCGACGCTGGACGAGATGGCTGGAGGATCTTCCAAGGTAGCCGATTGTTTGCGGATAAATGAGATAAGGACTCTCAAGATCTGTCGACTTTGTCCCTTTATCGTACTTCGAATACAGCATGGCAGGACTCGACACCAAGCCAATCATTGTGATTGGAGCAGGCCTAGTGGGCCTGACGCTCGCTCAAGGCCTCAAGAAAGCTGGGTTCTCATACAAGATTTTTGACCGAGATTCCTCACTGGATGCTAGGCCAGCGGGTTGGGGCATCACAGTACATTGGAGTCTGCCGTCCTTACAAGCATGCTTGCCACAGGAGCTTTACGACAAGATTCCTTCGATTCAGGTTGATCCGTCAGCAGGTGATAAAGGTACGTTTACCCCAGCTGGCATGACTCGAGGTAGGAGACTGGCTCACTGCGTCAAGCGCACGATGTCTACCGCTTTCTGGATCTGGAGACAGGCAAAGATAAATATGCCATGCCCT
This sequence comes from Cyphellophora attinorum, assembly GCF_001299255.1. Classification (NCBI taxonomy): domain Eukaryota; kingdom Fungi; phylum Ascomycota; class Eurotiomycetes; order Chaetothyriales; family Cyphellophoraceae; genus Cyphellophora; species Cyphellophora attinorum. The sequence goes on along the minus strand of NW_017253231.1, from coordinate 1,390,578 downwards.
CAGGACACCATTACCGACTTAATCGAGCGAAGCTGCGACAGTTGCTCAGCACCGATATCCGTGTGCAATGGGGCATGTCGTTTAGGAATTTCGAGACCACCGAAGACGGTGTAACCGTGCACTTCGCTGATGGTTCTTCCGTGGAGGGGTCCATGCTGCTCGCCGTCGATGGCAAGAATAGCAGGATCAAGCGCTTGCTGATAGGCGAGGAGAGCGCCCGTTTGAATCCACTTCCAGTTGCATTCACAGGTTTTACTTTGCGTCTGTCGCCCGCAAAGATGAAGCCGTTCACAGATATCCACCCGGTGATATGGCAGGGCTGTCATCCTCGATCAGGCTACTTCATCTTCTTCTCTATGCTCTCAACTCCGGAGACCAACGGTACTGCTGGTACGGAGAATGAGCACTATGAGGGACAGTTCAACATGAGTTGGCTGATCGAGCAGAATGGACCGGTACCAAAGACTTCGGCTGAGCAATTGGCAAAAGCTAAGGCTGCAGCTTCAGCATCTACGGGTATATTTGAACCTCTGAGGCAGGCAATTCTTGACATACCTGAAGATACACACACACTGGAGATTGTGTTGGACGATTGGCCGACGCAGAAATGGCCATCGAGAGGAGGCCGTGTAGCGCTCCTTGGCGATGCTGCGCATACCATGACCATGTGTAAGTTGCATCCTCTGAAATCGACTATCATCTTATACGTGAGCTGACACCCTGATTAGATCGTGGTGAGGCCGCAAATCACGGCATGTACGACGCAGCCGCCTTCGTTCATCAACTCAACCAGTGGAGAAGAGGAACCAAGTCAAGGGAAGATGCTCTCAATGACTATCAGGTTGAGGTGGTCGAGCGCACTCATGAGGCTGTGCTGCTGAGCAGGTTCGCATGTCTGGAATGTCATGACCTTGACAACTTGAGAGATGACAGCAAGGTCTTTCAGGTCTCTGGCTTCAATGCCAGAGTGAAGGAAGAGCGAGAAGCGTTCGACCTGACACCAGGCATGCCGGATGTCGTCGGTCCGGTTGTAATTGCTTCAATTGGGCGAAATGTAGTTGCTCCGGTAGTTGCTGCTCCAGTTGGGGCATAAGCATCTAGCAGATATTCTGACTCCTCCCAGTGTTTCGATAGTAGGCCAGCAATGCCCTCACTGATTGTGCTCATATCATCATCTAGCGTGCCCCAGTCCTGGCTGCAAGACGAGGAAGCTCTTACCGACTAGATGCCGATAATTTGGATATCCGCGAAGTCGCCGACTCGAAAGCGCGCGGGCCGAAAGTGGAAGTTACCCCCCACGAGCCCCAAAACCGACTGCCTCTTGAGAACCATGCAAGTGAACGAAAAGTCACTTCTGGTGCAACCATAGCCTCCGTCATGTGATCGCGGTGTGAGTTCAATCCGAACAGTAGATATTCCGAATCGTTCTGGACACTTTTGCTTACCCATACATCAGGCTCGAAGGGTGTCCCACAGAAAGACGCCGTTGACGTTGAGATGGAAGCGAAGGATGTGACTACATTGGAATTGCCATGCGGTCCCTGTACAGCTGAGCGAGATGACGGCCTCATCAGAGCCAGGGGCATTCCGTACGCTCAAGCACAACGTTTCCAAGCACCACAAGCAATACCAGCATGGACCAAGGCCAAATACTGTACTGTGCCAGCAGCACTCTGTCCCCAGCTACCGTCGCGCCTGGAATCAGTGTTAGGCCCAATAACCAAAGGACGACATTTCGATGAAGATTGCCTTCATTTGTCTGTCGTCGCACCACAAAATGCTGCCAAGGCTCCTGTCATGATATTCCTCCACGGCGGAGCGTTTATTTCGGGCGGAGGCGATTTGGACTGCTACCTGCCACTCGACATCGCCCGCCAAGGCATCGTCTGCGTCAACATCACTCATCGATTGGGCGTGTTTGGATACCTCATGCTGCCAGATGTTGCACCTGCCAACCTGGGTCTGCTCGATCAGATAGCTGCTCTACGGTGGGTCCAGAGCAACATAGCAGGATTTGGAGGTGATCCGTCAAACGTGACTGTCATCGGCCAATCTGCAGGAGCCGAGTCTATCGTTTGTCTTTTGGCGTCTAGCGGCACAGAAGACCTCTTTCACCGAGCCGTTCTCATGAGTGGTCCTCTCGAGGATTTACGTGAGAGGGCACCCACCGGCCCGCTGCTTGCTAAGCAAGTACAGTCTCAGCTGAAGAATGATCCTCTGCGAATGTCTACCGATGAGCTCCTCGGCCTCCAGAAAGACATACTTTTGAATCCACCAACTCAGCAACATCTTATGCTCTTCGGGCCCCTTTTAGGGTACGATCCTCTGCCACCTGGATCTGGGCTCGACGACCGATTGAATGCGCGTCTGGCACAGCTGCCCATATTGATTGGGTGGACCACACACGACGGCCGACCTTTTGCGCGGACCCTGTCGCCGAACACTTCAGAATCACTGGGCACAATGTTTGTGACCGAGAACTATTTTGCTGCGCCTTCGAAAGCCTTGCATCAACGCGCCAATCTTCAGGTCGGTGGGCACTCCACCTCCTACTGCTTTGGCTGGCACCCTCCTGGAAGCGTATTCGAGGCCAACCATTGTATAGACGTGCCTCTTGTATTGGGCACGCCAGATGCTTGGCAAGACGCTCCCATGCTGTGCGGCCAGCGGCACTCTGATGATTTTCAGAAGATGGCCCTCCAGTTGCGGCACCTATATGTCGATTTCATTCGGGGTGGACGGTTACGGGAAGGCCACATAGCCATCGGCAGAAATTTCGAATGCTCAGACCACCTATGGGAGTGACTTCTGCCCAATCTACTCTAGAGCCGGTAGCTTGAGCAGAAAGAATGACACCAGGGTCAGACGCACTGCCATCCCGAGCAGGCACTAGTCAGCGCAAGCACCTTAGTCCAGATGCGAGACATGGTCCTGCCAGTGTTGTCATCGGGTCTGTGTTCCAGATTGGCCCAATGGTTGGTGAAAGTCCTGAGCCGATGACGTTAGTCTCACCCGACCAGCATGTAGTCTCTTCTGGGCGCTCAAGTTGAAGCTGACGACCAGCTGCCGTCCGCGCTAGATGGAGAAGATAACAAATGGGTTGTTTTGACCCAGGCTCAATGGGAGGCGAAAGCTCAAGCCCGCATGAATGAGACGCGTCAAATTGAGGGCCGGCGACGCGGTAAATCGCCGACCCCAAAATTCGGCCATAGCTGCAGCGGAAGGCTTTCCGTTGTGACGTCCATAGAAAACTTTCTGCTCGCCGGATGACAGGATTGTAGCGCACGAGTGAGGTCCAGAGCCACCTATGACCTGCTTCGAGTGGACTTGCAGGGCTTACCGACTTCCGAGGCGGAAAGCAGACGATGTAGGCAACATGAGCTATCCTGAAGACAATGTGGCACTATGAGGCGATGCAATCCCCTCGTGAGTATATCTACAGCGATGAGTAGATCATGAGCTCTTGACGACTACACCTCCCTCTGGCAATACGATGCTGCTGCCGCTCGTGCTGTACCTGGTTCCAGCAGCCGTCATATATATTCTCGTTCGCAACTATGCATTACTCCCAGCATCGATTCCCGGTCCTCTGCTCGCACGCTTCACCAATCTGCACCGACTATTCTCCGTGTTCTGCTCCAGTCCTCACGATGACCAAGTCCGGCTGCACGACCGACATGGGCCCTTCGTTCGACTCGGTCCGAATATGGTGTCCGTCCGTGGTGCGCCGTACGCGTCCCAGATCTACGGCATCGGCAAAGGCTTCGTCAAGTCAGACTACTACAGCGTCTTCCAAAATATCGTGAATGGGAAGCGAACAGCCTCGCTCGTGGCCATGACCGATGAGTCTGACCATGCCCGAACAAAACGGGTGATCGCCCACGCCTACTCGTTGTCCACGCTGGTCGAGTATGAACCGCTCGTCGATAGCACGATCGCTGTCTTGCTCGAGAATCTCTCCACCCGGTTTGCGAAGACGGGGACGAAGTGCGACTTCGGCCAGTATCTGCAGTATTTTGCCTTCGATGTGATTGGAGAGCTGACCTTTTCGAAGCGCTTGGGCTTCATGGAACAGGACGAGGATGTGGACGGCATCATTGCAGCAATCGGCAGCAACTTTCGCTATTTCAGCGTGCTGGGCCAGATGCCGTGGGTGGACGGTCTGCTCGGCAAAAACCCGATCTATGTTCGGTACCTCCGTAAGCCGGTGTCGAGTCCGATCTTAGCATTCGCGCAGAAGCTGCTGCAAGAGCGTCTCCGCTCGTTAGACGACGACGCTGAGGACAAGATTACCGATTCAGATCATTCCAGAGCAGCCAAGCCAGACTTCCTCTCCCGTTTCCTGCAAGCCCGCAAAGACAGCGAGGAGCCAGACCTCACCACGGATGCAAAGCTCCTGTCGTACCTGTTCATGAACATCAACGCTGGATCAGACACCATAGCATCCACCCTGAAGGGCATCTTCTACTACTTGCTTACCAGTCCGGCCGCGCTGGAGAAGCTGATGGACGAGCTATGCACCGCTCAGACGCAAGGAGAGTTGTCCACACCCTGTCCCACATATGCCGAAACACAGGCGCTGCCGTACCTGCAAGCAGTAATCAAAGAAGGCTTACGGCTGAACCCAGCGCTAAGCCTTCCGCTTGAGAGGGTTGTGCCTAAAGGCGGCATCACGCTCTCAGCCACGGACGAGAAGATTTCTAGCTCATCTACCATGAGTCAAACCTCAGTCCACCTTCCCGCTGGCACAATAGTCGGCATAAATCCCTACGTCCAGCACCGCGACCCTTCAATCTTCTGCCCTCCTCTCGACGACATCGCACCTGCTTCCAGCTCGGAGCATCTCTACCCAATACACGCCTTCCACCCCTCCCGCTGGCTCGAGCCCAACGAAAGAACAACGAAACGGATGGAGCACGCCCTCCTCACCTTCGGCGCTGGCAAGCGCAGCTGTCTGGGCAAGAACATTGCTATGCTGGAAGTGTGTAAGGTCGTCGTGGCCGTGCTGCTGCGGTTTGAACTGGAGCTGGTCGATCCAAAGGCGTGGCAGGTCGAGAACAAGTGGGTGCTGGACCAGAAGGGGTTGGTCGTGCGGATGAAGGAGAGAAGTTGACGGGATAGATACGAGCGCGTCAACCTGGCATAGCGGAGAGCACGCTTGCTATTCCGTTAGCCGAGAGCGGGTGATAGGGACAGCGACAGGACTCGACCACCTATTGAGATCATGAACCGACGTGCTGAATGATGCACCTCATACGTGAACGATCGTGCTGACGAGAAATTCGCCGAATCAGTCACGTTTACGACATCACTCCGGCGATTACGGCAGCGTTACTCGCAGAGTCTGACTGGTTGGTGGAGGGGCAGTTCCTCCATCCACCCGCGAGAGATGTCGTAGATCTGGCACAGGGTGTCCAGAAGGGTATCCTCGTACAGCATCAAGTCAGGATCCTGCTTCCAACCCAAGCTTCAGAGCACTTGGAAAGTATCCCAGCACCGATCATTGGGGTACATGATTGCCTAAAGGGGTAATTCATCCAGTAAGCCACGCTAGCTACCTCCCAGCGTTAGGGTAGTACGCCAGATACCTGTTCCAGGTCATCGAGAAGATCCAGACGGAGAACATAAAAGCAATCGTGCCAAAGCCGGCAGCGATTAAGGACTTCTGCAACCATACACACAAGCTGATGAAGAGGCTGGCGTGGTCGAGTGCTTGCAGATCTTGGTTCAAGAATGGCAAGACGCATGGGCTGGTGACGGCTGTATATCCTGGGAGCGAACTGCATTTCTTTGAGGCGATGAAGAACGTCCGATGGGAGGACAACGAGATCGATTACTTGACCGGCGACCGTTTCCAATTCTTTGGAAAATGGATTCAGTCAGACCGAGCTGGATCCAGAAGCTGATTCGGTGTGGTATATGAACGATGAGTTCGTCAAGGTCTAGGTCTGCGAATGTCAATAGAGGTGAGATAGTGATGAGAGCCCAAGTGACGCGTAAAACGCTTGAGACAATCTTCGAGTCATGTACCGCTGAAGTGACATCGATCATGACTCTCTGATCTTCATCTCACTGCAAGCAATTCACCGTCGAGTCAATCAACGTCTTGCTGCAGACCTCATTCACTCCAAAAGCGCGATGGAGTGTGGCGGGGGCGGCAGTGACTTCGCAAGCAGGCACTGAGACGCTGTCTTATATTTCAGCTCAGCCGTCGCTCTGTCTCGGTATCAACTAACAATCTTCCACAATGCCTTCTGCTACCTCTCCGCCCTTACCAGAAGCGGCTACCACACACCCTGATATACCTGCATTTCCCTCGGCATCAGTATTCACCTTCATTCCGGATATCTTCAGTCTCCTCTCACGTCTTCAGAAGTCACAGCAAGCTCGTCAACATCCCAATGGGGTATCCACATCTCCTCTCGCAGCCGCGCCAACCACTTCACCGGCGTTGACTACGACGACTTCGAACGAAGCCTCACAGCCGCTAGAGCTGAAAGACCTACCCGCCGCACTCTATCCTCTCAAGCAGAGAATTCAGAAGGCACGAGAGGCAGTCACAGTCGGCATGGTTGACGTGGATCGGTCTATCGATGAGCAAGAGAGGGAAATCCGAGAGTTGGAGGTACGGTGTACTCTTCTGAAGGGAAGGCTGAGTGAGCTGGGAGTGAGGGCTGCTGGAAGTGATGGCGGCTGAACTCATGGACGAATTTGCGCCTTCAATTAACAGTACCCTGAGGCCGTCGCCAACCGCGGTATCTCGCCGTTCATTCGAAGAACGTCTCTGACAAAATATGCACGCATATGGCTATGACGACCTGTTACGGCTTGCTCGTGATGTCAACTTCAGACTCCTTCTGACCCGAACATACTTCAAGATGTTCGATGTAACGGCCAGCGTTGGAAGCAGAGCTTGCTCGTCTGGCTGAGTTCATTGCCGGTCAAGATCTCGAGCTCGACTTCAACTTCAACTTCCCCATGACTGGTGACGATGCCCGTCCCGACTGTCGTCCATCCCTCGAAGCTGTCACTGCAGACCAGCAGCAAGCCTACGAAGCTACTCCATTTCCGCTCCACTTTCATCCCGATGTTCAACCTCCTGTTCTTGGCTTCGATCCCAACACCATCCAATACAACTTCGAGCCCTTCGATTGAGGCGGTACTGGCGTCACACTCATCGACATCGACACCCTGGTTCGGGGTCCGTTGGGCACGAAGCATAGGCTGCTGCTGGAAACGAGGTGTTGCAGGCTCAAATGTAAGGTGATGGCAGAAAAGCCGCAGGAAGCGCACTTTCTGCTCCAGGGGCTGCTCAAACGACTGGTCGGAGAGAAATGGACGCATCTGCGTCTCTGTGTATCAGGGCACGCCACGAGCTTTCCCCTCATGAAGCAGAGTGAATGCCATGGACCTGGAGCCCTTCGGACTTGGAGCACCTTTTCAACGTTGAGCGACTAATGACATGACTATGGGGCAATGTGCATACGGCGTACTCCCGATGGCCGCTGTTATCATTGCGAGCTAGGTGTTCCGGCGGCATAGGATACCAAATCAGTACACAGCTCTAGGTCCATCAGAAATCCAGACGAGCATGATTGGCCACCGCTCCTGTCTCGAGCCTTCAAGCTAGGGCAACAAGGATCACACTTCTTCCTGCTATCCACGAGCGACTGGAGTGGCGGTCATCCACTACACGTGCTCGGGCGATATTGTCTAGCCAAGGGTCGCAGATCCACATATCGATTTGGTCTTTAGCCCGAAGTTCATTGATCGCTCCGCAACGATCTAGCCGAAACAAGGCAGGGAGAATGCGGGACCAGCGAGAATTGCCACGAGCTCAATCTGTACGGGCTGCTTCCCCGTCATGCATGGGAGCGGAAGCAAAGAATACAGTATTGGACTTGGAAGGGTTACTGACAGCATATTTGAAACCGGTTGACGGTCATCATAAATTTCGAACCTCATAAATTTCGAACCCCGATAGCGCATTTGGTTGAACACCACTGACTTTTCGTCATTTCGTAACACGTCTAACCCACACGTCCACGAACGCCGTCCGGGTATGCATAGCCCCTCCAACACCACGAAACCTGATCATAGGCCTGCAAGTCACCTACACCGGCAGCGGGAAAGTGCAAGCCCACGCCGCAATCTCCTTCTTCAGCGCATTGATCTCCTCGACCTCCTTGCTCGCCACCTTCGCCTTGAAATCCTTCAGCTTATTCGCCTCCTTCGGCAAGCTCGCCTGCACACTCTTGCAGATCCCGATCACCTGATCAATATAGTTCGCGATCCGCTCGAAATCCTTCTCGCCCATCCCGCGACTCGTCATTGCTGGCGCACCGATCCGGATACCACACGGGGTGAGTGCCGACTTGTCGCCCGGGATAGAGTTCTTGTTGCAAGCGATATTGACCTGCTCGAGCACAGCTTCAACGCGTGCACCGTCGAGAGACTTCTGGCGTAGGTCGAGCAGGACCATGTGCGAGTCTGTGCCATCTGCGACGAGGACGTGGCCTAGCTTCTTGAACTCGTGCTCGATGGCTTTGGCGTTGGCTATGACTTGTTTCTGGTAAGCCTTGAACTCTGGCGTCATAGTCTGCTTTAGCGCCACAGCCAGTGCGGTGATAGTGTGGTTGTGCGGCCCACCCTGGTGGCCCGGGAAGACGGAGAAGTTGATCGGCCCCTCCAGATCATACAGCACAGACTTGCCGGATTTAGCGTCTGTGCTGCGCACACCCTTACGGAAGAAGATCATAGCGCCGCGCGGACCACGGAGGGATTTGTGAGTGGTGGTGGTGACGACATCGGCGTACTCGAAGGGGGTAGGGATGACTTCGGCGGCGATCAGACCGGAGATGTGGGCCATGTCGACGATGAGGTAGGCGCCGACCTTGTCGGCGATCTGGCGCATGCGCTTGTAGTCGATCAGACGGCAGTAGGCGGACGTGCCGGCGACGAGGCATTTGGGGCGGTACATCTGTGCGTTTTCCTCGAGTCGGTCGTAGTCGATGATGCCGGTGGATTCGTTGACGCGGTAGGGGAAGGTTTCGAAGTAGGTTGATACTGCTGAGATCCTGGGTGGCATCGTTAGCATGTCTTTTGGCTTCTCAGAAGTGGTCTGGTGCGTACTTCTTTGCGGGCGTCTGGTAGCCATGGCTCAAGTGGCCGCCGTGTGGCAGGTCGAGACCCATCAGACGGTCGTGTGGCCGCATGAGAGCCTGGTAGACTTGTAGATTGGCGGGAGAGCCGCTCAAGCACTGGACGTTGACTCCCCACTTCTCTGGATCGAGGTGGAATGCCTCGAGCGCTCTCTTCTGGCATAGTAGCTCGATCTCGTCGATGTGCTCGTTGCCGCCGTAGTAGCGGGCACCTGGGTAGCCTTCGGAGTACTTGTTGGACATAGGCGACCCGAGAGCGTCGAAGACGGCGCGGGAAGTGACATTTTCGGAGGCGATCAGGAGGATGGACTCGCGCTGACGCTGGATCTCTTTCTTCTGTTGGAGGGTCAGAAGAGGGCATGGGAGGGCCAAGGAGGAGCACACACCATGATCTCAGCGATCATCGGGTCGGTCTCTACCAAGGACTTCTCCATCAACTAGCCGTCTCGTTAGTCAATCGCCTCCGCGTGCTGTTCATCGGCATCACTCACGTCCTGGTGGCTTTGCGGCAAAGCATAGGTGTTCTGTGAGACGGAGCCCATGGTTGCGGTGTTGTGTTGAGGTATGTTCTTGGCTAGAACGATGAGGGTGCTCGCAGTGGTAGAATTGCGCTCTTCTCACAGTATATACTTCGTAAAAGTCACATCAGTAGTGTAAGAACGATTATCCATCTGTCCCAAGGGATTTTCTGTCCCAAAAAAGTTTCCTCACCCCGCCTGGACCATCTCGCACCCCACTCGCAGGGGTCCAAGCGTCCAGATCAGATCTCCGCTAGCCACTTCTCGTCAGGTACAATATTTATCAACACGGATAGAATCCCCTAGGACAGTCCGCCGATGATTTCCTTTGAGCTGTCATCGTCTCTGGAATAGTTGAATAAGCGTATGGCTTGACTCAAATTAAAGCTAGGCTGGTACGCTATTCACATTCGTCTGTCGTCTACAAGATATGGTATCCTCGGTGCTCCTCCGGCTTACTGTTAGGCACATAAGCGCGCCGCAGCTATACCGTGTCAACGAGCTTTGGTCTCTTGCTCTTCTTCTCCCTCCGCCCCGGCGTTGATGGCGAAGCTCCTGTCTTCAACTGGACTGGTTCTGCAGCTCCAGCACTATCCTTCGACGCCGATGCGACTTTCGTCTTGACACCGAATGGCAGAAATTGGTAGTTCAGCTTCCCAACTGGTTGCTCACGCACAGTCCGACTTGTCTGTGGCGGCCTATCGGTCTCAGGCTGCGAGTCAGCCACCAGGACTTCTGGTTTGCTCGCTATCTGGCGAAGTTGAAAGGATTTGGACACCTTGGCTTTAGGTGCTTTGTAGACGGCTGGATCGGATTGAGGCAGGAAGAGTTCGGAGCGCTCCGTCACCGGCTGCATGCCGTAGCTGATGCCGTGACTGGTCAAGACTGGACCACCAGCAAGCACGGCCGAGATGTCGATCTGCTTAATCGTCGACAGGTCGAGTGATGCCGGAGCTGCTATATGCCATACTTGCTTGCCGTCCGTGTCGTTCAATTCATCCAGGATCCTCGCGTCAGCAGGTGTAGAAGCCGAGTCAAGTGACTGGAATCCTATGGGAGCTATGAAAGGCTGTGCTGGAATCTTGCGGGTGCTGGGAAGGTCAGCAGGTCACAGAAGCAAGGCAAGAACCACTTACCTTCGCTTCTGCCTCTTTGGAGATGATTTTCGGGCTGGAGTTGCTAGTTCCTCTCGTTGACGCTTCCTTGATGCAGAGTCCGACTGCTCAGCAGCACTTGCCTCCGTCGAATTTTCGCGTGATGTCGACTCACTACTGATGCCGTCCGAATCGCTCTTGCCACTGACAGCGCTCACGGTAGCTTTCTTGCTTGTGTTCTGGGGTTTAGCTGTATCATCGCCAGTATCATCGCTTTCGTCCTCGCTTGACTCCGCCGCTTCGCTTTCATCAGATTCGCGCACGAATTCCTCACTGAGTTGCTCCGGCCTCGCCATTTCCCCGTCAAAGTGTATGCAGGCGACCGGTCTTGGCAACTCGTGTAAAGGCCTCAGACTTTTTGACTGCACTCGAAAAACTTATGGTCAGTGAGCAACAAGAAATCTGTCTATTCCCAGTTACAAAATTTAGGTGGATTCCCCTGACCACTGCCGAGCCAATCAACTTGGGGTATCACGACCTCGCGAGGCAACTTTCACTCCAAATTCACCACTGAACACGAAACCTGAGATCGAATACTTTCATTAGACACATCTGCATTTGATGCCGCCGGACCGCAAGAGGAAAGCCAGCGACAACGAAAGCGCCATTTCAAAGCTCCGCAAAGCGCGTGCGGCGAACAATGAGACATCAACCAGGGAGCCCAGCCGGGAGCCACAGCTGGAAAGCCCATTGAAGCCCACAAAAGCATTTCGAAAGCCGCGAAAGGATATCAAGCACACTCAGCCAGAACAGCTGCAGGCTGAGTACCCCGAGAGCGATCATGTATTACCGGTAGAGCAAAGCCATGCCTCGGAAGCCGACGAGAATGACAATTCGTTTGCAGCTTTGACTGGATCTGTCGTGGACCAAGGGCAACGTCTTTACGAGCGGCTTCCTCAGCGGAGACTACGAGTTGAACTTTCGAAAGGTGCGGATTGCATCATCGCTGGACGGGGCTCGCTATGGGTCAAGCACGGGACAGTGTACTTCATGGGCGCTGTGTTGCAAGCGTCAGAAGATCTTCATCACTTTTCAGCTCCAACCTCTCTCGCGCTACCATCGATCCAGGCTCTGGACGTAGATGCAGAGTTTGAACTTGCCGAGATTCACGAGCCTCGCTCTCCGTCGCCTGACACACTCTCAAGCCTATTCAAACCTCTTACTCCGCTGAATAGCACGGCTTCCGACACGACCTACCAAGTCCTCGGACTCGACTTCACGCTTCTCACTGGTAGTGACAAGCCGCCACGGATTCTCAATCTTGTTGATGACTACTTCAAGGTCATTCCAGAGTTGAGACGATCAGCGGATCAACGTCTGCTCTTCATTGGTGGTCGACCGCACGAAGCAGCTACTCTTGCGAGATGCATCATCAACAGACTGCTTACACTCCAGAAGCAAGCTGGAGATGTCCTCTTCCTCGACCTAAACTCGACAATTCCTGTCTTCTCGCCGCCAGGGTTTCTGAGCGTGCTCAGAGTGAGGAGTCCCGTACTGGGACCGGTCTTTGATAGATCCTGCCAGAAAGACATTGACGTGGTGCGGCAGCACTTTGTGGGTGACACCGCAGCAGGCTTACCTCCAAATGCTGGGAATCGGTCGTGTGTTCAGGATCTTGTCAAGACTGTACTAGCCTCGCAAGACCAAAAACATCTCACGCCACTTCTGGTCAATGTTGGTATTGCAAATTCCCTGGGCGAGGACCTCAATGAAGACCTATGGCGAGACTTGTCTCCTACATCGGTCCTTGTCTCAGAGTCATCTAAGACCTCACCAACCGTGGACACGAGAGCAGCGCTGGCTGCCAAAACCGCTGTTCCTATCCGCTTCCTACCATCGATCAACGAAACTGCACATCTGTCTCGAGCACATCATACCAACCTGCGCTCCTACTTCAGCAGCGTTGAGAACAGGGTGAGTTCGTGTGCTCCTCAACTACAACTCAGCTACAGTGGGCCTGGGGCCACGGTGGCCGCAGTCACCACTATTGACGCTCACATACCCAATGCCAATGTCCATAAGACCGTCGTGGGTCTGATCGCTGCTCTGACACTGGTTGACCTCTCCGTCTTGGCAACTTCCAGCCATGCTTTAAAACATTGCGCATCGAGTCGGATTCCGCTGCTTCCATCTCTGACCAGCCTTGGCTTTGCTGCAGACCAGACCGAATGCCTTGGATTGTGCTATGTCCAATCTATCGATATCGTCGAAGGGACGCTGGATCTTGTCACTCCTGTCAACCAACAGAGCATTGAATGCGGTGCTACTCAGGGAAAGGGAGTGGTTCTGCTTGTACAGCCTCCGACGAGAGAAGGCACATTCATGCCGCAGGAGAGATAGCGATGGGATGTCACCAACAATACGAAGAAATTCTTTCAGCATCCACATCCTGCTTCGGACTTCTCCAAAACACACGCCAGGATCATCGAGAGGCAGGAGCTGTGTAATGACAAAAGAGCACCAACAAGGTCGCCCAGGATGGGGACGTTGCTTAGTCCTTGCAACCCCGGTCAAGGTGGGGGCGAATCTTTCGAAACTTGACCCACGGCTCTATTGCCGACCTCTTACCAGTCCAACAGCAGCATCACAAACCATGCAACACCTTCCGCTGCCGAAGGATCCCTCGATTGGCAGATTGGAAATTCCCCTGCTGTCGCGATTGCAATACGATGGTGATTCATTCGCGGAGTGTCCTGCTCGGCAAGGCTGGAGAATACCCGACACACCCCGCATTGGGCGGCCACAAAGAGCCATAACAGTATTTGCTACGACGTCTCTGTCCACGGACAATTGCGACGAGTTCCTACAGACACGGCTATACTTCGGTCTGGTCCATGACTACCTCGCCACAAGTCCTCCTTTGGGGTCATTCCAGACGATCAGTGCGACTGGACACAGGGTCCTTAGCACGACTCAGCTTGAGGCTCTCGTTGTCGCCAGGACTGTGAGCTTACGTGATAAGTACGTTAATGGTGATCAGAAAGGCGTGGAGCTATGGATGCACAACATCTACGACACCTTGCTTGTGGCAAGAGACCATGTACTGAGGCTATCATACCAGAAGCATCGCCCGATAGAGCGGGCTCATTATTATGCCTGAGTGTAGCAGTGTTGGCAGAGTATCTCATGCAGGCATTGAAGAACCTCTATATTGCGGTGGGACTTGACACACCGGTACAGCAGAGGTGGAGGGTCATTGATGATGAGATCATCATCGACTGTGGACAACCGGTTGTCGGTCTCATGTTGGAGCGAGGATGGTGCCCGCAAGAATTGGCACAATTCGAACGCACGGGGTCGAACTCGGTTGGGGAGCTTTGGTTCATTGCCAACTTGGAGCCTCCGAGGCGATCGATGTCTCACACCTATTGCAATGCGGAAATTTGCCAGCATCTTCAGATCGAGAAATCAGGGTATAAGCTTCATCATGTATGCCAAAGGCAGGATTGCGCTACCATAGGACCGAATAGAATGCGCCTGGAGAACATCATCCGTGATGGCCAGCTTGTCTTAGTGAGACTTGAGCACGGAGACAATGCGGATGAAATGCGGGTCGCCGTTGAGCCGCATGCTGAGGGCATGAAGTTCATCGCTATCTCTCATGTCTGGGCCGACGGGCGCGGAAATCCTCGGGAAAACAGCTTACCCACGTGTGTGCTGATGCAAATCCAAAATCTCGTTGACCGGCTTCCGCCCACTGGACCAGGCGGACCCTGCCCTTTCTGGATCGACACCTTATGTGTACCACGAGAACCGAGGTCGCTTCGAGATGCAGCTCTCAAGCGCCTAAGAGATCCCTACGTGCTAGCAGTCAATACACGCGTCGTCGACAGCTATCTTGAACGTCAAGAAGCCTCTGGCGCGTCGTCTACGGAACTCATTGCCCGTGTCAGTGCATGCGGCTGGACGCAGCGACTGTGGACTTTCCAGGAGGGTCGTCTACCAAAACAAGTATGGTTTTTCTTCAAGGACAAGTGCGTCAATCTCTGGAATGAAGTCGATGGTTGGCGAGACACGTTCAGGCGGATCCCTCCACTGGCCAGTCATGAGGTCGAGCTGATGGTCATGGCGAATCATACGGCGACGACGATTTATCCGGGACTCTTTCAGGTCGTTGGTATTTCCTCGGTCACGGTGTTGAGAGGTGCCTTGAAGACCAGGTCAACCTCTGTACAAACTGATGAGGCACTTTGTCTCGCGAGCATACTGGAACTCGACATGAGGCCCATTCTCGATGCTCCACCCGAAGCTAGAACGCAGGTCTTCTGGAGTTTGGTACCAAAAGTTCCGACTGGCCTGGCACTGTCAAGGTCGCGACGCAAATTGTCAATGCGGGGATTTCGGTGGGCGCCGGAGTCCTTTATGGGTCAGATGCGGCAGGCAGACTGGGGCGGACCTCTCGGTATAGACTCTGCATACGACGCACGAGTTGCTGCTCATGGTCTGGTCGTCTCATTGCCAGCATTGTTGTTCGCTGCATCGCATGGACCAGACGCCGCCCTGTCTAAGGAGAGGTTCGTGAATGTGGTCCAGGAGACAGGCAGCGAGATTTTGATCCACGACGACCAAGGACGCTGGTTCGTGTGTACGACGGAGAATGATTGGCATCAGGAGCTGCCAACAATCGAAGCCAACGATCATCCCGTGATCATAATGGATAGATCGTTGAAGTTCGGGAAGGATTCGGTGCTGAGAGTGACGCATGACTTCCAGATGCAAGGAGCACAGAAAGGAGTCATTGCATTTCATGACAGTGATGCTACCGAGGGCGGAGTCGTACAAGTCAGAGCGCTCCGGCATATTCTATTGCAGATGCTCTCGAGGAAGCAGCACGAAATCTTGGCCCTGCTTCTGAGGCTTGTGAACAACATCAGCTTAGAGAACAAGCAGACGCTGGACTCGCTTCCCCACGGATCGGAGGAAGCTGATAAGTTCAAGGAAGAGCTTGTCTTCGATGGACTCAAGGAGTCTTCTGGTCTTGACATAATGCATGCGATACGGGAAGCACGAGGAAGTCCTCATGATGAGAAGCTTGCGATCAGTCAATGTGCCAACTGGTTCAGCCAGCTCTATCGCCTTGCGCCGTGGACTGCGATGCGCTTTAGTCATGGTCCAATGGAATGGTGCATCGATTGAAGTGCGACCCCGTGATGATGCGGGCGGACTCTGGACTTTTAGCACGCATATGAAGATAGCAGGCGCAGGCAGGCAGTCAACGAAGGCTTTTCGGGAGCGCTCACGTACTGCATCGAAATTTCGTGTGAACGCAAGTCTCGTACAGTAGAACCTGCATCACTCTGGCTCTGCGTGCTAGATCCATGCACGGCTTATCTCGCGGATATGTTGAGGCCATGACGGCGGCAAGGTTCAATCTACAGGAACGAAGCATATGCTGCCAATTCGTGAAATGTGATTGGCTGCGAGTGATCGGCTATTGTAGGCCAAGCGATGTGGATGGTGCACTGGTGTAGCGGTGAGCGGCGGGCCGTTTCCACGCGGACCAGGTTCGGCGGCGGCGTTGAGATGCCGTTGACGTGTGCTGTCGCCTGCGACGTCAAACGACACCGCTACTGTTGTACACCATCTCTTTCTGTACTTTACTTCCATTTTGTAGGACTCTCCGCTCCATCACTTCGCGCATAGAAATCGAGGGCGACATTGAGCAAAGACCATTCCACGCATTGCAATTGCCTTTCACGTGCATTCCGTACATCCGGCACACGAGCACCTCCACGAAACCTTCCTGCCACGTTGCTCAAGACTCAACGGACGGCAAGAACCGCAGGCAGTCATCCCACGACAGAGCAGTGCGACCTATCACTCACAACAGGAGCGCGCCGGCAACGCGCTCATGGCCCGGCAGAGCTGTTGCTGTCCTTGTTCCGCCCGGCACAGCCTGTCCATAGGTCTGAGGTAGAGAGAGGCATGTGTTTGCCATGGACTTTACAGTGAGTACAATGATTGCTCCATGAACACGTGCTTCATCAGCATGCGCAACCTCGGTCCTGCGCCACTGTTGCTTCTACTCACGCACCTGTACAGATCTCCTTAACTCATTTCTGCGAGACGCATGGCCCCAAGAACGTCCTCTGTACACAAGTGCTGCCCGTCGAATGCGCAACATGCCTTCCGCCAACACCGCCGCTCCGGGCACGCTCCTCAGGCGAAACACTCGACGGCGAAGACGACTACCATGAATACACCACCACCCAACAACATGCCATACCTTCCCTTCGGAAGACCGGCACAGACCTGACTCTTCCTACCGACTTCTTCGGCGCCTCTACCACCATCGACTCAGAGCCCGAGAGTCCTAATATCGAACGTCATCCTCTGTTCAGACATAGCGACACCGACATTGCTCCGCGTTTTCGCTACGGCCGCGCCCAAGGCGAGACCTGCGCATCCTGCTCCTTCACCGTTCCAGACCCGGTCGCCGGCCAACTTCCCGCCGGCGCTCCTGGCAGCATCAAGGCGGATAGAAAGAGCAAGAACGGAGCACCTGTTTTCCGGTCGCGAGAGCTTGTGTGCTTGGGCTCTTCCCCACCAGACAAAACGAACAATCTTGACATGCTCGGCGCGCACTCGAATGGTAGTGCTGCAAACAGCTACCCTGGCTCCTCCTCCTACAACTCCTCATCCCAATCGCATTCTCACTCACACCATCATTCCTCCGACACCTGCCACGAGCACACATTCACCTACTTGACCGCCAAATCGCCGTCCTCTCCCGAGACCTATGCCGCACTCCGTGCGTCCGTCATTCGAACACTGTCCTGTGAGATGCTACCTCGAGGCATGGCTGACGGGCCTCTGTGTTTCGGCGACTCTATTGCAGGGTACACCATAGCCTACATATTTCGACTCACAGACCCGAAGGCAAGAGGCAGGAGGCGGTGCTATGCATTTCTCGCCTTAGCCGGCACAGATGCATCCCGCGCGTTCCGGGCATGTCCAATGCTATGGCAAGCATTTGCCGGGATTGCGAAGGGCATCGAGGCTATGGCCACGCGAGCGGTGGAAGAGAAAGAGCGGAAAGAGGAAGAGGAGCGCTCATCAACTCGGCCTGTAAGTGGCGCATTTGGCACAAAATCTGGCACGGGAGGTAGCAGTGGTGGGACGAAGGAGAAGCTAGCATACACGCCCGTCTCCTCATTCCTTACACAGCGCGCAATGGATCCGGATGGCACGATGCGGCGAGCAGGTCAGACGAGTCCGCGATCACTGGCGGACATTGTGGGCGACGAAACGATTTTCGCCGCGCTTCATCGATATTTCGTTGTGCTGCTACGGATGCTGGGTGCAAGTTTTGGGGGTGTGCCGATCGCTAGTGAGAGTGTCTACCAGACGACGGTGGCTGGTGCGGGTGACCTTGATGAGATACACAGCGAGAAAGTGAATCCAATCCAGCTCACCAAGCCACGAACACGCAATGAGGACAAAGCAGCAGAAGCCAAGACCGACAAGACCAAGTCCTCAGCCACAGGCTCACCCCAGAAGGGATCCAGCAAGCAGGACGCCCCGCCGCCAACGATCCCCGCCAACGGCACAACCCTTCCGACCCGCACGAGAACCAAAGGAGACATAGATTCCGGTCAAGGTCGGAAGGAGCGCACACACAAGCCACGAGAGCCCTCCACGGCGTCTACCTCAACAACAAGCACGACGATCGAAGATGACATTATGAGGGCTAAGCGCCGGTTGAGTAAGACTCTGAGTTTGAGCGCTACCGGCCCGTGCGCGCCGTTGCAGGTCACGCAAGCGGATGTTATGGGGAAGGTTGCTGTTGCTGGTGGTGCTGTTGTGAAGTGAGTTTTGCAGTGAAAGATGATTTTGGCGATGCGGCAAGCGTTTCAATCAGCGGGCAAGCGAAGCGAGTATGAGGCTCGATGAAAGTCTCCGGATTGATCATGAATTTCACGGCCTCGAACAGGAAGAAAGCAAGACGGGACACCCCGGACATAGGCTGGGATAGATACGAGGCACAGTGTTGGTGTTGTCCTCATCGAGACAGGGACGGTGTGCACGAAGAAAGCGTGCCTGTAGTTTTATGATGACCGGGAAAGAAAGGTGACGGCTGCTGGTGGTGTACGAGTACTGGGATCACGGGAAAGGGAACGGGTTGGGGGGCCATGGGGCCGATCAGATCGGTTTGATACACGTCTAGAGGAGGGAGATCAGATCTGCCATAGATGGGTAACGATGATGACGATCATTTCAAACTCGAGCATCCATGGAAGTGACAGAGCAGCGGAGTGCTTAATGAATGTGCTCGATTCTAAGCCTGACTGCTACTTTTGGGAGGTGCTAGGAGTGTGAGTTGAGTGCTGCCTCAAGCCCACAGACAGGCCGAACCTATTGAGAGTCGAAGGCACAACCGCCCGTATTGTGTGCGCTTGCGAGACCGGCCTCTCCAGTCAGCCTCAGATCGATAAGAATACTTTCGAGAGCTCAACAGCACAGACGATGTTTTGTCATCCCCATTCCAATATTTGAATCCGTCGTCAACAAGCCCAAGCCACCCCCCGTCGGTCAAGCCGTGTCATCATTCCCCCGTCGTCATCTCTCCTTCGTTCGGAAGCCCCAGCAAGGAGTCGATTCTCTCAGTATGGTGCAGGTTGAAATCTAGTGCTGTTCAGATCCGTCAGTATCGCCTCCGGCACACTAAGCTTGGATTTGGCACTTACGCCGCAGCCCTTGCATGAGCAGCTGCCCGTGCACGGGCCGGAGCAGCAGTTGCAGGCTGAACAGGGTCCCATTGTGGTGGCTTTAGAGCAGAGCGGAGCTCGATCTGGGGTTTGGAAGGGTGACGTGGTGGTCGTGGTAGTGGTACAAAGGACTTTGGGTTGGTATTGGGTTGGGTTTCGATGGGTTGGATAGTGGTATGTAAGTTCGATCGATTGCTAGCTGGAGATGAAGGGTAGATATAGCCGTGTCGAAGCGGGTAAGACCGCTGCACTGCACTTGTCTCCTCGTCAATGGTCGGTGGCGCCTGCCATTCACTCACGTTTCAAGGTAAGGGCCATCTGCACCCACCGTGCTTGCATTGCTTTTCCGGCAGAATTGGGCAGCAGTTACGTCTGGTAGGCCAGTGTAGCAACTACGTGGAGGTGAGACGGGTGCAGTGAAGTTGCTGGCCGTGGGGGGAGTGGTCGAAGAAATTGGTCCAAGAGGCTCAGGTTGGACAGCATCCCTTGGCCTCTTGGGCCTCTTGGGCCTCTTGGGCCTCAGTGGCTCTCTGACTCTCGCAACAGGCCACTGACTGCGTTCGGGTGGTGGGTCGCTGAGCAGCAAGTCATGTCGCGTCGAGTCAATGCATCACTACCCAATGATGGGCCTCAAGTCACACCTCTGCCCACTGACCAGGAAGTATAAGGTCCTCATTCCAAGCGAACGAACACGTGGATTCGCTGCAAAGGCTCGCGCCGTCGCTCTTGCAGCCGTCACATGTCAAAATCAACCCCCACAAATATTGCAACGTGTATCATGTAATGATTGAAGCAGCCTGCAACATGTGGTGAGATGACAAGGAGCCCAATGGCCACGGTGTGTGGTGAAGGTTGTTGAGATACGGTTCGCCTAGCGATCTCCAACGAATTCCAACACGAGAAGCACGACCGGGCCGAGGCGGTTTTGGCTTCAATGCATGTATGGCCGTCACTTGCTCTTCTGTCGTGCGATGTAAGACTTCGAAAGAACGGTGCAGCGGTGCAGTGCGGCTCATAGATATGCCGGGAGTTGATGTTCACTGCAGGAAAGGGAGGTGTAGTCATTTCATTTCATTGAAGTGTCAATATTGACTCGTCCTTGGACGTCAGGTTTCTTCGCTGGCTACCCATCTAACGCCACGCCCTCCGGAAGACACAACCCATTCTGAGCTCCTTTCGACCCCGAGCCACTGGAGCATGAACGTCACCACACGCAAAGGGCGTACTGATGTGTCTTTCTCTTTACATAAGCGTAGTGCCCAGGTCGGAAAAGCAATGATGGCGCACGACCTTCCGGACATGACCGCCAACTATCGCTGATATCTGGCTAGCTGTGCCATGATGTTCGAGACATTGTTCTGCGCTGCCGGTCCATAGCCTTGAGCAGAATTGGGAGTAGTACCGTAGGACTGCGGACTGATCTGCGCCGAGTACGGCTGCTGCTGTTGATTTTGCTGACTAGCAGCAATGTTACTCAGGAGTCCGCTAAGATCAGGACGACCTTGTACTGGAGCTGATATAGGTCCCGCCGATTGAGGCTCGTTTGGCTTGCTCAGATTCGCCAAGAGTTGTTGGAGGTTCGGCGCGTTCGAGCCAGCTGACTGTGGTGTAGGAGTCTGTGGTTGCCCGTACTGAGGCTGTTGCTGTTGCTGAGTGTAAGGATAGGGTGGTTGCGGCGGCCGCTGCTGGTACTGTGGTTGGTACTGTGGTTGGCCTTGGGGAGGATAGTGCGGCTGGCCTTGCGGAGACCACTGTTGCGGCGACTGCATAGGTTGTTGGCCGTACTGAGCGTTATTGAACGCAGGCGTTGGTGGATGTGGGGTCAATGGCGATGGCTGAGACCGCTTTGTGTGGACTACGATATCTCCAGCGACGTTCAAGTCAAGGTCCACGTATTCGTTGAACTTCACATTGGACGCGCCAGACGACCTGTCGAATACCTGTAGTGGTATCTTGTAGCTTATCGAGTTGACCTGCAGGAGCTTGACAATCGCATGAACACCTTCCAGTATCTGTCTCTTGATCACAGCTTGTAACGGCAGGCGCGGACTCAGCCAGATGGTCGATGCTCGAAGTCCTTTCGTGCGGAAGCCCTCTTCTACCAGTTGATGAAGGCCTGAGGCACGCTTTGATCCAGAATGAGGAGCTGGACATCAGGGACGTCTTGCGGGTTCCGCCGCGGGAGTGGGAGCGCAGCGTCTTCGTCATATGGCTGCTGTGGCTGCTGATAGACTGGTGGATAGACCGGAGGATATGGCTGTGTCTGTACACTCATTTGCGCACGTGGTGGACTTCGAGCATCGTATCGCCCACTGTCTCTTCGGTACCCTCGTGGCGAAGGTGAGCGTTCACGTCGATAGTTGTCTCTTCTATCGCGGAAGTCATGACGGTCATCGCTCACCCTCCGGGCTGGTGATCTGGATCTTCGTCGATGCTGGTTGTTGTTGTTAGCAGCACGATCGTTCTGCTTGTTGTTCCGCGTGTTCTTTTGCGGCTTCGAGATCTCCAAGTGGATCTTTCTTCCGCGTATCTCGACACCCTGATCAGCTTCGAGTGCTTTGTAACAATCGGACGCTTGTAGGAATTGAACAAAGCCATATGCTTGCTTGATGGAAATCTGGGCTAGCTTGCCATGACGATGGAAAATATGAAATAGATCACGCTTGGTAACCTTCTCGCTGGGCAGGTTACCAACGAACAAGCGAGACCCTGCAGGAAAGCGGTCCCAAACACCGTCTGTGACAAAGCCACGCTCGTCCTCCAGGAACTGATCATAGATCGATTGAGTCTGTGGTGACCAAGGACGATCACCTGTGGCTGGCTCGTACCTTCGGCTGGGTACATGGCAGCGGCATTGGGAGAAGCCTCATAGACAAAACTTTGGGTGGTAGCAAGCTTATCGACTTGGGAGATTGGGCCATCGATCGCGGAAGTAGCAGAGAGGCTAGATTCGGGGATTTGATAGGATGTAACATCTGCGGGTAGCTGAATAGCAGGGGGCTTTGGAGGAAGTCCTGGTATAGTGGGCAAAGAGCTTGTGCTTTGATCATGCTCAACGATGGGAGCGGTGGTTGTGAGCGTGGTAAGATTCTCAGCTGCAGGAGCTGTAGAGGCGGACTGGGAGATGGTGTCAAGGAGAGATTGGTAATCTACACCACCATCATTGCCTGGCTTGTCTTGGGTCGCGTCTGGCTCGGCTGGTGCTGTCTTTTCCTGCGCCTCTGATACTGTGGTCTCTATGCCTTGACCTAGCTCTTCATGCTCCGCAGCCGGGTCGAGTACGGCAGCGTGATCGTTGAGGACAGGTGCAGGAGCATCATTTGCGGGAAGATCGGGCGCAGATCCGTTGACGAGTGTGGAGGCAGTGATCTCGGTCGCGGCTTGGTTGGGCGGGTTCAGTGGCAGCGTTCTCAAGGACTCTTCTTCTGCGGCTCTGAAGAAGTCTTGCACGGCGTCATTCTCGTCATTTTGGGTGTTTGTGGTGGGTTGGGCAGGCTCTGTGAACGAGGCGAAGGGCTGATCGTGCGGGACATTGTGGGTGGCTGTGTCATTGAAGACGGGATCCATTTGGTTTTGCAGGACAGGAATATTAGTGGGCTCAGCTATGTGGATTGGACGTGGACTTTCAGGCGTCTGCGATCTGCCAAAGCGTTGAGCTTCCAGAGGTGGGTTTGACGGACTAGGAGGGGCCGTCATGATAAGAAAGTCTGGAGTTCCTGGCACTTCATGAAGGGCAGGCAGTAGCGCAAATCGAAGTGAAGGATATTTCGGCTAGACAGTGATGATGCGCAGGCCAGCAATACCGGAGAGGGCAACTGAAAAAGTGTTCTGGTAATGGAAATGGCACTTGAAGTGCGGGTGAAGCAGAAGAACTGATCTGAGGATGCCTCTATCCCATATTGTTTGCTATGTTCGAAAGCAGATGTTAGAGAATCCACAAAGAGGAAGGCGGAAGTTGACAGTCAGATCGGTCGTGACTGCAGAGCTTGGTGTCGAGGCGTTGAAGAGTTCAAGGTTGTCAGTGACGAGACTCGAGGAAGAAAAGAGAAGCAGCCACCGCGGTGCACCCAATCCGACCAGTCACCGGCGACCTTGGCATCTTGAGACCCACCCATTGCGATGATGACCACCACGACTCGAACACGAGTCATTCTCTTTCCGCTGACTACGACTCCGGTACTGTCATTGTCCCATACAGCAGATGCGGCTCTGGACAACTGGTACCTTCAGACTACTGCAGCGGCCTACGCCACGATGTTACTCGACAGGCGCCGAGATATCTGAAGAAGACCTGAGCAAAGCGCGAGAGTGGTACCGCACCTTCTCCCAAGATCCCGCGGCGGTAACAGACAGCCTTGGTGAGTTGACGTACTCGAGATCGAGTGGTCCAGGAGGTCAAAATGTCAATAAGTGAGCAATATGGTAGGTCATCACGGAATGATGCTAAACTAGACAGGGTCAATTCCAAGGCTCAATTACGAGTACCAGTAGGGCAGCTACTCTCACGACTACCGACTGCTCTGCATGCCAGCATTCGGACAGGCCGCTATTACGCGCAAAAGAGTGACTCGCTTCTGATCCAGTCAGATGAGAGCAGAAAACAGAGCGAGAACAAGCAGAATTGCTTCCGCAGACTGTCAGAACTGATTGACGATGAATTCAAGAAGATCGTGCCGGCCGAAACCTCGAAATCACAAGCAGTGAAAGTCAAGAAATTGCAGAGATCAGAGAACGAAGCTCGACTGAGGATGAAGAAGCTGCAGTCTTCCAAGAAGGCTGCAAGGTCGAAGAGCTTCGATTGAACATGGTCGTGACAAGACAACTATAGGGTCTGAGAGACTGCTGTTGCGACGGTCAGCAGTGCTGGATCCAGATCCTCGACTTCTGCTATACGTTGCAGCCATCGCTTCGCCCAATAAGATAGCTCCAGGGAGTGCTTGAATTGTTTCTGAGCACTTCGCAATTGCTGGAGCGCAGATCTGAAAGCGGCCGGGAATGCTTCTGAATTTGGCGTCATCCCGATTACTGGCAGCCAAATGTCGCAGATACACACCAGCCAGGGCTTCTTCGATCCACCGTCAATGGTATTCCTGATATGGCGTACGATCTTTCCCAGGACCTCGAGATGCTCATAGTCTTCCAGAGCCTTCAATAACTCCGCTACTACATCCTCATCATTGTCGAATTGCTCCATGGCAGCGTCAAAGACAGCGATTGGTATAGCGCCCGATTGCGCGGGAACGTTGTCCAGGGCCTGCAATGCCCTCGAGTCAACCTGATCGCCCTCTTCTTCCGGCACAACGTCTCCTGTCGTGATTGAGGCCGGCGCCGCCTCCTGTGCTCGACCACTCGAATCGGCCTCTGCGGCAGCAATTCCCAAGATCTCTCGTCGAGCTTGGATTTTGGCAATGTATGACATTTCTAAGCGCAGATATTGAGTCCACAATGATTTTTTGTTCTTGTTGAAGCGCAGTCCTCGCTGCATGTATCCTCTCGCCTCAGTCATGTTGCCGTTCTCCTCCATGGCGAATTGGGCAGCATAGATCCATAGTTCTGGTCGAGTGGGATGCAGTCGGAGGACACTCGTGAAGAGCTGTTGCAACTTCTTGTTGGCCTTTTGCGCTTTGGCATACTCGATAGCCTGAAGCCAAAGACCAACGTCAGATGGGTGCTTCTTGGTGGCACGATCTAGCACGAAGAAGATTCGCCGTTGGCCATTGTGAGAAGTACTTCTTATTCCCATCCGCTTCATGCGCTTCTTCCGTAGAGCGTCGACATTGGTCTCGAATTCTGCATAGCGCAGGTAGTCTGTAGCAGTCGAGCCTCTAGCGTTGATCTTGTGCTCGAAGTCGGATCTTTGTCTCGCTATCTTGCTGATCTCTTCTGCGGTGAAGATTTTCTTCTTTTCGAGTTCTTTCAGTTCCGGCACTGACTGCTCGAGGAAGAAGCGCGCTTTATCGGAGGCTGCGGCCATAATTGCTGTAGTGGCTTCGATAGGGTTGGCGCACTAGCGAGACTGGGGATCTCTGATATGCTGTGTCAGAGCACACTCCGTGGTTTATAATGATGCGTGGTTCAATATGGGCAATGAAAATAAATTGGAGACTCGTCTGGTGACGCACATGTGGGCGGGCGAGCGATTCGGGGACTTCGGCTCGGGGGTGCTTCAGGGGCTGCAGCCGCGCTCCATTGGAGTCGCGGTCGCGTAGGAAATATTTACTGATCATCGCATGCTGACCACAACTGCTCTGCTTCTGCTTCTTCGCATGAAACACATCTTCATTACACTCCTTAATTGATCCTTTTCTCGTCTGTGTTATTCTCGCCCCTTCTGCTTCTGGCTGTCGTTGTTACCAATGAATTGATCTCTGACTATCTCCATCATGGCTCCCAAGTACAAGGAGGGGGATGTCGTCTTCACAGTATGCTCACGACCCTCCTCTGCTCAAACATCTGCGCTAATCACTGCCAGCTCAACGCAAGATGGGTATCCTGGGTACACACCGCCGTCGCATACTGCGCCTTCCTCGGCGCCCTCTTCGTTGGGTGCTGGTTGCATTATCAGAAGATTGTACAAAATGAGCATTATGGTTACCCTGAGGAATGGTTTCCCTCTGTCAGTGCGACGATAGGCGACAGATATCCCGAACGATCGGTCTTCATGGTCTTCATCGCCATGACATCTGGCCCGCGGTTCGCCCTGGTCGGGCTGTGGTATCTCCTCACCAAGCGTCCGAACTCGAACCTGCCTGCCATCATTGCCGGTGTTGGTGTCTTCAGAACGTTGACCTGCGGAGGCTGGACATATGTCACTTCGACCGATGACCATGATTGGCATGACATTTTCATGATCTCATATCTGGTCGCGACACTTCCATGGACTCTGGGCTGTCTCGCTCTCAGTCCGCCCAATCCCGAGGCTGTTAAATGGCGCAAGAGGTTCGCTGGCCTGTTCTTCGGGACTCTTGTCCCGCTCATTTACTTCTTCATTCAGCACAAAGTCCACAAAGTGGCAGGAGGTCAGTTGATGTGATGCCTGGCATGCCGACCTTACTGACAGGGCACAGCGTATACAATATACGCCTTCTTCGAGTGGGCCCTTGTCCTCTTCGATGTAGCTTTCGACGCTGTTACAGCATATGACTTCAATACCTTTGAGGTGGTCGTCCGAGACGTCAAGGGTCTCAGCCGAGGGTACGTGCAATGGCTCCCGAAATGAGCAGGGTACGACCGTTCTGCTTATATCCGAGCAACGACTGATTCCCGACAGTGACGCGAAAACGCTGAAAGACAGTGTCAAGGATAAGAAGTACGCCTCCCGTCCACCCTAAGTAGCTCAAGCTAAGTCCTGCCTGCAGTCCTGATCAGTCCATTATCCAGGCCTCGACCTTCGATGGCCCATATTACTGGCCGGCAGTGCTGGACGCTGCATCAGACATCTTCTCTGGCTACGTATTCTGGTCAATTTTGACTTGCCTCGGCGTTGTAATTTGGTACTTCCCATTGTGGCACATGGGCATTTCCGGTTTCGAGGTCTTCGTGATGGCCCCAGCTGCACCGCTGTGGCTTGCCATCCCAGCAGTACGCTCTCTGGTCATTAAGAACATCCGTGTCGTTCACCTGTTGTCCGTGGCCGGTGTTCTGTCGTGGCTAGTCAAAGATCCAGTGTATCGGCTCTTCACAGTCGGTACCGCTGTATCGCTCGGAAGCATCGCGTGGAGTGCAACCTGGTACGCAGAGAGGGCCAATCCGAATCGACTGCAAACGCGCATTCTTGCATGGACCATCGGCCTGGTGCTATCCAGCATTTCCAAATTCGCCAATTACGGCAATAATCCCATATGGCCTGTTCTTAATGCTGAGGGCGGCGGCTGGAACAAGACTGGCGTTCTACTGGCAGTCCTTGCTATCTGGCGATCCACCCGTCAAGTCAACGTAAGTGGTGGCGACTACAACCCCGCCGCTCAGAAGAAGGGTTCTGCCGGTCTCATCAGTCTGGGGCTTGGAGCACTGTTCTTCGGCATGCACTCGCTGTTGTCCGATTCAAGTACAATGATCCTATGGGTTTGGGAGGGCTATCCAGTCCGTGGCCCAATTGCTAGCCCACACGGCGCCGTCACCATCTTCTTCATGGCAGTCGGGCTTTTCCTAGGAACATCGATCCCACAAGTCTTTACAACATGGACAGCCTTCGGCATTGGATCGGTGGGAGCAGCACTACTGACCTGCTACAGCCATTGGACGGGTTATTATGGTGCCCTTGCTTTGACAGTCTATTTGATGGGTGTTGCGCCGAGTTTAATCACAGCCGGAGCCCAGCACAATCCAGCCAAGACTTTTGGATTTGGGTTCTTGTTCTACAACTTTTTGGTCCTGTTCCATGTCTGGGTAGTCGCTTACGCCTTCGTGCCTGGCGGTCCGTTAGTGCGAGAGCATACTGACTGGATCATGGCGACAATGATGATAGCCATTGGGGCGGCTGTCTTTACGATCCAGACCACCGACTCACCTCACAAACGCCGGTCGGCCACCAGCTCGAGCTCGAGGAAAGCTTCGGCATATTACATACACATCCTACTGGCTCTGCAACTGCTGTCTGCGGCCATTGCGTACCTACGCTTCCCGACGAACGACTACCAGCCGTATCACAAAGAGGAAAAGCTAATGACAGCCGGCATCTGGACTACACATTTCTCTCTGGACAACGACCTCTGGACCTCCGAGTACAGGATTCGCGATGCGCTCAAAGAATTGGAGATCGATGTTATCGGTCTGCTAGAGTCGGATACTCAGCGCATCATTATGGGCAACCGCGACGCCACGGCGTTCCTTGCTGAAGACCTGGGCATGTATGTTGACTTCGGCCCTGGCCCGAACAAGCACACTTGGGGCAGTGCACTTCTGTCGAAGTTCCCGATCGTGAACTCCACCCATCATCTTCTACCATCACCGGTAGGTGAGCTTGCGCCAGCTATTGAAGCTACGCTTGACGTGTACGGTACTCTGGTAGATGTCTTCGTCTTCCATTCTGGTCAAGAAGAGGACCCCGAAGATCGTCGACTGCAGAGTCTATACCTCAGCAAACTTATGGCTGCTACACCTCGTCCGGCAATTCTGCTGAGTTACTTGGTCACAAAGCCGGAGCAAGGCAATTACAATACATACGTCGGTGATAAGAGTACCATGCACGACATCGATGTCAGCGACTGGGATCGATGGTGCGAATACATCTTATACAAGGATATTAAGCGCGTTGGTTATGCTCGAGTCGCCCGAGGCACTATCACAGACACCGAGATCCAGGTACGTTGCGCTCATCCATTCTTTGCTCATATACTCATGGTTACAGCTTGGAAAATTCGTAATTGGCGAGCCCGTCTCATATACGAACGAGAGGATATCAGAAGAGCAGGTTCCACCAGGCCGACGTTTCCCGGATATGTTCAAGCCCCCGGGTGCCCGAGGCCACTTCTACCACGTCCTTGATGGTGACGCTCGTGGGGGTGCTCCTCGCTACTATGCCTGATCTAAAGGTCACAATTGGGCTTTAGTGAATACACCTTTACTGGTAAATCACTGTACAGCAGATATTGACATGTACAAAATTGAAAAGTGATTCATTGTCTTTTTTTTATCTCTGCAGTACTTCGACAAGGAATCTCAGATGCCTCGTTGCTTTATGCTGAACTGTTGGACCTCCGCCAATCAGAAGCTTATCGATACAGGCACAATGACGAGTGAGTGAGCTTCGGGTCTGGCAGGCGGGGGCCCGTGACTGCCCGCTTTAATGGCATCTTACCACCACGCGCTTCGCTTCCTCCTTGTTTTGACTCATACACCCTTCACTTCCATGTAGCTGCTTCCTATGATTGTTCGGTGCACTGGTGCAGGACACACGATCAAAGCACATCACTTCTAGAGTATACGACCGTACCCGAGCACAATGTCTTCCGAGGACAGCGCTAGTCACGCAATCTCGATACCTTCACAATCCAGAGGACTTCGAGCTGCTGCGGCCGCCCGACGCAGCCGTTACAAAGCCCGCCTCGAGCGTACGGATAGCTCAGACGCTGGACCGTCTTCCTCCGTCGGCTCGAGCCAATCGTCCTGGGACAACGACAATGGCGGGACTGCCCTGACCACAAAGGCGCAGCAGAAGGCACCCGTGCGCACACCTATATCTCCGACGACCACATCGAGCCACATTCACAGGCAAGACAACAGTAAACGGATAACTAAGCAGCAACGACCGGTGACGCCGTCATCGTCCCCGCCATCGCGTATGCCTAGCACGTTGGCCCACCCTCACAACTCCCCGCTCGGTCCGTCCATGGCTGCCTCGACTTCGTACAAGTCGATCAATCTTTCCTCCGGCCATCATGACGACAGCGAGCCGCCGAGGCTGATCTGTTATACGAAACACAGCCAGGGATTCACCTGGAACGACGAGCTGTTTCTGCCAGGATATCTGCTCTCTAGATACGGAGGATCATCATACAATCGGCGACGTCGGAACAGATTTGGAGGCAGTGCAGAGGATGACTACGATGAAGACGATGACGATGATATAATGGACAGTAACGACCCGGAAAGGTGTCCCATCACGGAGATTTTTGTCACGGATGAGGAGGCTGCAGATATGTTGCCATAACCTTCATGCTTTCATGTTGGATCGGTATGGTGGGGGCGTTGGCTTTGTTCGGTTGGGATCGGCGTAGGTTGCGCGCAGGCGGTACATGCTCTCTGTGGGATACATTCATTGTGACGGGCATCTGGAAGGGCTTGGGATAATACGCTGTTGGAGTGCCACCAGGAACTGTTAGTGTTGCAAGAGGACCTCGGGGCAGCCACTTGGGATCACACTCGACTCATTAGGATGCAGTAGCCATGTAGCCAAATGTATCAGTCTCGGCTGCATTATTACTTTACGCCGTGACTGCATTGAAGTCGATCGCAGCATATAAGTCCCACTTAAGACGGTAACACTCGGCATGAGTTCGGCTTTCTGGAAGGCCTAGAGTTCTAGATTCTGCTCCGAACCACCTGGGCAGTAGTACCTCATTTCCGATATCAACGCCAGGCATCTCCGCCGTAATCAAGGTGGGCAGTTTTCCTCAGCACAACCGCTAGACCAGGCTTATCGTTGCTATCACTGCTCGGGAAGGCTTCTTATCAGACAGGCATCGAAAGCGGGCACGTCTCGTATCTGTCTATCTCAGGTGCTTGCGCCAATCCCAGTCACACAGCCATGCTATTGACGCGGAGGTCACTCGAGAAAAGCATGCCATGTAAGTTGCTGTTGGTGCTTCAAGCCGTTGTTGAAAGCAGCAAAAGTCTCGCCCGTGCCATGATGCTTATTACAGATGGAGAAGAGCTTCCGCGCCCCACAAGTCTATCCGACAGACATGGCACCGGTTAGTAAGGAAATCCAAGCCCACCAGGTGACAGGCCTGCAGCGTATTCGCGCATCGCCGAGACCTGCCCGTTGTCTTCTGCTTTCCAAGCCAGATAATCTCAATCATCAGACCTCGTGGCCGCCACCAAAGAAATTGACTCGCTCACAACGTCTGCGGCGTCTGCTGATATATGCGCCCTAAGATTTGGCCCTATCGAACTGGCGTTCCTGCAGGCTCCAGATGGGTAATTCCAGGCTTCCAATAAAGCCTTCTCGACCTATCGTTTTCTGATGTCACCACACAGCACCGTTGCAGCCCTCCCAGCCGCAAAAAGATTACCACGCTGCCACTTCCTGTGCACACTCACCACACATCAATCTGCGATGATAATGATAACCTTTCAGCCCGTTCGGCTGCACGGGCAGGTACAAGTGGGTGGTTCTGGCCTTCTGTCCTTTCCCCAGAATTGAAAGTGCGGATTTCCTTTCCCTTCATTTCCTCTGGAATGCTACATCGTGCGCCGCTGTCCAGACTTTTGTGATCACTGACCACACATTCCTTTCGCTTTGCCTCTTGAAAGGGCAGTATTCTTACTACCACGTGTAACATATCCGCGCATCGTTCAACTCGGTGAGAACACGAAAAGAGCCGCGATCTCACCGCCGGCTAAGCACTTTGTCCGTGCTCAGACACGAAGCTATCACGAATTCTAAGACTTTCGAATTGGCGTCAAAAGTCTGAATTCAGCTTCAGCCTGCGATCCGTTGGCGAAGTCGTTGTTGGTCAAACGTGGTCGAACGCAACACTTTGGTTGAGTACCTTGGTGAGCCAAGGATCACGATTGTATCAACACCAGCTGTATATCTAACCAATATGTATCACTACGCTCCGGACAACCTAAGACATCTTACAAACGACTCTTCCAAGGCTCCTTAACAAAATTGTCTGGACAACACCTGTTTGCTGAGTTGCGACATCAGACTGATGATGTTGACCTTACCTCCACCTCCGCCTCTGAATCGTGCACTCAGCACTCCGCCATCAACACCGCAGTCACTGAATGTCGAGTCACTACAGCGTCAGCCCATTGCTGAATTGACGCCACCGATATCGCCTGTTTTGCAACGGCCTTCCAGGTCATCGTCAGATCTGGCCAAACTGGACGATGTCATTTCTCAACCGGTCACAGAAATGTCTCGCGGACTTGGCAAGAGGTGGTCTGGCAACGACACCACAAGGTCGCTCGAGGAGACCCCGATCCCGACACGCAATGAAGACGGCGTACTGATCTGCCCGTTTGATGTTGATCTGGTGGAAGATGGGCGTGGACGCAATCAGCTATTTGGATCTGGCGCCTGGAGCAATGTTTACAAAGCCACACCTCTGCGACGAGCAGCAACCTCGCAAGGTCTACTGACTCCTCCTTCGTCACCTACGAGCCCGTTACCGCTCCTTGTGGCTGTAAAGAAGCCTGCAAGACCGGATGCCAAGCCAATTCTTCGAAATGAGGCAACCATACTCAGCTACCTAAATGATGTTCCGTGGAGCAGGAACTACAGCGTTCCATTCTACGGCTTATTGGATGACAGTCTTGTGCTAGGAGCGTGTCCAGTCTCGCTTGAAGACCACATACGCCGCTGCGCCAGTAGAGCCTCACGACAATTGACAACATCAAATATGCACGACCCAGTCCTTGGCTCGACTAAAGCATGGCTCCGACTAGCACACAAATTGGTCTCGGCTCTGGCCTGGCTTCACGACTGCGCTGGTGTGGTCCACGGCGATATCAAGCCAGGTAACTTCGTCCTCGCGTCATTCAAGTCGTCGCACCAATACTCGTTCTCAGGCAATAATTATTCAAGCTATGAAGACGAAGTCACTGAAGAGGAACTTTATCCCCTCTTCATCGACTTTTCGTCTTCCCACAAGACATCGCACGACAAGGACACTATCCCTTTGGGAACACTCTCGCTGTCACCCGCGAGTACACTGCACCAGAGCTTCTGATATCCAGCGTCTTACGCGACCCTTCTTCGACAACCACAAAATCATCAGACGTCTTCTCGCTTGCCATCACGTTGCTTGTCGCTGCCACGGGAAACACTCGTGTGTATGATGGCGATGTTTACCGACGGCAGGCTATGGCGACGCAAGGTTGGCAGTGCATCAGCTTCATGCGATCAGGCAATGACGGCGCGAGAATACCACGATTCGGCGTGGTGGAAAATGTGGTGGAAAGAGCAGTGCTGAAGGATGGGATGGGTCGCATATCGGCGAAGGAATGGCTGGACAGTGTCGAAATGGAGATTAGGAAAGGGGACCCGGTCAAGGCCGACAAAGGTTCATACAACGGCGCCTTGCCGGCCAAGGCTGTGCAGTTGCCCGTGGAGCAGGGGTCAATATGCAAGCTACCGGCGCCGACTATATGACGGCGGCAGAGGCTGAAGGTAGGGGAGACATATGTGCAGACGTCGGTGGTTTCGATGGATCACACCGAGCTGTTCCCTCGCCCGTCTGTGAAGCGAGCTGGAGTGCGCGCGGAAAGGAAACCACGATATTGAGTGCGACGCCTTTGTGTGGTGTTCAAAGCACTACCGCGACTCGAGGACATCACAATGGGTCGCGGTCACACGACTGTATAACTTGGATACAATACCTTTGATAGCGTTCAAGCATTTGTCAATTGCTACACGTACTTCTTCTCCGGACTTGACAGAGGCTTGCGCCCAAGTGACATCGGCTTGGTACTCATTCCAAGTCTGATCATACTTAGTTCGAGTGTCATCTGTTCTATCCGCAGGACTGCTATAGCTTGAGGAAGTTCGGTTCTGGAAACGAGTCTACCTAATCGGGAGAAGAATTACTATCACATCCTTCGTGAGTACACTTTTACTTGATTAGAGTATCATTTCCCGTGCGCGACAGATAGAAGTCCACATCCGGCGAGAGGCCTGCCTGGGCACTTGATGGGGGCGCAGTCGTTCGAGGAAGACGTTCTGCTTATCATCTACTCACTCCGGGTCCGGGTCTACTACTGGTTCGACATTGGACCATCCTACCTAAGCGCAAGTTGGAAGTAAGCCTTCAATAGAGCACGCGGTCTGAGCGAGGGTGTCGTCTTGTACATTGCTATGCCAAAACGCGACACGCAGTCCGTGCTGGAGGAGCTTTCACGTCTATCTGATCTGCACAGTCCATCGACCCAAAAAATTCACTTCCCATCCGGAGAGTCGAACTCCGGGCTCGAGAGAACTCGCTTCAGTATAGGCTTGAAAGTCTCGCATGTTACCGCTACACCAGATGGGATCACTGGGTGATGGATACGTCTAGAGAAGACATCTCAGGAATTGTGTGTCGATTTGACTGAGGAAGTGGACGTACAATATAATGAAGGCGTGGGTTCCTCGTTAGTGACTCACAGAAGTCCTCGCGTCCCATTGAGAAAGCACTGTAGTGATAAGACTGGTAAGGGACATTACTCTCGTGGACAGAGACAACTACTGCACGTCAGAAGTCCTCTTCGTTCCCTTCGCCGGCGTCTCCCAGTTCTCCATGTTCTTCATCCAGTTCTCCATCGTCGGGTTGGGGATCTCGTGCGGCTTGAAGAGTCCCGCTTTGAGACAGGTCATGTCCGGCTTGGTTTGGGGCTTGATGAAAAGCCCACATCCACACTCATCGCACCAGCCGCGGGTGATGCTGTTCCCGCTGTCTGTGCCCATGGTGTGTGTCCGCGGTTCAGGTTTGTCCTTGGGGGATTGGATGTCTGCGGTTTTGACGAAGAGATGTGCTGAGTGCCTGTTGTACGTCGTGGTGAATAGCCAGGTTTGTTGGCGGAGGGAAGTACCTACATTGCTCCGGCCCACTTACGGCAGTCGATGCAATCTTTGGTCGTCAGTGCTGCAGCCACTGTTCATATGAGTAACGTTACTTACGGCACAGATTCATCTCTGTTGGCTTTGGGATGGTGTATACATAGCGTCCGCAATTGCAAGATCCGGTGATCGTCTCTGGCATATCTACCGATCTAGATTAGCTAGGCCAACGTTTGCCGTTTGCCGTGTTTCGGTTTGCAGTCGCAGAGAGTTGTACTTCGTAAATATATGATGGAGACCTTGGATGGTGGACAGCGATCAGGCACTGATAGTGAAAGATGAATGCTTCAGTGCCTGAGTAGGTTCGGCGACGTCAGTTACCACTTCATGACGCAGCTTAAGGACTACAATCCGATGCATATCCTTCTGTGCAGTATCTGTCGCTACTATGAATATGAACATCTCACAAAGAGTTGCCACGATGTGACTGTTGTCCGTCGTCTGGGTCGACAACACGTCAAGAACACAATAGTAGTAACGGAGATGATTTCGTGGTGACCAAAGAGTCAAACGCGACAATGCTTCGCATGCTTTATGCTCGGGGCCTGCGCGCAGGTACGGATGAGTCGTGTCCGCCAGCGTGTACTCATCCCAGGATGCGCGATTCGACGTCAATATTAACTAGGATGGTAGGAAGAATCCGTAAGCCACGCAAAAGTCGTCGCCGCGAGAACGGGGGCGCCAATGTTGTACGACGCCCTGTCCGCCGGTGCGTACGAGCCTCGTCATCGAATTCCGTCTTCTCGCTAACGTACTTGTTTCCCCTCATCATGACCACTCACTTTGATATAGTCCACATTAGTGCTCTGTGAATGCAAGGCCTCTCAGTCCGCGAGCGAGCTCCGCGTACAGGCACCGGAGATGGTGTCGCTTGCGACGGAGCCGCTTGTTCGCGCGGTCTTTGATGTGACTGGCCACTTCCATCGCAATGTCGAGGATTCAGTAACACTGCGTTGCTGGCGAGATGTTGATCCAGCCTAATAGTCACAGACTTCGGACTCACAGGTACAGTACTGCCAACGAGATGTGGGATATAAAGCTAGGATGTGAGTCCAGTCTTGAGACAGCTCAGACACTTTCAGACGATATCTACTCGACAAGCCAAGCCGACCGATCAGACCGCCTACAACAGCGCCGAATCTACTCGATAGGCGCACAATGCAGCAACCATTCCAACATGAGGACATTCTTCCCTCGATCCTTTACTTTG
Organism: Cyphellophora attinorum; assembly: GCF_001299255.1. Lineage (NCBI taxonomy): Eukaryota > Fungi > Ascomycota > Eurotiomycetes > Chaetothyriales > Cyphellophoraceae > Cyphellophora > Cyphellophora attinorum. Next base: position 1,354,559 of record NW_017253231.1, on the reverse strand, counting down.
GCAGTGAGTTGGCCCCACTCATCGGGTCATATACGTAGCGGTTGCCCAGGAGCTGCATTCCGTACATACTAGAAGGAGCCCTACCACTGATTCCGTGCACAGCACCAACAGCCCTAATTGGCACACTTCCACCCAATGCCTCACCGAGCACCAAGCCTAACATTGGACCAATGAGTTCGGTCTTCTGGTTAGGCAATCATTGTGTACTTGGTCTGGCAGCCGAGTCTTACACGACACAAAACATTATGTATGTTCTCAACTTCGCACTGACCTGGTGAAGAGTCTCCTGACTGATCACTCATCACAGCGCAACGGGAGAATGTACCATCTCCCTGCCTCATCTGCACTTGCCGCCAATGTAAATGCCATCGCTCGCACTACAGGCACGGAAGTCGTTCCGCCAGGCAAGATCGACCGCAACTACGTCTACTGCGGCGACAAGTTCGCTCTCGGTAGTTTCACGCAACTACCCTCCGTCCACATTGCAGCTCCCGGCATCGCGGAGTGCCCTATCGTCATGGAAGCCAAACTTGTCCAGACAATAGACCTGTTCAACGACACAGAGATGCCCGGAGTCATCAAGTGCTTCGAGGTCAAGATCCTCAATGTCCGCATCAATCCCGAGCTGCGAATGGAAGGTCAAGGCAAGGAGAACTACATCGAGCCTGACAAGTGGAAGCCGTTGATCATGATGTTCTCCCACTTCTACTCACTGCAAGACGGCAAGCTAGGTACTAGTCGCTTGGCCGAGATCCCTGAGGAGAAGTATCGTGGACTTACTGACTACGGAGATGGGGGGCCGCTTGAGCGGATTGGCAGTGCTGATCGTTTGCCTCGTGGTGAAGGCAGATAGACTGGTATCATGAATGAACGATTTAATGTGTCACACGAGGCAGAAATTTGTGGTTCTGGAGTACTTCAGCTGGGTGGTGATGGCCAAGAGAGTTAACCTCAGGACACACAAACAGGTGTTCTCAACCTCTGCGCTTATTTTTTTTCGATTCGTCCGCACCTCATCCTCGATGTCTTCAGTCACGACTGCTCATTCGATGTCCACTGCAATGATGGTGTCGCCACAAGAAGGGTCGTCCTTGCTCCAATTGCCTGTCGAAGTCCGTCTAATGATATACAAAAACTTCTTTTCAGACGCTGCGGGAACGTTCACGATACAACTGAAGCGCCTAGGAGGCTGCGCTGGTCCTATCCCACATTGAGCCAGATCGAACGGAATGACAGAGAAAGCATCGCAGCACCACTCAGCACAGGATCATGCGTAAGCTTCTACCAGTCGCCGCCCTCCCTATCAATATGGCTCCAACAGTCGCAATGGCTCAGTACCTACAGAGAGCGGGACAGGCTTCGCAACGAAGCGATCTCTGTCGTATATCATGGAAGAGAGCTCGAAGGCACACGAACACTCCTCACGGTCATGATGAAGGTGTGCCACTTGATCCGTGCAGAAATCTTCCATCTGCTGGCCGATCGAATCAGAGTGGTCGCGCAGGATATCAGTGCGGCATGCTGGTACGGCGTCAGAAACCCATTCTTTGTGTCAGGGATCCGGAATCTTGACATACGCCACAATGTCGCAAATCGTCCCTCACAAACTAAGCGCTGGATGGCTGAGCTCCTACGACTCTACTCAGGCTCGATCGTCTAGCACTCTGGGACATTCACACGCACAAAATCCTCGCCCAGTGGGGGACTAAATTCGAGGTAGCAGACCTCCGGCTCATGAAATACGTGCTCGACACCAGCCGTCTACGACACGCAGCCATCGATGACGAGTATCGATATCCCATGGATCGTCGTTGTCACAAGCGAGTGTGCCACTACCGGCTTGTATTCACACGGCACCCCATTGACCCCAAGCTCCGTCCGGACGTAGCGTATCATGTCATTGACGTCAAGCAGGAGCTCGCCAATGCAGCTCGCACGAAGCCTAGGAGGAGTCCGCAATAAGCTTCGCGTTAGGTGACGATCACATTGGACTCAGCACTCCGTACTCAGGTGTAACAGCATACAATGTTCGCTTAAAAAAGAAGCAACGCCGATTTCCGACTGAACTTCCAGACATCTAGCAGTATGGTTCAAACGATAAAAGTCTGGACCGCAGGATCTCAATACTCCGTTTCCTATGCTTATGCAGAATCTCACCACCTGTAAATGCTCCTATGCTCGCAAAGTCTGTCCATCTCAAACGCCATAGTGTAACATCGAATATTCACAATTTCCTACTTCCGGCCCTGGTATCACGAGACTCTCCGCCTCCTCTTCGGTGGAGCACCCGCAACAACATCCCCACTCCCAGCTGCTGCAGTAGGCAACAACCCTCCAGCTACACCCAGTGTCTGGGCATTCGCGGCTGGCGGCCCACCTGGCTCGGTGACGGTGGTGGTACATCCGCAGAAACGGAGGACGGCGATTCCACACTGGTGCAGCTGTCGCCGACGGCGTCACTGTTGCTGTCGATGATGGCGTTTGTGACGGTGGCGGTGGAGGTGGCGTCACGGTCTCTGACGCCGTCGCGGCCGAAGCAGTCACGCTCGCTGAATCACTCGCACTAGCACTATCGCTTGCGCTGGCAGTCTCCGACACTGTTGCACTCTCGGCCGCTGTCAGAGAAGGATGGTGACCATAGTGACCTGCCCTTCTTGCAGAACTGAGCCGGTCGCAGAAGGCGCGACTAGATCAACGCCGGCTGCTTCGGTCACGGTTACTTCGGCCACTGTGACTGTGACGGTGTTGCTACTACCATTGTCAGTGGCTGTCCCTGAAGCTGCAGCTGGAGGCGCAGTTGCAGCAGCCGTGGCAGCAGAATCGGTGACTGTGGCAGAGCCTGATGCTGAGGCAGCTACCTGTGCAGCTTGGCTCGCGAGGTCAGCTGGAATAGGCTGGGCGGAAGCTCCGAGACCGACGGGAGCACCTGATGCTGGGACCACCAGAATCCCGATGGGAGTGGCAGCTTGAGAGTCTGGGGCTGTAGCACCCGCATCAGACGCAGATGCAGTATCAGTGACAGCGGCAGCCGTAGCAGCTTCACTCGCAGTCGCAAGAACGCTCTCCGCTGCAGCAGACAATTCCGGTGGGATTGCGCCTACGATCTGTGTGGCAGTCGTGCAAGGCGTGGTTGGAGAAAGCGTGACGACTGTAGGATCAGGCGTCGCCGCAGCGGGCGGTTGTGTTGCCGTTGGGAGCGCTCCTGCACTCTCGCTTGCGGCAGCTGCTGGAGGTGTCTCTGCAGGTGGGATGGGTTGCACCTGCGGCGGCGGTGCTGATGGTGCTGCCGGCGGTGGCGGTGGCGGTGGCGATGATGGTGATGCAGGCGTAGTTTGAGGCTCAGGAGTCGCGGGAGGCTGAGGTGCTTGCTGTGATGCTTGGTCTGGTACGGCTGCCGCAGGAGTCCCAGTCGCCTGAGGTGGCGCCGATGGCTCTGGTGTTTGACCTTCGGCGAGAGTCGCAGTCTTCTCACCCGTTGGGCCGGCTATCGTGCGTGTGGCACCATTCTCAACTACGACGAAATTGCCTGCTGCATCCCGACTAGGTGCGGGAGGTAGGTCTTCAGATCCAGCAGGAATGGCGACAGGTCCCTCTTGCGGCTGGTTCGGGTTCGGCGCTGCTTGAGCCCCTTCCTGGCCTCCTTGCGAACCTTCTTGTCCACCTCCTTGCCCTCTGCCACCCTGTCCGCCCTGCCCTCGTCCATTCTGGTCGCTACCGCCGCCACGATCCTGTCCGTTCATAACGCTAGTTGCCGTCGCCGTGGCTGTTGCAGCCGTAGCCCTCGCATCCCCAGGTTCCAGGGTTGTTTGTGTCAGGACACTGATCAGGCCAGTATTGCCGCCGCCTCCAGCGCCTGCCGCGGGGACAGCCCCATCTTCTGAGCCTACTTTCGACGGCAAAGCTGCCGTGAAGTTCTCAATTTCTGCTCTCCTCGGCCCTTCGCTGCCAATATCAGGTCGGTTCCGTACCCTATCGCCATTGGCGCCATCAGAGCCCCCGTTTCCGTCGTTGACCTCGTCACCGTGATCTCCATGCCTTGGGCGGAGCAGAGGTAAAGATGCGATATTTGTGGGCAAGCCACCGAACCGATGGGCCACCACGTTTGGCGGCGTTGGGTTTGCAAGCTGGATCGGCGTGGCTATGGCTAGCGTAGCTAGCACTAGTGGTGTTACAACAGCTCGCATACTTGCGGCCTGAACTTTTCAGAAACTATGCTCTACTGTTTAGTGATGTTGCCTTCTTTGTGTATCGAGAGTCCTGCTCTCGTAGCGGTGGAACACCGGCGCGCAGATGCTGTAGTCTCGAGGGTCGTGGAAGATCTGCTGCGTATGAGTCGAAATGAGCGTCGTGCAGAAGCGAACGTTGTGATGACAAAGGAAAGGGTCGCAGTGATCAGCGAGCACAGCACATCCAGCGCGCGTGCTGGGAAAACTGGACGTAATCTAACAACTGCAAAGGAAAGGGAAAGGAAAGCAGCGGACCACCATTTGAGTATGATGAGACGAGACAACCGTTTTGGAACCGGGATGGATTGTCTTGCCCACCTCCAAGCACAGGCAAAAGCTGTCTTGCGGCCATCACCCAGGCAAGAATTGACTGGGACACCCCGCAAAGGCCTTCTCGCCGCGAGCTGTCATCATCGCACGAGGCAGGTTCTAAGCTCTCGTCTTGAAACACGAGAGCCTGTTGCGGCGCTGCCAGATACGATGGGCTGGTCGGCACGAAGGCAGATCTGTTCGAGAAGTCTCGCTCGGAGAATTTGAGATGTGGGAGCAGGAGCGATGGAGAGTCGATTGGACGTGGTTCGAGTTTCAGCCTCATCGCGACGACAAGCTTCGAAACGAGGCAACCGGGTCTTGGCGAGATTCATTGGTTGGCAACAACCAGGGGCCCCACGGAAGCTCTAGCCGCCAGCAATCATTCACGAGTCAAGTGATCTTCTTTACGGCTTGAAGTTTCATGTCACTGGCTTTCACGACATGGACCACGCTGGACTGGATCCTATGCTGGCAGTACTATATGGCCAGTGAGGTCTCTTTGAGCTGTCTCGCTCTGAGACACTGCTTTTGCACACTGCTCCGGTGTCCTCCCTCTTGGCTGTTGAAAGTATTCTACATTGTACATAGGTCTAATGGCCGTCATGCGCGCTCATGCTAATACAGCTTCCTTAGCTCGGAGACCTCCTCAAAACACTGTATCTTATCACCAACTAGGGCATTCTCCCAGCCTCGAATGCCATACCGCACTCGGACCCTTTCCGCATCTCAGTCACGTCCTTTTTGACGTTTTTGAGACCACTAAGTGATCCTGAGAATATCTCGCTGTCACCTCGCAGCACCCTGACTTTCTGAGCACGGCTTACGATACCATTGCTGATGCTGCACCCCGCGATGCGCATTTTGTTGTTCTTCTTGCCCACTTCAAAGACTTGTAGGACTTCCGCTTCGCCGATGACCTTCGTGGTGATAAGTGGTGGGAGCTCAGCAGATACTTTCTCCTTGACAGCATCGGTGAGTTTGTAGATCACGTTATAGTCAAGAATCTCGATGTCTGCTGCTTCAGCAAGTCGGTAGATTGTGCGTCGACGGGCTGGTTGAATGTGATGCCATAGCTGACCTCTCCACTAGTAGCCAGCATCCGGATATCGGATTCGCTGAGCGCCCCAGTTGCACTGTGAATGACATTTGCCTGGACCTCGTGGTTGCCGATGGCGCCAACTGCAGCAACGATGGCTTCCACGGATCCGGCCACGTCTGCTTTGACAACGAAGTGCACTTTGCGTGGTCCGGCCTCCGGGCCTGAGTCGAGCCATCCAGTTCTTGTGTCGCGCAACCGAATTCGCTGCTGCTTCTTCGAGCGGAAGCCTTGTTCGTTCTGCCACTCCAGCACCTTGGCTCGAGCCTCGGACGCTTCAGCCCGGGAGGCATTGATGGCCACGATATCAGTAGCAGTCTTCAACGCGTCGGCCTTTTCAAGTCGGATTGCGACCACGTCTTTGGCATGCTGCTCATCGTCCGCCTGGAGCACTTCCAGCCCAGCTACCGGATCTTCTCCACGCCATCCATCAATCTGAACAGGAGTACCGGGAGCAGCCTCTGATACGAGATCTCCGACATCATTCCGCAGTGTTCGGACTCGTGCCCAAGTGTTGCCTGCGACGATGAAATCTCCTACATGCAGAGTACCTCGACGTACAAGGACTGTTGCGACCCGCCCAGCCAAGGTGACTTTGCTTTCGATGATCCACCCTTCCGCTGCGCCTGTCGTCTCGGCACGAAAGTCTGAAACCTCGGAAAGTGTGATGATGGCTTCTTCAAGAGCATCCATGCCCTGGCCTGTCTTGCCACTCAACTCGATGGCCTGAATGTCTCCACCTCGACCCTCAACCTCGATGCCCTCGCCGTTCAGATCATTTTTCACTTTCTCTACATCTGCGTCTGGCTTGTCGATCTTGTTGATGGCGACGATGATCTGTACATTGGCATCAAGTGCATGCTTAATGGCTTCCTTGGTCTGCGGCATAACGCTGTCGTCCGCAGCAACGACAAGAACAACTATGTCGGTCACATTGGCACCACGGCGGCGCATGTCGAGGAAGGCTGCGTGGCCGGGAGTGTCAAGGAAAGTGATTCGTTGCTCGGTGATCGGCATCACGACTGAAAATGCTCCAATGTGCTGAGTGATACCACCATGTTCCGATGCAACAACATTTGCCTTTCGTAGATAATCCAGGATAGTCGTCTTGCCGTGATCGACGTGTCCCATGATCGTCACGATGGGCGGTCGCGGAGGTAGAAGCGATGTGTCCTCCGCTGGTGGTCGTGCGACCAGATCGGCCTGTGTTTCGACAGTGGCCAGGACAGGTTCGTATCCATATAAATCAGCAAACATAGAGGCAGTGCCAGAGTCAAGCAGGTGATCGTAGGTTGCTCCTTCGAAGCCCTCCTCCTCCAATTTCTCGATGAATGGCTCCAGTCGTAAGCCAAGCGCTTGCGCCATGTGCTGTACGCTGATAAACTCAGGTATCTTCAGGGTAGGTCTAGAGGGAGCTTGGACCACTTGTGGTTGCGCTTTCTTCGCCTTCTTCCTGTTTCGCCGTCTTCCGGACTCGCCCTCCATGATTGATTCGACATTTTCGAGCTCTCGTTCTTTGGCGCGTTCTTTGGCTCGCTGAGCTTTCTCGGCTTCTTCTGATACTGATTGGACAGGCTCGGCAGTAGTAGTGTAGCGGTCTGCCCTACTGGCTCGATACGTTCGGCGGTCAACTACGCGGTCCTCGACTGCGTCCAATGGATCTAGGTCGTAGTCTTCCACATCAATGGAGGTTTCGGTTTCGGGTTCTGGTGGGTTTGCTTCTGCTTCTTTTGTTTCCGGTCTCCGTCCCAAGCCACCCTCTTGCCTCCTGCTGAATCCTCCTTCTTGCCTCCTTCCGAACTCTCCTTCTGGCCTCCTGCGACCATTCTGCCTCCCGTACGAGCCGTTGAAGTCGCGCGGAGACTGACGTGAGTAATTGTCATTATTGGAAGATCGTTCTTGGAAGAGGTCCAAGGCAGCGTCGTTGCGCCGCATCCCAGCTTGTCTTCCGCGGGAGCGATCAGCAGCACCGTCGGCATAATTTAGCGAGGTGCTGTAGGCCGGGCGTGAAGAGTAGCGGTCACTGCCACTGTCCGGCTCCCTACTGTAACTGGGGTGGCTACCGGTGCGGCGGAACCGCAGCTGCGGCTGCTGATCTCCATAACTGTCGACAGCAGTCCTCTGACGCTGTGGATCTCTTCTAGGTGTAGACCATGCCGGCGCGGGATTCGTCTGTCCTAGCGAATTTAGGAGACTGTCAAGCCCGCTTGAAGCATTGGAACCGGCCGGCTGGTATCTGCTCGTTGGACCCGCTTCGCGATCAGGTGTCGTTCGGACAGGTTGTCGTGAGTTTGTAGCTGAGTAGTCGCCAACTCCACGAGGTGCGTCTGCTCTCGCTGAACCGGAACGGAACAGAGGAGAATTTCTTTCAGGCGCGGTCTGGTAACGAATAATGGGCTCATCGTCATCGTCTCTTTCCTGTGCAGCGGCGGTTGCTGGCCTCTGCAACGGGTTCGTCCGCGATATGTAGGCGCGACTGGAGCGTTTTGCAGCTTGGGCCCGAGCATAAGGTGCGAGTCCTCGTCGGAAGGCGCCGAAGAGACATAGCTGCTGGCTTTGCATCACGCCTTGCGATTACCCGGTCCCACATCAATATCTCGAATTCGGTGAGTCGGTCATTGCTACTGCTGTGGAGGGTAAGTTGCGGCCCCGATCAGACACTCACGTGCAGTGTGTTCACGACAGACGTTGGCATCCAGATATCGACATCATGAAGTATCTCTAGAAATTCTGTGCCAGATTCCGCATGTTCGAATAGGGCAACTCGGGGAGCCATGTCCAGATTCGGTTTACCTGGAGTGAGTCTACCGAAGTACTCTACTGGCTCACTTTGCTCGAGTGCCTGTAACCTCACCTATGTCCAACGTGCTTGTCTTGCCACTATTCGGACAGCAGCATTTTGACTCGTGCAGTGATTTCGCTTCTCATACTGCATGAGTTCTCGGGAGGACTTCCTCCAAACCAGCCGAATATAGGCTATGTGCCTGGTTTGTATTATTGAGTTGTCCATTTACTCCCTGCGACGCGAAAAGAGAGTTGTTAGGGATCTTTCCAATCCATCATTTCCGGCACTTCCGGCAGCCACAAAGCAAAATGAGCAAACGCTAGTTAGCGAGAGTTGCTCGGAGATATTGTCCAATCATGAATCCCAGAACCGAGACTGATGTCCAGTTGGCAGTGTTTCACTCGTGCTGACTTGAGCATTCAACTGGAACCTGTCAACTCGCAACGGGGCCCACAATAATGCTCATCACCATCGCTGCTTGAGCGGGCTTGAGGGCATGGGCGTTCAGTCGCAACGCCTTTGGCCTACGCCTGGAAAACTGCATCGTACGCGGACCAGTCCATGGGGCTGTGTATTCATGCATCATGATGAGAACACACTGCTACTTATGGTTTCGCAAGACGCTGATCACGGCAGATGCTAGTCCATCGCAACGCCCTGCGGGCATACGAATCTCATCTTCCGGGCTAGTGGTTGTCGTACCATCCCCTGAACGGCCCAAACTCGCCATCTAAGCATCAGCTAGATGGGTTGCCTATCTGATTTCGCGGGTTTTTACGATGCTTGGCCCACTCGGGCGGTGCCACCGAGTCTTACTGAGTCGCGTTGTCAAACCCTCATGCAGACTCGGCGTTTATCCTTGGCCGGGTGCCTGGCACGGGGGGGTCTGACGAATGCTCACTACGTACGACTTTGCTCCTGTTTTGCTGCTCCTCCTTCTTCTATCCTTCCCATATTCTACAGCGAATCTAGACTGCTTTGTCAGGAGTCGGCCAAGTACATGTTCCATATCTTTCGTTAACCTGTATACTTCGATCCTTTCGTCCCTCTTTCACTGGTTCTTCGGTACCGCGGGCACGTGCCTACCCGTTTCTTGGGCACGCGATCACTAAACGCCAAAAACTCAAACCGAATACCAAGGCATTGTCACCATACAATACCTCATATATCATCCTGGGACTGGTTTTGCATCTATTCTGTACATACTTCAACCATGCCGTCAAACGGCACGGATTCGAGTCCCAAACTCGATTTGGGCAAGCCCCAATTCGCCAGCCATGCATGGCTCGAGCCTATTGTCGTGGTTTGCATTATGCTCACCTCCCTTATAATCAACCGTCGACGAGGCTACCGAATACTCGATCGCGAACGAGGCGTTCACCCTCACGGCCACTATTGCTGGACGACTCCTCAAGTGGCTCTGGCTCACGGCCGGTGTCCTCTGACACAGACCGTCTCCTTCCCAGCAGTGCCGCCGACTCGCCCAGCCGTTCTGGCATGAAGACGCGCTCATGCTGCGGCTTGACCACCGTCTCCACACCAGACAACAGCCGCTTCGCCAACAATGTCCACTCCCGAGTCCTGGCCAAGTTCCCCTTCCTCATCGAGATGTTTTACTGGGCCCTCAACTTCCTCACGTACGTCGCAACCAAAGCCATCGCGTCCAACACCCTCTCTCGGGGCGGCTCCGTTTGGGACCTGGCCCAGAAACACGCCCTCCAGGTCCTCTGGGTCGAACACGATTCCTTCCTTAGATTGCTGTGGCCCGTCCACGAAGCCGATTTCCAAGGCTGGTTCCTCTCCGGCCACGTCGGCCTCCTCACCGTGCTCAACCGCATCTATTCCCTCGTTCACATCCCCGGCAGCGTTAGCTTCCTTGGCTGGTACTACTTCGCCGCACCCACCTTCACGCACTACTCCACCGTTCGACGCACCATGACGCTAGGCAACTTCGCCGCCTTCTTCGTCTTCGCTTCCTGGCCGTGCATGCCGCCGCGCCTCCTGCCCACCTCGTACGGCTTCCACGACACCGTTCGCCAAGACCACGCCGAATCGGCCTTCGTCGGCGCATCATATGTCAACGAACTCGCCGCTATGCCATCCCTGCATTTCACGTACGCCTTCGTCACGGGCTGCACGTTCATCTACCACTCCAGCATCTTACCATCTCCATTCTCCTACAACAAGTCCATCCTGGCGAAGCACAAGCGCTGGCCTGCGACGCGCCTGCTGTTCTTCTTCTTGGGGTTCTTCTACCCTGCGTTGGTCCTGACGGTAATTGTTGCAACGGCAAATCATTACTATTTGGACGCGTGTGTGGCGACGATCACAGTGACGTTGAGTCTGTGCTTGAATAAAATATGGTTCGTGCTGCTGCCGGCGGAGGACTGGTTTGCGTGGCTTTTGAGGGTTGAGAAGCCGAGACCGACGACGGGTGATCGGTGGTGTGGTGCGGATCCCAACTCGGGTTCGGGAGAAAGAGAAAGGAGTCGGGGCAGTGGAAGGTGGAAGGAGGTGGATGAGCCTGATTCTCTGGCCGGGTGTTGGAATACCATGTTTGAAACATGTAGGATATATCGTCCGCTTTGCACATACCAGTTGCAAATTGAGAATGATTCGGTCACCTACCTTGAGCCCAGAACATCCTCGTCACGAACAGCATGACTTTCCACTTATTCGATCAATGCCTCGACGCTGTAAAAACCAGCGATGCAGTCAACATAAAGTCCAGCCCCGAGCGTCAGCTAGCGTCCGCCTTGCAACGCGAAGGATCAATTGACACATAAGAATATGAACTTTAGTCGGTCTGTGCTTTCCGCGCCGCTTTCGGGCCTAGCCTTCCGCCACCTACCTCACTCCTCACGCGGGCGCGATCTTGGCAAGGCGTAACTCTAGCGAGAGTTCACCTGCAATCATGGGCCAGATCTAAGCGTTGTTTTACGTCAGGAACCTTGACGTGCAATGGAGTATCTTGCGAAGGTCAGATGCCATCAGCTGGGTAGCGATGATCTCGCAGGCTTGTGCCATATATCGGTTACTACCTGATATCGCCATCCCCACATTCCCCTCAAGCCGGCAGACTCATCTGTTCGGGACGGCTCGAACCTGTAGCTGCTACGAGGTTTCTCATCTCGTCTCCATAGTATAGTCATCATTCCCAATCATGATCCTCGCCCTTGTCCCGCCATATAGATTACTATAGAAAACCTATTTGAAAGCCTTGTCTCCAAAGCCCTCGCCCTCTCCGACAGCACTCAGCGGTGCTGATCTGACACCACTTAGATCACCACTGCCAGTGCGTCGCAAAGCTTGACGCATGGTCTCGATGTTCAGCTCAGCAGTCAGCGGCGGACTGGTCTGCCCTGCAAGTGGAGGGCTGCCGGCAGCCGCGCGAATACCTCTATTTGGGCTTCCCTCGAAACCCTTGGCGCTAGTAGCGATGCTTGTGGGCGGCGATGTGCCGTATGCAGCCGAAGAGACAGGCGAGCGCATTGGCGAAGGCGATCGCGGAGCGTTTAGGCCTGAGAGAGCGGTGACTGCGGCCGAGTCGCGGCGCTCACTCGTGATGCCTTCTTGTTCGCCATGCACAACGTCGGCAAAGGAGATGAAAGATAGTCGTCGCACATCATTGGCGTCGAGAGAGCCATAATTGGATACGTCCTCGTGTCCTGGCTCTGATATGCGGTGTGTAAGAGTATTGGCTGGTGGCGGCAGCTCATCCACCGTGGACGAGGCCATAGAGTGCTCTGCTGCACCAGTAATGGTGACCGCAGCAGGTTGGTGAGTGGCATGCGTGATGATCTCAACCTCGTCCACGTCCAACTTGCTGTTAGTGATAGCCTCGGCAGATGCGTCCAGCGCAGGTGGAATGTGGTTCTCAGTGATGACATGAGATGGGATTTGCGGCGATATTTCGGGAGGATGGGCCTCATCCTGAACGTTCCGCTCAAAGATCATGGACGAGGCAGGCGAATGTGGCCTCGGCGAGGCGCCTGCAGTCATAGCATACCCAGGAGAGCCTGGTGATGCATATGGAATTGAGCCTCGATGTGGTGAGGCTGAGCCGCCGACGGATTCTGTCATGCGGAAGGGGGAGGATGGCCGCAATCCGGCGATCTGAGGAGCCGTACTATGCTTGAATTCCGCGGGCGGTGCCTGCTTTGGTTTCTGCTCCTTTTCTTCGGGCTTCTTGCCCAGTTTCCAGAAATCGCGCTTGCGCGGTTTGGCAGTTGCGTCGCTCTCAGCAGGTGAGCCTGTGTCTTGTTGTGTCTTGTTCAACAAGGGAGCGCTCGAGTTCTTAGACTCGGCACTTGCGCCTCCATCGTCTTCCCGCTTCACAGCGAGGCTCGACATCGTCGCGAGAAAAGGACTGGGTGAGACCCGCTAACCCAGCTGCAAAGGCTGCGGTTGAGAAGGACTGGCCGGAGAGCGAGGGCAGCGACAATGGTTGCGCTGCGATCAGTAGATAGAATGATACGGCATGCTGTATTCACGTTCGAGTGAGACTGTGCCAATTGCAATCGGCCGGCTCTGGTCGCCGAGAGGTCGAGGAAGAGGTCTGTTTTGGGCGTACAGGCAATCGCATAAATCGCACGGACACGCTACGATGCCGAAAAGTAGCGGATATACGTGGTCTGATGGCACAAGCGTAACGACAGACTTTAGTCTAACGGCCTCGCTGAGTCGCAGAGGATGGCTCAAACAGCTTGAGACAGGAAAAGCCGGCAGGTGTGTTCAGGTCTCAAGTCTCGGGTTGTCGCTGATCTGAAGCCCACCTTGTCTCTCCTCTCGCTCCCTCCTTGCTCGTTTCCATGGGGGCCACAATTACGTCGTGGTCAGGTGCGTCGTTGTGCCTGGCGTGCTAGCGCTGTCTGTCCGGGCAGCCCTACAACAAATCCCCGAATTCGCGAATTAGTTCAGTTCCCAGTCCGAGTTCGATTTCAGTATTCTCGCTGGGTAGTCTACAACACAACAGGATCGCCTCCAGAAGGCGTCCGGGCTGTAGAGTTGCCAACGAGCCTAACCGCTGAAGGTCGTCACGACACTTCACCAACAATAAGCAGGAGGACGAGAATGATCCGAGGACATCGGCGGTAATACTCGACACAGCTTCTCTCGACTTGCTCTTCCAGCTATCCAACGACGGAGACCAGCACAATGCAGTCGCTGACGACTTGCGGCCACTCGCCGGCCTCGGCGCGCTTCTTTGTGTTCTGCGCACAAGTTCTGCAGCCTATACAGAGAAGACATGAGAGCTCGTATCGTCGGACACGCTCAAAACTTAACATCAAACCCGATCCAGCATTTCTGCCATCGAAAACCGAGCAGCACGATCACATTGTCTACAACCCACCTCCAAGCATGCCTAACGTGTACCATACACCCACGATATTCCTGCCGCGACACGACAAACGAAAGACTATACAGGCCACACTAGCATCACTTGGTATAGGGCCACCACAGACAGAGGCACAGAAGCTACTGCCGGTTTTCAAAGAGACCGGACCGATAGTGCAATTGACTCAGGCGGACGTTGATGAGATACGGAGGCTGCGCATGGAGGATCCTTACAAATGGAGTCAGACGCAATTGACCAAGAAGTTCAACACCTCGAATGCGTTTGTTGGGTATATCATCAGAGGCATGTCACCAGAGAAGGCAGAGCAGCAAAAGCTTGTCGAGGAGACGATACGATCCAATTGGGGGAAAAGGAGACGCACTGCTCGTGAGGACAGGCAGATCAGGAAGGATAGATGGTTTAGAGATGAGTAGTGTTAGCTATGCATTCATCTCATGCAGCCAGCGCTGAATCGTTCTATATAAAAATGAGCAAAGCACTATTGGCATTTGGGAGAACTGCAGTGCCATTTTTGAATTGTTCACCTGACACGAGAAGGAACGATTGTTAACTTTTGAAAGACGTGCTTTCGCGACGATCGTCGTTGATATCCGATGCTACCCAGTCTCACCCACCATCGTTACAACTAGACCATTTCAAACAGAAATCTATGCTACCACTGCGCTCGTGCTCAACTGTCAAACGATCCTTGCACATCACCAAGTGGATAAATCAAGCCAACAGCGGACACCTGGGTCATCTACAGCAGTGCGCCCGTCCCTTCATCTGCAGACGTAGTTACTACGGACACGTTACAGACCACAAGATGGCGCCGTCACTCGACCCATACTTCAAGCAGTACGTCGAGTGCTAGCCACGGACTGCCCGTGATACTGACTTCGATCCAGGGTAGACAGCCTCGCCGACACATTCATCGATCGTAAGTCTCTGGCCCGCCCATTTCATAGCGGGGCACTGACAGCCACCAGGTCTGCGAAAAGCTGTTGCCATTCCATCTGTCTCGGCCGAAGAAGAGCGTCGCCCAGATGTCGTCCGAGTATGTCGAGCAGGGCTATATAAGTCATTTGGCTGATAAGGCGACAGATGGGAAATTTCCTCGCAGAGGAGCTGAAGAAGCTGGGCGCAGAAGTCGAGCTGCGACCGTTGGGCAAGCAACCACACAAGGAGCACCTCGATCTACCGCCCGTCGTTATTGCCCGCTATGGCAACGACAAGAATAAGCGTACGATCCTCGTCTATGGTCACTATGATGTTCAGCCCGCTCAACTCGAAGACGGCTGGGGTACGAAGCCCTTCGAGTTGACTATCGACGATAAGGACAGAATGTATGGCCGTGGTTCAACAGACGACAAAGGCCCAGTTCTTGGCTGGCTCAATGCCATTGAGGCCCATCAGAAGGCTGGCATTGACTTCCCTGTCAATCTTCTTTGCTGCTTTGAGGGTATGGAGGAGTACGGCTCAGAAGGCTTGGACGACTTCATCAATGTCGAGGCCAAGAAGTACTTCAAGGACGCGGATGCTGTGTGTATCAGCGACAACTATTGGCTGGGAACAGAGAAGCCCTGTCTGACTTACGGTCTCCGTGGTTGCAACTACTACAGTATCGAGGTATCTGGCCCTGGTCAGGACCTGCATTCTGGTGTGTTCGGAGGCACAGCCCAAGAGCCAATGACGGATCTAGCATTAATTATGTCCAAGCTTGTTGACAACAAGGGCAAGATCCTGATTCCTGGAATCAACGAGATGGTAGCTCCACTGACCGACGACGAGAAGGAACTATACGACCCCATAGCCTACACCATGGACAACCTTCACGAATCTCTGGGTTCTCAAACGACCATCACCGAAGACAAGGTGTCAACGCTGATGGCTCGCTGGAGGTACCCATCGTTGTCTTTGCACGGGATCGAGGGTGCCTTCTCTGCACCTGGTGCGAAGACTGTCATTCCTGCAAAAGTCATTGGCAAGTTCTCGATTCGGACTGTCCCTGATATGCAGCCCGAGAAAGTGACGGCCGCCGTCGAGAAGTATATCAAGGAGGAATTCGCCAAGCTTAATTCGAAGAACAAGCTCAACGTCTACCTTCAGCACGATGGCAAATGGTGGGTATCGTCACCCAAGCACTGGAATTTCTCTGCTGCGGCCAAGGCAGTGAAGCAGGTCTTCGGTGTCGAGCCCGACTATACTCGTGAGGGTGGAAGTATACCAGTCACAATCACGTTCGAGCAGGCCACTGGCAAGAACGTTCTTCTTCTGCCAATGGGCAGCAGTACGGATGCGGCACACAGTATCAACGAGAAGCTTGACCGGAGGAACTATATCGAGGGCATCAAGCTCCTCGGCGCCTACCTGCATTACGTTGCAGAGGAGCCGATGAGCTAAAGAAGTGTACGAGCTTCGTAGCGACGATGCAAAAGAGGCGGAGGTGCGTCGACTACGGGCGACACTGAGCGCAGGGTTCAGCCAGCCGCAATGATAGACCGAATCTTCGATCTCGTGCCAGACCTAATCGGTTATCAATTACGGAGTTTTCCCAAGTCGATCATGATCTTCTGTGTTCTGGTCAGCGTGCTCTCGATAGGCCCCGAGCCATGTGTGGGGTACTACAATCTGGTTGTCTTTGTCTTCCACGAGGGCCTTGAAACCTGCATCAACCTGATCGATGCTCAGGACCTTCGTGATCGTGTCTTTGGGCTGAATCTCGCTCGTCGCAATTGCGTCGATCGCAGATGCAAAATCCCCTTTACTGAAAATCACAACTGCATGACCGTGTTAACTGACGACGTCGGATCCGCAGATTCCAACGTACTCAAGCCGGATCCTTACTTGTTCTTCACCAACTTCTGGAACGGATATCTCATCGACGTGCACGTCTTTGGCGGCGTGGAAGCGAGCTGTTGTCATTGTTTTGGCCATAGCGCCAGTCTTGTTTGCCTCTTTAAGGTTCGGATGCAATGGGTGACTAAGTCTGATGTCTTATCGGGATATACGCTCTCAGCACCAAGATGGACAGCTACAGGACGTATCTGGTAAATAAAGACGGAAGAGGTACAAGTAACATGTTCTTCCTAGTCGCCATAAGTATGAGCTACGACTCAGAAGGTAACTTTGCGCTGACGGAACAGCGTAGCGAAGTCGGCTGCTGGTGGTCATGCGTCAGCCCAGAGACGAGTCAGAATGTTTTTCACTGCATGTCTTCGCGGTAGTGATCCCCTCCCTCCAGCCTCGAAACGATCACTTGGGCACTGTTCACTGCTATGAGAAGCGCCGTATTTATCCCAATCGAGGCCTGGCTTACTATCTACCGACAAGCTCACATCGCAAGACACGAATCACAGCCTTGTTGGATAGATTTGCTGACAGTCGGTTGCGGCCTGACAAGCGTCTTCGCAGAGATCTATAAGAATGTGCTTTGAAGATCTGGGAAGGACCGACCTTTATCATATCGAACAAATATACTATATCCACACAACCAAGTCTCTCGTACCACCAGCAGAGCCAAGACACAATCACAACGCATGCTATATACACAACCTCACAACACAATGGCTCCCTCAGTCGACGTCCAATCAGTACCACAACAACCCATCAAATCCGCCGATGGCGGCGGTGCCCCAGCGGTCGACCGCGTCAAAGCCAACGAGATCGCCGAGGACAAGATCGCCGACCGTCTAGGTGCCAAGGATATGTACATCGATGCAGAGAAGGATACAGGTAGGACTATCGCAAAGCGCAAGGCCCGGTCAGATCTTACTGACTGAACAACACAGACTGGTACCTATGGACCGGCTCAATCTACGCCAAGCCATACCGCTTCGAGAACCGCACCGGCACATATGTCATCCGTCTGAAGACTGAGCCTCACGCCGAGCTTGGTAAGCACAGACACAGAGGTCAGGTCAAGGCCTTCACTGTTGCTGGCCAGTGGGGATATCATGAGTATGACTGGCAGGGAAAGCCTGGTGACTATGTCTGCGAGGTGCCGGGCACGATTCATACGCTGTACATGGGTGCTGGGTCGGATGTTATCTTTGATGTGACGGGCAGCATCGAGTTCTACAACGAAGACAACACACTCAGAGAGACCATGGACGGCTTCAGTTTCTGGCGGATGTATGAGGAACACTGCCAACAGAAAGGTATCAAACCAAACATGGACCTGTGGTATTAGGCAATAGGCGGATTTGAGCAGAGTGCACTCTTAGCGTAGTGACTGAATGCAAAACAAATGACGCTATTTCTGCCATCTATCCTTTGTAAATCAGTGAGCGGTGTCTTCAAGTAAGTATTGAGCGTTTGCTTCATGTCAACGACGTTCTACTCTTGAGCCCCGAAAACTGCTCTTCATGCATTTCTCAGCCAGGGAGACCGCCAAAGCTCTGACGATATTACGGTGTTCGAGTGGGCTGGATTGAGATGAGCCTCACTCGAGCGTTAGTGTAAAAGGTAAATACCTTATGGACCTTCTGCTCAGGGAGGGCGCTGTAGGAAAACCGCCCAGTACTCTTATTCACAGTCTGGGCAGCCGTGTGTATCAAAGGTCCTCGGATCGTGAAGGTGCAGGAATGTAAGCCTTATCTAGGCATGATATACAAACGCAGGGGCACGACCTGGTCGAAGGTGCGTCCCACGATCTGTTATGATGCTGCTGCATGGAGCTCGAGGACTCGTCTGCGCGCCAGGCCATTATAACGACATCCTCTCTGTCGCATCAACGTTGAGCTCATGAGAGTCCATGTCATACTCCACGTGATCCAGCTGCCGTCGCCGTCTGGCTTGGCCCAGAAGATTCATATAGCCATCTGTGAGCATGCAAATTTTGGTCGTCGGTGCTGGTGGCTGCGCTGAACCTTCTGCTGCCTGCCTAACTGGTCCGTCAGCTGACTGCAGCGCCAACAAGGTATCCAAAAGAGTCTGCAGCGTCGCCGTATATTCTCGATCTCGTTGCTGCTCGAGAACCTGGCAGTAGTCGATGACAATGAAAATGTCTCTCGGTAGAGCCTGCAAAGTGTAGTGAGCAGCTCTAGGGCCTCGTTGTATGAGAGCTCGCCGTTGCCGAGGTCAGCAATCTGAGGAGCTAGGTGTTTCACTGCCTCTATTTCGTCTGCTTCTAGAGCGAGGAGGATCTGTACTGTGAGAGAGGTTATCAGAACACCGAGCGCCAAGCGGTGATCTCGATGTCTGCCCTGCATAGTGGTGATACTATTATAGTACTGTATGCAGATGCCTGCGTTCTGTGAAATGATGCTGGCGAGTAGAGCTGCCGTCATGGTGTTTTGGGATGGTATCGAAACGTCACCTGGGCCTTGAATCCAGAGCGCTTGGTCTCCCGTGGCTTGTAGGAATGCTTCGATCCGACGCTGAACCTCGCTATCGACCTTGAGTGATCTTATGCGCCCAATACATTTAGTGAGATCGTTGAGGTGTGTATTTACCATCTCTCCGAGGTTGAACAACGCCTCTTGCATCGTCTGCTCCATGGGCTCGGGTTCAGTATACTCGGGGTGCAGAACCGGACTTGGTGATCTGGTCGTCATTTGCGAAGCTGGTCCTTCGACAAAGCCTCTGGGACCTTCGAGCATCGGCAGAGCATTTCCGGCCGGTAGGAGTTGCGCGTTGACAGTGGCCTTCAGGAGGTTGAATTCTTCAAGGAGAGTTTGAATCGAATAGCCAATCTGTATGCTCTGAGCCTTCTGATTGTCCTGAATCAGTTTCTGCGTATCCTTGAGCTCAGCATTAAGGGCGTTCGCAAAAGTCGCAGACATGTGCCCAAGTACTTGCACCTTCTGCTCGACGCCTTCTAGCTTGTGACCAACGCCTTCTACCTGCTGGCCGACACCCTGAGTTTCTCTGATGCCCGCTTCGAATTTGATGTCGCCTTCTTCGGCCTTGAGCTTCTTTTCAAGCTCTTTCAACTCTGCTTTGCTCTTGCCCACGATGTCGTCGACGGCTTCTTGGTTGAAGGACGCCAGTAAGCGGGCCCCTTTGGATTTGGACCACCGGTCGAATATCTCGCAGAGCATTTCGGTTTGAACCACGTATATACCTATCTGATATTCGCGCATCTTGAGATTGCCGTGTTTGTCGATCCGTTCGCCCCAGTACGTGAGCTGCTCATCGATCATTTCTAGCGTATCTGCAATCGACTCGCTCAACTTGTCGTAGTTTGCACCGGCCTGACTTGCGTTAGCATCGACCGTCGAGGAGCAAAAGTCTTGCATACTTCGGTGATGGTTATAAGTGATCCGACAAAGATCGCAAAATATCTGTCGTCTTTGGGTAGAATCTTGATGACATTATCGTGACTCTTGATCTTCGAGCAGACCTTGCGAAAGCCATTTCTGAGTTTACCAGACACAGTGCCTTGGTTCTTGTCCAGAGCGTCTTGCTGCTTATTGATGGCTGCCAGGATTACATTGCGATCAGGCTTGTCGCCCTGGACCTTGATCTTCGTGGACTTCTCGTGAACCTTTTGGAACTTCTTCCACGCATCTTCCAGTCGCTTGTACAGCACAGCCAATTTCTTCTCCAATTCTGCGACATGGCTTGACTGCCGTCAGTGGTACACCACTCGCATCACAGGACCTATATGGACTCACTCTACAGGCGCAGCGGTTTGGGACGGTATAATGGGATCCCATTTGCGAAGAGCATCATTCCCCTTCAACTGTGCCTCCCTATTTCTGTCGAGGGTTACCTTCTCATGCAGACCTCTTGCTAAGTTACTCCGGGGCTGATATGCAATCTGCTGATCACTGAATCTCCTCACCAGCTCTGTACTTGGTCCTGGATCAGTGAGAGTCCTGGTGAAGAGCATATCTCGGTTTGTCAGCAGACAGTGAAGCTGTCAATTGCGAGATCTTTGGGACGAGTACATATGATGTAGACCGTGGCAAGCTTTCATACCTACACAGTGGACGTTTCGTGGGACTTACGGGGAAGGCCTCGTGAGATGTGAGCACAGCCGCGTTAGGCACTTTCACCCTAGAGTGGCACTTTCGCTGTCCTCGTTGTTCCAATAAGGTATCAATACGAGTTATAGGGTCTAGCCCAAGCCTTTGGAGTTTGGCATTTGTGGGTGGATCTCATTTCGTGCCGTTCCACGGGATGGGCGCCAGGCGCTTGCTCCCTAAATGGCTGAAGCTTTTTAGCATAGCCCCCAATTCAAGCCGCCATTGTTATGAGCATTTGACGTCCACGAACGTTAGGACCTGGCCTTTGTTGCTTTTCGTGACACGCTCAATACTAGGAAATATGCACACTTCGTTGATCGCAAAGTTCTCTAATCCACGATAGTGCTGGATCATGGCACAGTCCGGTCATCGTCGTCACTCACGATGGCAAGTGGACCTGAGGAAGACCCAAGTTTCATCAGGCTGGAAATCATCGTGGAACTTCAGGCACCCCTGTCAAGGCCTGACTTGCACTACTGCAACACCGAGCGCTAAATCTGTTTCGAACGTGTTGTCTCGCCCACAAAGATGGACGCCAGCAATTGAGAAGGTCCAACCGGTCAATCGCTAGTCGCTTAGGCTGGGACGCTGCAGAACAGCTCATTCTGCGCCAATGTTGGCCCCCATCCCCCTCGGTTCGCTAGATCTAACACGAGGAAACCTCGAGCTTCGTGCGCGTGTTTGACACTTCAGCTGTCGCTGACTCCTATAGCAGCTGAGGTTCTCGTCATCGCCATCAGATCCAGGTCTGTCCGCGTCCAGAGCGACGATATGGCACCCGCCGTCGAGGCCAGCACTGAGCGGACGGCTACGCCGGCTACAGGCGAGCCTGCATCACCCAAAGTCGAGGACCGAGGCCTAAACGCCACAGAATCAAGCTGGCGACGATATCCAGATGTAGTGACTCAGCCTGGGGATGAACCAAGCATTGTTCGCCAGACTACGGATGCATCGACGAGCAAGGCAACTAATCAAGCCGACGAGCAGGACGAAGGCGCTGTGGATGGCGATGTTAAGATCGAGGTCCAGGACACAGACAAGCCGGTCGTTCCACCTTTACTCACACCAGAGGCCTCAAGTCATTCACACGATGATCCTCCCGAGGTAGCCGACGAGGAAAATCCAAAGTCGCCATTGTCTCCTCGTGGGCCAAGAAGTCCCAGAAGCCCTAGAAGACACTGGCGCCGGAGGTACTCGCTATCTCCTCCTCGGTCGCGTAGTCCCCCTTACTTTGAGGCAGTCGCAATGCCACTGGTGATACGACAAGGTGAAGGCGCTGAAGTCGGGAAGAAGAAAGGCGAGACTGATGACAAGAAACCCGAGGGCGACGATGGCACGGACGCTCGAGGCGCCGAAGGCGAGGACGGAGTGAGAGCCAACGACAAGGAAGCTTCGAAGCCAGATAGTTCCGACGACGCCCAGCCTGAGAAGGCAGAGCCCAAGGAACACGGTGTGCAATGGGAAGCAGAGGTCTACGACAGCGAGAAATTTGTCTCCGACAATACCACGGTGGTCAAGTATGTTGACTGGGACTCTCTTGAGCCTTCGAAAGAGCAGCACATGAAGTCCAAGAGCTCCAAAGGGGCGGCAAAGGCGTCTGACGGCGACGAACCGGAATGGAACGAGCCAGTCGTTGTCATGCGATACGTGGTCGCCGCTCATATGCCGTGGCTCGATGTAGAATATGCACAGAAGGAAGAGGACTCCGCGGAAGGATGTGTGGCTTGCGCACAAAGGAAGAAAAGTGATACTCTCTCCCCGATGAAATAATTACTGTGCTGATCAAATACTTAGGACTCGGCGCTCGACAAAAGACTGGACGAATCTTCAACGAAGACAGGATCCCCAAAACTCTCATGGAGCACGACATCCGATATTGGTCGAAGCCTAATCTTGTCATCAAAAGTCCACATCTTTACCAGGAGTTGTCCGAGATCATTGACCATTACCCTGGGCAGTTCTCCAAGCTGTACACACACAATGTCACCAATGATTGGGAACGAGCCTATGTCTGGCCATACAGCAATTTGCTTCGCTATTATGAGAAAATCGAAGAAATATTAGCCACCCCAATCCCTACCGCTGAAGAACTACAAGCAAGAGAAGAAAAAAACGAAGAAACGAAGCCAGGTAACAAGATTGATACTTCTGTTCCCTTCAGAAGGTCACCGAAGCTTGCACGCCGACATCTTGAAGTTCTCCACGGGCTCTTGAAGCCAATGTACGATGAAAAGATTGCCAAATACAAGCAACATCTCGCTGAAGGTAACATCAAGTGGCACTGGGAGGCTCTTGGGTTCCTCCTCCGACCAGGAACCGTTGTCTACATTAAAGATCGCTGGACACCTTGGTGTGTCGGCGTCGTCGATGTCGCATTGGTGCAGCACCAAGGCACGATAGGCAGCGTGACTATGCAATGGGAGATATCTGTGTGGGTCCTTTCGTCAGATGGCAACAGAGTGGGCCGATGTTTGGTCGACGACAAATATATCGAAGAGTACCATGAGGCGAAGGACGTGACGACTGAGCTGGACATCTGCCCAGTCGACCTGTGGGACAAGACACACGGGACTCACAGGCGAGAGCAAGCGATCGGTCGTGGACGTCTGCTCTACAAAGCCTTGAAGAGAGGCTATATCGTCGCACAGTATACCGCTGATGAGAAGGAGCGAGCAGGAGAGACAGGAGTAAGTACATTACACCAGTATTGTCGTCACATTGGCTAATACGGCACCTGTAGTACGCAGGCCGCGTAGTTGTCGACCACAGGAGGGGCCAAGACATGGTCCGAGGACTGCAGCTAAAGAAGATAGGCCTCGTTCCAAGTGAAAAGGATCTGTACGACAAGTACGACGGCGTCTTCGTCCACAAAGCTTGGGTCTGGGGACCTCAACACAATGTACTCAACGAAGATACGTCTTACGGTAGCGCATCGTATGGACGCTCGGATCCGCTCGACCCGGATCAGGATAATGACCCAAGTCGTGGGAGATACGATCCTGTCGAAGCGCCCTTAAGACGGCCGCTCGTCATCAGACGCACAGTGCCACTCGTGGCCGAGCAGGTTACACGTTCGTCCGTCAGACAGCCGCCGACCGAATGGACGCCAGCTCAGGATGCAAAAGCAATGAAGACACTCGGAGACGAGCAGCTGATGCTCTTGTACCCACTGACCTTCGCCTTCTCCCTCAAAGCTAAAGAGTGGATCGAGCTCGATGCTTCTCGCCTAGAAGAGGTCAAAAAGTCTGATCGAAGCTACGAGAGCTTAGTACTGTCTGACGACTCCAAGAAGATGATTCAAGCTGTGGTCAGGCGACTGGAAAGGCAGGAGACCGAAACCACCTGGTCGGCCGACTTCGTGGCTGGCAAAGGTTCGGGCGGCATCATACTGCTTCACGGCCCTCCAGGTGTTGGCAAGACATTCACCGTTGAAGCGATCGCCGAGAAGCTAGACAGCCCACTTCTCGCCCTGACTGTTGCTGATATCGGCACCCAGGAGACTATGATCGAGCGAAAGCTCTTGCAGTGGTTCACATGGGCAGAAATGTGGAAGGCCGTCCTGCTTATTGACGAGGCCGACATCTTCTTGGAACGTCGTCACACCCGCGACCTCACCCGCAATGGCCTCGTCTCAGCCTTCCTGCGCCGAGCTGAGTACTTCGACGGCCTCCTCTTCCTCACCACCAACCGCGTTGGCCACATCGACGATGCCTTCATCTCCCGCGTCCAAGTACCAGTACTCTACCAGCACCTGACTGGCGACCAGCTCGCCAAGATCTGGGAGCACTTCTTCAGCAAGCTGGAACTCGAGATGCGCCAGCTCCAGGCTAAGGAGAAGAAGAACGCACTCGCACTCGAGCGCACTGCCTCTACTGCCTCCACGAACCCGGACGCGAATAGCGAGACGAGCAAGCCGCCGTTGAAGCAACGCGCGATCTGGGTAAACCCGCCCGCGAAAAAGTGGGTCATCAACGAGTTCAAAAAGGGCAACTACCCAGGCCTGAATGGAAGGGACATCCGCAATGCCCTTCAAGCAGCTATCACCCTCGCCGACTACGACGCCCATGCGGACCAGACCGGTGGAGACGAAGACGACAACACGGTAATGGTTGATATAACACATTTCAGCGACGTGCTGGAGATGAGCTGCAACTTCAGGAACTACATCAGTGGGATCAGGAACGCGGACGAGCCAGAGCGCGCGCACCACAGAGGAGACCGGCCGTATGATGGCACGGGGTATGGGACGAGGCAGCAAAGCCCGGAGAATAGTCCGAGTCTGGGAAGGCTGAAGATGGGGAGTGCGAGTTCGAATAAGTTTGCTGGCGGTAATCGGTGACGAGTCGGGAAGAGGTGAGATACGAAGCTCAGGGAGGGACGAGCAACGACGAAGGCGGTAGTATCAGGTTCTCAGTGAAGTGAGTTCGAAGTCAATGACAACTCGTCTAACACGCCGTGGTCCAGACAACGTTCGCGTTCGACCGTTTCCAGGTCTTCCATCACATCATTGAGCTTCTCCTATCTGCTCTCGCGATTCTCATCATCACAAAGCTGCCAAGCCGTTGCCTACACAACCGTGGTCCGCAGCATTTTTTCTTATCAGCGCAGTCAACGCGACCATGCCCTCGAGCCGATAGCCTGCCTCAACACCAATAACACGGTCTCAGAAGACCGCCAGAGTATCGCGCAGAATTGATTACTATCGACACAGTGTGACTATTGTTTGATTCCATCCTTCGACCCACACCACATGGGCCGCCTCGACTATGTCGACTACGACGTCGACTGGGATGACGGATACGATGCCAAGCTCTTCGATGGCAGACTCGGCGATCTAGAGGAGTCCAACACGACATTCGACGATCGAGACGACTTCAACGCCAAGCTCGGTGGTTCAGGCGACGGCAGTGATTGGTGTCGCGACGGTCTCTTCCCATCCATGAGTCAACTACCTGCGATTCGGGCCTGATGGCACAGCTGGTCATAATCGTATACCCTCCTTCTACGTCAACCTCGGCAGCATCGATCCAGCATTTAGGAGAGGCGGTGATAATACTAAGGCCTTGCTTGTCAATTGGTGCAAGGTAAACGGACTTTCAAGAAGCTACTACTGGTGGGGCAACACTTCAGTTTTCACCAAGCGTTGTAAGTTCCACCTCACTTCTAAAGACCACTTCCAAAGACCACAAGAACGATCATGCTGACGGCAGTGTGAAGGGGTCTCAGACCAAGCCCGATATTTGAGGAAGGAACGAGCAAACATTGAGAGGGCTTTCCCACAATATTTGAACCCAGAACGGATCTTTCTCGAGGGGTTCTTCCAGGCTATGGCTTTCGCTGTTGAGCAGCCAGATGTGTTCTTTTTCACACCGGCTCGTAAAGACTGGAAGGAGAAGAGTATCTGGCAAACGGCTGAGTAAGATGATTCTGCTCCGATTTCTGCCAGGAGACTGACACAGCTTCAGATATCCTGCTTTGACTCGAAATCCATACGTGTAAGTATTCTCGAGATTGTTCTCTACTCAAGTCTGGCTGGTCTGTGAAGGCTGATCACAAGTCTTGTAGGCAACGCATTTGGCGCATCGACCCGTCCTACACAGGCAACTACACAGAACTGTTGTGGGATCGTGCTCGCGATGATCCTCTGCCACCTATTGGCTACTATCCAGCCTAGCACATACTCTCACTCAACGCCAGATCTCTAGATAGGAAGATGAGGCACAAACGAACTCTAGGTCCGAAGACGAGAGCATCGGCACGCGACCATCAACTTGTGCAGTCGAAAAGCTCTGGTGAAACGGATAAGTGTACGAACTTTGTATGCATTGGGTATCGAAGGGGCCACTTGTTCTGCGTGTCCTGTGAGACTTGGATTGCCACGGGGTTGAGGCACTGGACAGCACAATGAGGCAAGCTCAAGATTCATCTTTCCATCCTCCTCACTCATGCCCACTCTTTCGTTCCGTCTCGTCCCGTCACGCCCTTGTAGTCTATTGAAATTGTAGACGCGTGTGAAAAGGGATCAATCATACATTCAAGGCTCAGAATATATCCACGAAACGGGCGGCATTCGCTCACCATCAACTGCGTCTCCATCCATTTTCCAGATAGGTGACGACAGCAGAAGCATTGTGACACCGGCTATACTCATCAAGAGTCCTCGACAGCTAAATGTAATGGAGAAGCGGTGCATTGAACATTCCCTCCTTTCCTCGTCATCCGGTTTGGCCATGTTTCTTGGGAGACCGGATGACTGCCCTTTAGGGCGTGGCGTGAGACGCGGTGAGAAGGCGCCTCCCACGAGCGACTGCCTCTTCCAAGTTCCCTGGCAGAAAGCAGCAACAAGAGCACGTAGAGATCGCTCTTGCCCGACAGTATGCCATGACAACGCCACGAGCGGCAGGTGCTTCTGGAACAGCCGCGCCTTCCATGGTTACGCACCTTGTCAACCGGCGCCGACGCATCTCCACGCAAGACCGGATGACATGATTCAGCCGAAGGTGGCGCCCACTACTTACATCTTGGGAGCAGCACAACAACGACAGAGGGGCAAAGAGACCGAGGCAACCCTAATCGAAACTGCCTGACAACATCACAGACAGTGGACGGTCCGCAAAGTCCCCGTCGCAACCCTGTCAACCGGTTTGGGCACAGCGCTGATGAGGCCGGATGACACGCATTCCAATCGGTTTTAAGTCTGTCTCCGACCGCTGTCGCCTCTTCTCTCGTTCTCTCGCCCGACAGACATGAAGCCGCGAACCGTTTCGACTCATTGTGCATCAATTCCTTGCTTGATCATCCCACTGCTTGCGTGTGTTCATCAACCGACCTAAGTTACAGAATGCGGTGCGAGGCTCAGCGAGGCTCTGAGCTGCATCTGATAGATTTAGGTAAGCAACTCTTATCTGCATTTCCCGTCTCCGCGGGACATAACATCATTCCATGCACCTTAACAATGTAGACTCTCTGAGTGGCCCAGATAGGCACGTAGATCCGCCATTCAGCGTCTGCCAATACCTGGAGTATGGCCATACATCAACAAATTGTGTCTTAGCCCCAGCCACGACGTCTTTGACTTGGAGGTAGGTGTCTTCCTTGAATGATATCTTGAAGGTTGCTGTATCGACAGCAATGACCCCTGCGAGAATGGCGAACCTCACGATGCAAGAAGAGTCAGATCACTTCAGCCCATACAGGGCAGACGGCAAGCTCTATGGATTTGTCTGTGTGGTCACTGGCGCTGATCAGCCCATCGGACGGGCCATTGTGGCCGAGCTTGCTGGTAAGTCCTACGAGCTCTGTTGACAATATGTCTGACCGCAGCACAGCTCATGGAGCGGCCTCAATATACGCATGTACCTCATCGCCCAATGCCACCGACATACCAACCTCAGACACAGCTCAGATCATCCACTATCCCCATCTTGAGCCAAACGAACACTCGACACTGGCTCTGATCGACGAAGCTCTTAACGGCTTCGGAAGACTAGATGTGTGGGTATGCGCTTCTACCACCCCAGGTCCGAAAACCATGGCTTCCACCACTCCAGCGGATCTAGACGCTGCGTTTGAGCACAACACTCTTGCCCCCTTTTTCGCACTCAAGTACGCGCCGGCGGCGATGGAGAAAATGACGAAGAAGGGCCTGTACGGCAACGCAGCTCCCAAGGATTCACGCTATGGTAGTATCATCGTAGTGACTTCGACAGCGTGCGAGAAGGCAGCCGGATATGGGCCAGCATTTACGATCTCATGTCATGCTGCTCTGGGAGTCGTGCGCAGTGGCGTGTCGGCTCTCAAGGGGACCGGAGTCCGCATTAATGCCATCTCACACAGCGGTATTGACATGTCTGGAGAGGTCAAGCCAACGAATGGAAACGGTACTGTGCCGGTAGGAGGAGGCAAAGGCGGGCTGGACAGAGTTGGCAATCCGTCTGAAGTTGGTCGAGTCGCAGGCTTCCTTGCTTCTGGCTTCTCGTCCTATATCACAGGGGCCAATATCAAAGTGGACGGCGGGGAGAGTGTTTTGTAATGGCAAGGCGCATCTCAGATATTGCATAGGAGCAGCTCGGTCACTTCAACGCTTCCCATGAACAATACTTGCCTCCTCCGTTGGCCTTCTTCGGCATACCCGATCTTGGTGAGCTCGAAGTCGAGACTGAGCGATAGGCTTCAAAAGAGAAACTGCTTATGAAGGACTTCCTTGCAATATTTGCAGTTGCCGCACCTTCACACATGATGAACCGCCCCATCGATCCTGCAGCGAGACATCTGCTCTAAGATAGGACACAGCTGTAAGGCGGTCGCCTGTAACAGGCACTTGAGCCTTGGCCGTGGTGCCTCGTACGATATTCCGCGACTCTGAGTGCCATAGGTCATCGCCTCACCTCATCGCATGTCCGGGTATTGAAAGACGACAGGCGGCAGAGGGTCTTTCCTCGAACGATCCCACATCAACTCCGGCTTGTTGTCGGGGCAGGTCGGATCAATGCGGAAAATTCGCTTGCTACAGGTGTGATGTTCATGGTCAGCCCCGGCTGTACTAAAGATGGAACGTGAATTGGACTCGAAAATACTCACACATGCCGATTGCGTGTCAAGGTCGGATACCTATTGGCCGTGTTAGTCCATTGACCAATATGGGTGCAAGAATGGTGCCCGTACTCGACTTCTTGCCAAATACTCTTCTTGTCCCAGTCTTTACCGGCCTGCGTAAAGAACAGCACATCCGGATGCGTTGTAGCAAATGCCATAGCTTGGAAGAACCCGTGGAGGAAGATTTGCTCAGGGTTTGGCCATTCCGGGTGAGCCTTTTCGATACGCGCCCGATTCTCTTTGAGATGTTCAGCCTGTTTCTCGAGCCCTGGTAGCTGTCAGCCACGATCCACGTTGTGCTGTTGGGGGCTCTCACAAAGCTTGTCGCACGCATTCGCCCACCAGTAGTACTTTCCCTCCAGGCCGTTCTTTTGGCACCAAGCAACCAGCATTGCTGCGGCTTCGTTACCGCCCTTTTGGAGATTGGGGTCGACGTCGCCTAAGTTGACATAAAATGCCGCTCGCCTGTTATTTCTGGCCATGCCGCCAGGTTTGACTCGCAGGTAGTCGACAATCTCAGTCATGGTGGGGATGTTGTCGTCGCATTCCCATCCGTTGGCGCCGATCTTACATCCTCTCTTCATCAAGACATGGGTGTTTTCTCGAGAAGCGCCATTGAGGTGGGCTTCATGGCGTGGTTGGAGGACGGAATCGAAGTATGCTTGCAGCGTGTCACCAGGATCGGATGAGTCTTGTGCGACGTCGTGGTCATCTTCCGGAGCTGTGTCACTCGCGTTGTAGACGTCTGATACATCAAAGCTATGATCAAATTCGATCGAAAGGTGGTACGATAAGTCGGCCGACCAGAGCTGTGTAGGGAGGGCATCACCAATTGATGCGATGGCGAGAAGCGCGAGAGGGAGTCGGAGCATCTTGAGGATCTCGATGTTGGGATGGGAACAGTTGTGCGGCAGTGACGAGCTCGAGTTAGGCGGGCGGCAGAAAGTGCTAACGTCGTTGGAAAGCAGCCAAGTGCCATTTACGCCGTAGTCACTGCGTTGACTGGCGCCTGCTTCTTCACTTTCCTGATGTACTTCACTCAGTCACGGCATAAGTAGACACTATGCGCATCTCGCCTCTCCGAACCACCTTTCGTTCAGCCCGAATCCCAAACTCTCCTTGGAAACAACCTTCCTTTGGAAGCTCACCAAATTCAGGTTCCAGTCTTGCACCACCAGTTTCGCGGCAACTGCTTCGTCGATGGCCAACTTGAGTCGCTCTTGCCAGAGCTGACAATCCAAATTAAAGAACTCAGAATCAACGCTTCGGCGCGTCTGTCAGGGGCACGTATCGAACCCCGATCGTCTTCTGCTTCGTGACCTTTGAATTTTCATCTTTGTCGATGACCCAGATATACTGACTGCCCCATCCGCCTCGATCCTCAACCGGAATGAACAGCCTGCCAGGACTCTTTAGCTGATCGATCAGCTCCTGGTGTAGCTCAACAGCGGCCGCGCCCACGTGTATGGCATCATATGGCCCAGCCGCTGCATACCCTTTACGACCATCTCCCTTGACGAACTCGACTTTTCCTGTCTCGAGCAGACGTCTGCCCTCTGCAGATTTACGCATGTTCTTCTCC
Source organism: Cyphellophora attinorum (assembly GCF_001299255.1). NCBI lineage: Eukaryota > Fungi > Ascomycota > Eurotiomycetes > Chaetothyriales > Cyphellophoraceae > Cyphellophora > Cyphellophora attinorum. Next base: position 1,323,651 of record NW_017253231.1, on the reverse strand, counting down.
GACATATCAACCAGACCCTGAATGTGGTCAATTCCAATGACCTTACCATCACCTGATCCATCGCCTCCACAGACGATATTCGCAAGTACGTGCGTCAAGTAACCAGACCCGCATCCTACATCGAGCACTCTGGCACCCCTGTTCTCTGGCATATGCGGTAGCAGTGACTCTGCAGCGGATGCGTGCATGTGTGGAGCAGAGATGGTGGCTCCAAAGCCGATACCTTGTGGAGAATCTTCGTAGGCAGAATGAGGAGCATAGTGAGCTCGGTCAACAGAGGCCATCGAATCCCTAACTCGGGTAGATGTGATCAGTTGGCCTTTAAAGAGATTTTGGACGAGCTCTGCATTGCTGCGGCCAGAGCAGCGCCAGGCGGCCATTGTGGATGGCTTGTCGCCTCAGATTCGTTAGATGGGTTCTCGTACACCAGGTATGCGATGCTTGCAGCTAGGATAACCAGGATGACAGGTACTCTATATACTGAACCAATGTAACGCATACGCGCCTCATACAGGCCAGGGCGCGGTACAATCAACCGCGAGCGTCAAAGCAGACGGGTAGTCTATCAAGTCAAACAGAAACGAGTCAATGATCTCATTCAATCAGCGCAAACAAGCACCTCGCGACAATCCGAGAGGACGTCGTCCGTGGTGGGCTCCAGGCGGGGAAGGGACCATGGGGAGCGGAAATGACATCCGACCATCCCGAAATTCAAATCCAGATTGGAGCTCGAACGTGAAGTCGTCTCCGGGACCTCGACTAGACGCGTCTTCACTTGCGAAATTCACAACACCTGCTCGACTTTTCGCACCTAGTATAAACATTCGAGATCAGCCAAGTGGACGCGCTAAACCGACGCGTTCTGGCACTATCTCGGTCGCTCTTGCGACATCACTCATTTCACCACCACAACCCTCCCCATCGCCAACCTGGAGCTACTCAAGAGCGTCGGCCACAGTGTGGCCGACATGGCTCACAACCTACGGCACACGGCCTCACCCGAGCCAGTCCAGCGCACAGTCATCTCGCATCGCGAAGTGACCGAGTACGACTCAGACGATGATGATATCCCTACAACGAACGGCACATCAGGCATTCCTCCAGTCATTTCACCACCAGTGATTGCATCCAAGACAGCTCTAATGGAGGCCGCTGTGGACGAGGAAGACGACGAAGAGGATGCCGGCGCTGCAGCTCTTGCCGCAGCCGCCACGGCCGCTATCGCTGATGTCACCGAGGATCTGATCGAGGGCGCGGTCGAGGCACGGTCTGGATGCAGATGTTGATGAGGTTGATATCGATGTCGACATCAACGTCGCAACCATTCCCGAAACACAACAAACCTCAGTCACCAAAGGCAGACGTAGTAAATCTGCATCAGCTCAGCCAGCGCCTACAAAAGCTGCACCCAAGCCAGCGCCTACAAAAGCTGCACCCAAGCCAGCCAAGAGCAAGCCCGCACCCAGATCCACCTCAAAGAAACCTGCTACGCCCGCAGCTGATCAAGTCGAGTTCGCCGGCGAGATTGGCCCAGACACACGACACGAAGTAGGCAACGAGACCGAATGGGAGATCGACCGCATTGCTGGAGCAGAGAATGATGGCAAGACACTACTCGTCAAGTGGAAAGGATGGGACGGCTATTGGGAGGAAGATCGCGACGACCTCGCCGCAAGCGTTCCCGACATGGTAGCTGCGTTCGAAGCGAAGAACAAGAAAGCCAAGGGCGGTCGAGCTGGCAAGAAAGCTGCGCCTGCGAAGAAGGCTGCCTCGGGATCTGGCGTACAGAAGAAGAGGGGACCAGTTGCAGGCACTAAGGCGAAGAAGGGACCTTTGGCTGCAAAGACGAAGGGAGTCAAGGTCGCGAAGAGAACGAGTGCTCCTGCTGCTGCGAAGAAGAGTCCAATCAAGAAAGCCGCGCCGAAGAAGCGAGGTCCTGCTCCTAAGACGAAGGCAGCCACACCAGAGCCAGCTCCTGCTGCTAGTCCGAAGAAGAGCGCTGCTAAGAGTCCCGCAAAGAGTCCCGCAAAGAAGAGCCCAGCCAAGAAGCCCGCGCCAATGATCAAGAAGAGGGGTCCTGCTTCGAAGGTGGCTTTGAGGCTAGTCCGAAGAAGACTCCTGCTGGTGTCAAGAAGGCTGCGCCCGCTCCGAAGGGAAGGAAGGCCAAGCCAGGACTGACTTAGGGCGACCTTCACCAAAGGCATGCTTTCATTAAGAACACGCTCGGGACACTTGCGTCCACGATCTGCCTTCGACTGGGGTGCTGCATCTCATTCTCTGGGCCATGCGATTTTAGCGGACTATTCTGCTACATATCACAGGCAGGTAATACGTGCTAGCCAAAAGGGAGGCGTATGGGCGTGCTTCGGGAACTCTGCAAGAAGAATCGGATCGGACTGTACGTAACTATGCAGAAGAGATGAGTAGACGATATGGCGCCTCAAGACGGAATGGAATACAAAGTTTCACACCTTCATTGCTGTACACCGTGGGATCAGATGTAATATCGCTGCATGATTATATCTGTTCTGTCTGCCAGGTTGCCAGTGATGGCTGCATTGTAACCCTCTTCCACCTGCTCCAATCACCCTCCCACTGATATGTACAGAGCCGCTGCACAGATAAGCATTACAACATTGCGCCATTCCCCCTCTGAAGATACCGATCCGGGATCAGTCCAGCTTCCGGTGCTCAGCCTGAGCCTTCACCCTCGCCGTATCCTGCAAGTCCGGATACTGCTCCATCAGAATCGGCGCCACACTCCAATTCTCCAATCTCCTGATATGCCTCTCAAAGACCGGATTGATAATCGGATCCTCCTTCTCACTCGTGCTAATTAGACAATCTGTCGGATCATACGGCCAGTTGACGCTCATCCCGCTGGTGAAAGGCATGAAGAAGAGCTCGAACGGGTGGTCTTTGTACGTGGCGACGAGCTTGTCGCGCATTCGCGGGAAGGGGATGTGGTCGATCCAGCTGGGTGGGGGGCCATGAGTTGGGACGGGCGAGGGGTGAAGAATTCGGGGATGCGTTCGTAGTTTTCTTGGGTTGGCGTGATCATCCAGCGGGTGAGGGAGAACATGAAGTAGAGGGTGGCGACGCGTTCGGGGAGGTTGGCGATGTCTGGGAGGGTGAATGTTAGTGAGAGTGGTGTAGAGGTTTGAAGATACATACTTGGGAACTTGTCAATCACATCGGTCATCAGCTGCGACAGTCGATCAACGCGGTGCCCGCCGGTGGGGTTCAGTAAAGAAGCCACAGATGGGTATGTCGGTGCAGAGACGTTCGAAGATGCAGCGCTACCGCCGCCCTGCTCGATTTCTCGGCGTTGTGTCGTGATGAAGTTCAGCAGGATGTTATCCAGTGGGCACGTCGGATCACAATTCTTCGGCAGAACTGTCCAGGGTGTTTGTGGTAGCGTAGGGCTTGCGTCTTGGAAGCTGTTGATGCTTGGGTAACCTCCACGCGTATCCGGCGAGTGATGCTGTGCTTGCTGGAGTTGACCCGGGACACTGGGTGCCCGCTGACCCAGACTGTCGAGGAGGCTGTTGAAGGACAGACGCTGCTCGCCAGACTCATCAAGCTCGAGACCCCTCTGCATGTTATCGCGTTGAGTGTCGAGTGCATCCCGTGATGCGTTCCACTGTCTGTTATCGGCATTCGAAGCCTCTCCGCCGAAGGCAGGATATTGATTGGCCTGTCCTTGCGGCATCTGTCCATCCTGCGGTGCGTATGGCCTCTGGCCGTTCATGAAGGCATCCGTAGAGAACGTAGTCTGACCTATACCCGACTGCGCATTGTGGTGGGCAGCACTGGCTAGATCTGTCAGACCCTGGGCTCCGAGTATAGGCTGTATCAAGGCCATAATCGATCCCAGCCGTCGACGGATCTCGGTATTCTCTGCCTCGATAGCATTCTTCTGCCTAATGACAGTCTGAAGCTCTTGATATGGCTGCTGCGACTCGAGTTCTCGAATTTTGGTCTCCAATGTCTCGATTGTCCGCTTTGTTCGCTCTCGAATCGCACGCTGAGCTTCTCTGTCGTTGGCGCGCTTCTTAGCTAGCTGGTCGGGCGTGAGGCTGGCGACTCCACGAGAGCTTGTGGACATGCCCTTGCGCTTGCGCGAGGCAGGCTCGGGGGACTCTCCGTGATGTGAGCCATTGGGAGATGTTGCGGATGGTTGTGTCAGATCAGGCTGCATGCTTGACAGATGGAGTTCGCGTTGACTGCGCTATGTTGAATCGTAAGGACGCAAATGACTCAACGACACTGCGTTTGAGTCAGTTGTTGGAGAGTCTTTAGCTGAAAAGAGTCACCCGCTGCCAAGTATCTGGGGCTCTTCAGGGCATCTTCACTGATTAAGCCGAGTCAACATTGAAAGCTTTACTTCACACGACACGGGAATCGCGACCATCTTCATAATTTCCGCTACAGGCTAGTGGTGGTCATCGGTTGACTATAATTTTGAGCGGCTGTTTGGCGCAGGAAGCACGAAGTCATGCAAGAAAGTCCATCTACACTTTTCCTTCCATCCTCTGGCTTTCCAGTCGTTTGCAGGGTTCGGAAAGAAGTCTACTATATCAGGGAGACTCCCGTCATGAGCCAGCACAGTGAAAACATTGTCCATAGCATCTATCGCAGACAGCTTGTCGATGCTGTCTTGTGTCGCCTGTACGTTGTGATGTGGCCCCTGGGACGTGCAGTATGGACTATGCAGAGCCCTCCCAGGGCCCTCCCTCCAATTTCGGTGAATCCGCAGTAAGTCGTCGACGGAAAGTTCATTCTTAGGGCCGGACCTCGTGTCCGAAAGGGCGAACTTTTCAGTAAGTGGATAGAACGCGCTGGGACGAAAGAGAGCAGGATTGTGCGCAATGTCGCCACCAAGCAGTATGAAAGTCGACTGATCTGGTTCGTTACGAGGTGCAGTAGTTCTTGCCAGAGCTGAGAGATGGGCGATGGTGTGCCCCGGACTGCTCAGCAGATAAAAGCTGCCATCGCCAAAGAAATCGAATGCTTGCAGGCCTCCAATACAGAAATCTGGATCGAAAGTGATTTCAGTCACCGTTCGTCCTTCGTACAGATCACTGGTCGTGTCCCAGCTCCTCTTCTTGGCTGGCCAGCCAGGTAAGAAGCTTTTCTTGTACCCAGGACCAACAATGATTTTCGTGTGCCGTGACAACGTCCGAGGATCACCTGTATGGTCGAAATGTTGATGTGAGTATATGACCGCGTCGATTTCCTCTGCATCTACCCCAGCGTCCCTGAGAATGGCTGCGACGTCTTTGTCAACAGATACACTGGCTTTGGAGTCTCGAACCCATTGCAGGACTCCCGGCGTGCTCGAAGTCTTCCAATCTTTGCGAAGACCTAGATCGAAGAGAGTCTTGGACTGTGAGGCTCATGGGTTATCAAAAAGCTGTAGCTCGGCGTCGGCTCCCCAGGCGATGACAGCGTAGGATACCACTCATTGGGGCCTTGGTAATGTGATAGAGAGATATTGCCAACACGGGTCGTGGTGTCGATGATGCTCACACCAACAATCTTGTCAGAATGAGGAATGCGTACCGGCCATTCCGATTCCACTGCCATGACAGCAGGGTATCGACCATGTCGAAATCTAGACAGGTAAAAGGAAACAGAGATGTTCTTCCTGGCCAGATACGAGTACGTGCTTGGCGATGCAGGAACCTCGGTTGCGACTGAACTTTCCATGCCTTGGCAGAAGTGCCAGCAGTCGATCGACGTAGGGGTATATATGTTCAAGCGTCGCAAGCCCTGGTGTGAGAAGCTCGAAGCTGACCACGAAGTAGCCAACAGCTGTCGCTGGTTCATCTACCCGTAATCGCAGCTTCACCATAGGTCAGCGCTGAGAATAGTTATGCTGCGTTGCTCAAGGTGCGAATCGGCAATTCGAGCCCGCAGCTCGGTTTCACGAGGCTTCTGTCGCATCGAATCCATAGGGAGGACTTCCTAGTCGTGAACCGTGCCTGCCAATATCATGGCTGGCTGAAATTTGGTGATCCTCATGTCGCGTTCTGCACACTGCCAATTGCTGCCAGCGCATCGCTTTGCAGTCTCCCATCTTTCTCGTCGACTAAAGCAGGCAGCAACATATTCTCCCATTTACTCATGGCAGCCTCGACTGCCTCCAGTACTCCGCCTTCACGCACCAGAACTTCCTCTTCCAAGCCCTCCAGTAGTCGACCCCTTCCCAGCTCCTCCCTTGCTCTTTTCAAGAGGCTCTCCACCTCAATCACCATGCGCTGCCTTCTTGCTGTGTCCGCTGCATTACCGGCTCGAGCGACTTCCTTAGCGCACTCAAGAGACCCTCCAAGACACCCAATATCCTACCCACCCGCATCGCCACTTGCAAACCAATCGGATAGCCCTCATCAAAACCGCGCTGCATGACTTGCGCTTTCGAGTGCGAAAGGCCGTCACGGTAGCCGTCGGCCATCCGTCGGCGGCGGACTGTGGGCAGGTCCGAGAGGACTGCCTCAGCTGGTGTCAAAGGGGATGTCGGTCCTGCTGGGCCTCTACCCGCGCTAGAGTGTTGAATCTGTGAGCGAGGCGGCGAGTCTGCCCATATGTCGTCGTCAGATACATCTGTGTTGCCTGTGGTGCCATCCTGTCTTGTCAGAGGTTGATCAGGGCTAGTCATTGCGGTAGATCTGGAGTGTGGGGATCCTGAGGCCGACGACCGGCGTGATTCCGTCTCCATGGTATGCGATGATGGCCGCCTACGGCACACAAGACTTTGAGAAGAGGCTGCATTAATATTGTCAGCCTGGTGGGAATAATTTTGCTGCGTGAAACTTGCGGTTTCACTGGCCGCCGTAGCAGTTGCCTTGAAAAAGGCAACCAAATCAACTAAGGGGGGGCCCACAACGCGCAGATTTCACACGGCCTGATTATGTCAGTCGACCTTGTATGCATGGTTTGCGTAATCGGACATTGCGAGGAGAAGCATGAGTCAAGCTCCAGGAAGCCAAGTCCTGGGTCTGCACACGAGATGTCCATGGTCGCAGACACAACAGCATCGCATTTCGATTATGTTACAAGTAGGATCACTGTGTAGTGAGCACTTTATCCTCAACCCAGCCGCTCGTATCTCTCCCGCGCCCGGTCTTTACCTTGCTGGACCCATTCGCCAAATCCATTGCCTTTGGTATTCCTCTGTGCTTCCTCGACCGCGTCGCCTCGCTTCCCGCCTTCTGCGCCCAATCCCACACCCGGAGCATAGGCATCTTGCGATATTGGCACTGTCATACCTTCACTGCCTTTGGCACCGAGACCAGCACCAGGAGTATAGCCCATCTTCGATAGCAAAGCCGCGCCCTTGCTCATGGCAGGCGTAGCAGCCTCCGAGTCTGACCCAGTCGTTCCTTTTCGAGCTCCAGTCTGCTTCTTGCCGGACGAGACGTTTTCGCCCTTCTTGTTGACAACGCCGTGAATCTTACGCCGTTCTTTTGCACGATCACGGTACTCCGACTCGCCTTCGAAGGGGACGATCGGGATATCGTGCTTCTCGAGCTTTCCCAATGCTTTCAAAACTTTGCTCTTGTTCTTCAGGTTAGCACCGTGGAGTTCAGAAACGCGTTCGTGCGTGGTTGCCTCTGCCATGCTATTGAACTGACGCATACACAGGTAGCAGCAGAATCGAATAGGATCGGCGAAGGATTGAGTCGGAGCGATTGCTGGGGGTGACGCTGTTGTCTCTCCGTTCTCCGAGGCGGCAGCGCTGTTGCCGTTCGCACTCTCGCTTTTGGTGCCATGCAACTCCGCGTGCCGGTTGCTCCAGAACTGAAGATGAGAAGCAGTGGTCTTCTTCGCAGGAGTTGTACCAATCTCAGCGACAGCTTCCTCTTTCTAGCCTTCTCGTCCTTGGCGGCAGACTTGAGACTATCGGTTCCAATAGCTTTGGCAGCTTCCGGGCCTCGCGTTTCAGGCTCAGCCGCACCTGGAGCATTGACAATAAGCTCCGTCACATAAGCTTCTTCGTCCCAGTATGCCAGTTTGAGGCTCGGATTGTTGATAGGGCTGATGAGGAAACGTTCTTCGCTGGTCGTTGAATTCAGCTTAGGCACAAAGACGCCTGCATGTATGTAGCTGATCATAACGTGTTTGGAGGCGATGGTGAACCGATCGAAGGAATTGTATCGGACAAGGGCTGCTTGTGCGTCCTCGATGGTAGCATATTCGGCGAAGCATATCTCCAACTCTCGTTGCTTCGTCGATCTCGTACAAGAAGTACCCGCCTCAACGTACCCTCGCGTGCACCTAAATTGGTGTCGCCAGTCGTAGACGCGACTTTTGCGCCTTTCTTGTTGGACACGGTAGCCGATTGTGTTGTGGATGCGGAAGCTTGTTCAGCTTTGCTACGCCTTTGGCAAAGAGCTCTTCTGACACACTCCCCTCCAGTCCGCGGACCAAGAGAAATTGTGATGGTGTATTGTCGGGCGAAGCGTCGTTGTCTCCAACATTGACAGCTTTAGCGACACTCACGGCATCTGTGCTACTTGAGACAAGTCCATGATAGAGTGATGGCAACTTACCCGTCTTGGATGCTTGGCAGCGGAAGCACTTGAGCCTTGTTGCATAATTGTTGATCTTACACTAACAACGTGAGTCAGGACTTCCAGTGACTTTGAGTGACTCACATTGGGACAGATCCAATCATTGTCATCATATGTTTTATCCCGTCTCTCTCGGGAAAAGGTCAGTCGAACTTTCGATACCTCTGCACTGCTATGTCGATCGTCGTCATTGCCATAGAGATAAATGCTTGGGTAGTTGCGGTGCATAAAGTCCTCTGCATCTTCAATCGTTGGAAAGCGGAGGAACCCAAACTGTCTCGATTTTTCTGGCGTGATTTTAGTACGATGATCAGTGGTAGCAGCGCCGGACCTACTCGTTTGCCGGTCGCGAATGATTCGCACATCGTCAAGTCGCTCGACTCGGTAATTCTCCCTCAATTCGATGGATATCTGTACGTAGGCAATGGTCTTAGTCATCTGTTCTCAAACGCGTTGCAGATTTACGGTCCGTCTGCTTTCGGAGTGGGAGCAAAGGACAGTCGGACATCTTTCTCGGTCAGGTGAGGTGCCAGCCCTTCTATCATGACTTCCTTGGACGGCGGCCCTTGGCTCGGGGATCGGTCGTCGTGGTCGTCAGTCTGGCTGCGCTGACGACTGCGCGGGCGCTCGTATGACTCGTCATAGGGGTAGTCCCGATCGTAGTAAGAACGCCCGCGTCGCGGTGACGGCGCCCGTCTGTCGGCATAGTAGTCGTTGTCGCGACCGTAGTCTCCGCCAGATGGGCTTCTTCTCGCCGGTCCACGAGGTGCTCTTGAGATGTCTTGCAAGCACGAAATCAGCATCCGCACTCAAACAGCTTTCGTTCGGTCGCATCATGGTTTACCAAATGGAGGGCTTCGTCTTCTTGGTGGTGTAGCATCTCTGCGACCAGGCGATCTTGATCTGGACCTGTCATCGTAGAAGTCAATTGGCTGACGAGCCCGGAGGCCTGGCGGCTCGTGACCGCCGCGGGCCCTATAGCCTGACATCACGGCCTTCCGCGTCTGCAATGGCAAGGCCGTGCGCGCATTCGGGTCAGAAGGACACCATACGATGACGATGAGTGCAGTCGAGGTAAAGCGAGACACGCTAGACGTAAAGAGAATAGCGTCTTGGCATCAGGTCCTCGCTTGTCATTCCGAATCTTCCGGAAAAGACCTCACTGCCGGCGTTGATCACCCTGTAATTGCTGCAAATGCGAGACTACTTATGCACGACACTCTTGGCTCTAGAGGCTCTCATTGACTACGCGCCAGCTGCATGAGCAACAAAGGACGAGGCGCTCGAGACTGGCTTCCTGTACGTCTACGAATAACTAATCTTCGTCCAAGTCAACTGAATTGTCAGCTCACTGCGTTGCTTACTGCCCACGGATCCGGCCCTCCATTGACCCTTCATCTTGTCTGCCTGAGGTTCCGCTGCAGAGTACGCAATCAACACACAGCGTGAGCCTGGTGCAAGGAGACCTCGCGAGTCACCAAGTCTGTCCGCCAATGCCTCCATGCTCAGGACGCGCCTTGCCATGAATAACAGGAAGGCGACCCGCTGGCGTGACCATTCATCAGTCGCCGCCGTCACTCATCGAAACGTTTGCGGGAAAGCCTGCTGGTGAGTCCGCGTCAGGTTACTTGCTGTTGCTGCCCTGGCATGCTACCTGCCTGAATACAGTAATACCTATGTTGCATTCTGGCTTACCTTTAAGCAAATATTGGTGACCCATTGCTGGACCTGGACTGAGGTTGTGCAATATGGTCACGTGGTCGTGATTACGCAGCTGTGGACTGAGATGATCGCCCGTGCGAACCAATCGAGCTGACTGGACTACGTCACACCCCTTTTGATAGTAATGCTGACATCGTGTCCCCAGGCAGGCGCCCCTGACTCCGCAGCCTTCCGGAGGAGCACCGCGGTCATTATTGTTCCAGAAGATACTTCCCCCAGTCATTTGACCCTCGGCCTACCCGCGGTCGGTCAGAAAGTACGAGCATGAGGTGGGTTTCTCTGCAGCAGTCGGCCGGAACGCTCGTTGCTTATTCGTTTCCGGTGAACAGACTGTTTGGAGCTGTCACCAACACGGGAGTTGTTTCCACTTCCTCATCCAAGTCTCCGTCTGGGGCGAATCCTGGGGGTTGTCAGCCAAATGCGTGCTTGAGCATCACTCTACGAGCACAAGCGATTGCTTACTCTACCCGCTCTTGCAGACCACCCCTCGCGACTGTCAACCTTCCACGAATTGAAGGACCTTCCGCTCACGTGCAACACCATGTCATCACGCCACGCTCCTGACGCTAGGACGTTTTGTCCATTCGCCGACTTCCGTTGGCTAGAAAATCATTGACGGCCACGTGAATGGATTCTCAATTCGTCAGGCCCATATAAGATCACCCATCACCCACAGCTGTCCGACCTGATATCACCTCTCTTCCTGTTCCTGAAAGTCTGAGCGAGATGGCGACCGACACCGGTAACGAGTCGTGGAGAGCCAGTCTCCCACGACCTAAGTTCCGTGCACCAAAGTTCCAAGTGCCTACTCGCCAGTCATTGGGTTTGACCACGCACGTTGGCTACGACCAATACAACCCCAACCACGATGGCTCAGACCAGGCTCGCAAGTCCTTGACCAACCTCGACTACTCTCCATTGCGTCGCATCACCCTTGCCTCGCTATGGATGGCTCTGTTGATCTCTATGGGAGGTTTCATCTTTGGCTACGATACTGGACAGATCAGTGGTGTAAGCCAGGCCATAGCGTCCACAGAGCGTATCAGTGCTGACAGTATGTGGCACTAGTTCTTGGCAATGCCAGATTTCTTGGAACGATTCGGTCTTCGACATCGTGATGGGACGTACTACTTCAGCAACGTCCGTGCTGGGCTGATTGTCGCTCTGCTCTCGATCGGTACTCTGATGGGCGCCCTCGTTGGCGGTCCTATTGCCGATGTCATTGGTCGCAGACCATCGGTCACGGTATGGTGTGGCATTTTCTGCGTGGGCAACATTGTCATGATTTCTGCGGACGACAAATGGTACCAGGTGATGTTGGGTCGTTGGGTTCAGGGCTTAGGCGTCGGTGCTCTTTCGCTCCTGGTCCCAATGTAAGTATCCCCGTGTACTGTTACGCTGGCAGATTGGTACTAACGCAGTTCCCAGGTACATGGCAGAGACTGGACCGCGTCACATTCGTGGTGCTCTAATCTCGACCTATCAATTGTTCATTACCTTTGGCATCTTCCTTGCATCATGTAAGTACGTATGCTCTCCCATCGAATCTGATGCTGAGCATGACCTCAGGTGTCAATTTTGGAACCAATGAGCACCAGCGTGGCAACTCTGGATCGTGGCGTATCCCTCTCGGTGTGGGTTTCCTCTGGCCTTTGATCCTCGGCGGCGGAATCGTCTTCTTCCCAGAAACTCCTCGCTTCGTCTATCGCAAAGGCCGCAAGGAAGAAGCCAAAGCTACGATGATGAAGGTGTATGGCGCCCCAGCCAATCATTTCGCCATCCATGTCGAGCTCGAGGAAATCGAGCAGAAGCTTCGCGCCGAAGAGGCACAACGCACCCTTGTTGGCGAATGGATCCACATGTTCTCGGCTCCCAAAATGCTCTATCGCATTGCTCTGGGCATGGCTCTTCAAATGTTCCAACAGCTCACTGGTGCCAACTACTTCTTCTACTACGGGACCACTATCTTCCAGGCTACTGGCATCAACAACTCGTTTGTCACTCAGATGATTCTCAACGGCATCAACTTTGGTTCGACTTTCTACGGTCTCTACATCGTTGAGCACTACGGCCGCCGCAAGTCTCTCATCATCGGATCTGTCTGGATGAGCATGATGTTCTTCATCTTCGCCTCCGTCGGTCACTTCTCGCTGAACCGAGACGATCCTCAAGCGACCGAGTCCACAGGCACTGCCATGATCGTCATTGCCAGTTTGTTCATCTTCGGCTTTGCGGTGACCTGGGGCCCGATGATCTGGACTATCTGCGGTGAGCTGTATCCTTCTCGCTATCGTGGCAAGGGTATGGCCCTCAGCACGGCTTCCAATTGGTTTTGGAACTTCCTGCTGGCTTTCTTCACTCCATTCATCACCGGCGCCATCGACTTCCGATACGGCTACGTCTTCGCCGCCTGCAACTTGGTCGGCGCGTGTATCATCTTCTTCTTCGTCATCGAAGGTCAAGGTCGTACACTTGAAGAGATTGACACAATGTACCTGCTCAACGTCCGACCCTGGAACTCCGCCAAATGGGTCGCGCCTCCACCAGAGGAGATCGCCCGCATCCGCAAGGAAGCTGGCACCCACGACGGAGCCCTCGAAGGCGGCGAAGATGCCATCGCTCCACACGTGAGCCGTCAGGACCGCGAGGCCGCCGAGGCCGCAGCACTGGAGAAGGAGCACGAGCTCGACCGCAGCAGCGGCGAGACCGACCAACATCACGCTCCTGCTCCTGAGGTGCAGCGCGAGACCTGAGGACTCCGGAACTGGCTAAGCTGGCTGGCGCCTATTTTCGATCGGCGCCAGGTTTGGCTCAAGCTGGTTCCCTGATGTGATGGCGACCAATTTCAACAGAATTCGGTTGCTGTCCCTGCCAAAGACGATGAGAGAGCCGTTGCCTTCTGTGAGAGCGGAAACATGCCGCTCTCCAGATCGACACCCAGGATCCGCGAGAGCAATCTTGTGGGGCAATTGCTTTATAAAGCTTGCCGGTACTTACAGTAATACTTATGATATCCCACCCAAAATATGCAGTCGTTAACACATATCAATCAAAATGCTATGCTCGCCGCGAATCCGCAATGCTCTTCAACCCCATCAAGCCGCACCATACAGCCTCCTCTGTCCTGATGGTACGACTGCCTTGTCCTGGCACAAGGTTGATCCAGTAGTCAAACAACTCATTCACGTTAGCACCACTGATGCCCTTGCCCTCCAAAGCCGTGTCATTCCTCGCCGCAGTCTCGAGGCCGGCGACACCACCGAACACGACCAGCATATGGCTGTACTTCGGTATCGCCTCCGCATCAAGCTGCGTGACAGGCTTACCCCTTTCTGACGTCCCGAAACTCACGTCGTAGCCCCCATCGTACGTAGACTCCGTAAACACTGCACTGAGACTGTCCGCCCTCCTCAGTGTGTAGCCCCAGTAAAATCCTCCTTCCTCTCGAGGGACGTCCGGCGCAACAGCTTCCGCCTCCACTGTCTGGTCATCTTCTGGCAACCGCACAGTGACTCTCGTCTTGATTGGAATCTGCACTCCCGGCAGCAGATAGTCGTCTCCCAGACCTACATCCACCATCGTCCCCTTGCTATCCGATCTGGTAGTCACACCTTCTCTATAGGGACACCACTCGTTCGACCTCAGGTGGTGCGGCATATCGAGACTTGGTAGCGTGCCGGCAGTCCGCAGATTCGGATGCATCTCAAAGAGCGTTTTCCGGAGGTGAGGTGGCGTTTCGAGATATGAAAGGATATGAATCAGAAAGTGTGCCGGATCGGACAAAGCAGTGTAGCCTTCTTCGTCGTCAGCATGTGAGCGCCGCTGCCGTTGTTTGCGATGCTCGGAATCATGGTTGCTGGAGGTAGGCTGATCGTCAAAGATGACTACTTCGTCGACAGAGAAGACGGCGAAAGCGCGAGCAAGGGTACCAGCCAGGTACGTCTTCTGGTCGTGAGACTTGGCATTGGCAATGATGCTTCCAGGCAAAGCGACGGACAAAGTTGATGTGCGTGGTCCAGAAGGTGTGAAGACGGCTGTCGGTTTCGATGTGTCCTGTTCAAAGGTGCCAGGTTGGGTCGCGTGGTTGTCGGTGCGCTTCCTCTTCTGTACATTTGGATCAATTTGCATGTTGTGGAAGACTAATTGATACGTACCTTGTCACCAGCCATGTTCAAAGCGGCTGTTGAAGGACTTGATGCCACACAGAGCGCCAACTTTGCAGAGGGGAGGGAACAGGGCAACCTCTGAAGATTTAGCAAGGCCGCTAGTTCTGAACAGGCTTAGACCAACGGGGGCCCAAAAGTGTGGTTGCCTTGCGAGCCACGCTCGTGCCTCTTCATCCGGCACGCTATTGCTGCAGGACCACGAGTTGCATCCAAAGCCTGCTGGCCCTAGAAATGACCACAGTGAGTCTACCGAGGTCGATATCATCTCTGCCAAGCATGTGGTAACCTTCGAAGAAGCCAAACCGTACAGCAGAACAAGGATGTTTGTCATCCGGTCTTGGAAATATATTTTGACCATACTGTGCCTAGACCGAGTATTGAAGTGTGCCACACTAATGCTCTGTGGAGAAATACAGTTGTCATCCGCACTCATGAGGGACCCTAAGAGACTTGTTCGGCTGAGAAGCAAGGACTCAGCTCGAGTGATCGTTAGGTGATAGCAAGCGTTATTTGAATGAATGAACACGATCAGGACGCTGTGGACTAATACTTCAATACGGCAGTGTTAGAGCAACGCAAGCTCACTTGATCGGCCGCAGGCCTGCGGTCGTCTGGACTCAGGCGAGGGCAAGAGTGCGCAGCAACAGCGAAGATGATGATCCACAAACATTTCATAATGTACAATTCCTCTCGAATGGCGAGTACTGAATATTACAACCAAGTCAGCAAGGCACGCAACCTTCAGCATCACACCTCATTTCCTTCGCCTGGTAGCGGCCCGCTTGACGACGCCGGCCGGCCGACTCCCAGCACTTGCTGACGCCACAGCCGTGGCCCTTCTCGGTTGCGATGGCGCGCTGACTGGCTCACCTCCCTCAGTGCCTTCCAAACCGACGTTTTCAGACCGCAACTCGTTTCTGAGCTCTGCACGAACCTGCTCCCGCAGCTCGGTAGCCATACTGGTCTTACACTCCTCCCTCCACTTCGCACTTTCAGCAGCAATATACTCCGCCTGCCAACGCTTCTTGCGATCTGCCACGTACGCGACTTGCCAGGACTGACGTTTTTGCGCGATATATTCCTCCTTCACATCCTCCAGGATCTCCGTTCGTAAGTGCCGCGCCTGTGAAGGGTGGCTGAGCAATTGATGCACAGCCTCTTCAATGCCACCGTCGGCGGAGAGGAGCTCTGACCGAAAGAGAGGAGCTTGACGGCGATCCTCAAGGATTCCGTAGACTGCGGCCTCGCGGCCAGTATCAGATCCGAGTAATTCCGTGCGTAAGGCTTGTGGCTGGTCCTCGCGCGCGAGGATTTGCCTAACGGCTTCCTCACACCCATTATCAGACTCGAGTATCTGTCTGACAGCTTCCTCAGATACACCGTCAGACTCGAAGATCTGTCTGACAGCTTTCTTCCATCCCCCTTTATACTCGAGTATCTGAAGTATCTGTCTGACAGCTTCCTCGCGTCCACTGTTGGACCCAAGGACTTCGTCACGCAAAAGCTCTGCGGCTTCTTCGTGGTCAAGAATTTGACTGATGACCCGTTCCACTCGAACCTCAGACCCAACCAGTGACCCAACGAGTGCATCAAGCACAGCCGTCGGAGCATTGCTGGACAGCACCTGCACCAGCTCCGAAGCGGTTCGCGGATTTGCAATGAGGCGGTCCACCGCAGCCTCGATGCCCTTTTCTGATGCTGCAATTCGCTTTATGAGAGCCCGACGCAGGCTCTGTGTTGTGAATATGTCCTCTCTAATCTGGTGTGAACTGTTGCTGCCAGCGACAACAGCTGGAGCAATCCTCACAGCCCTGGGACGGGTGGCTGTAGCTTCGATACGCAGCTCATAACTCTCCTCGTGGCCCCAGTCGTCACACTTGTACCAACGCCGCCCGTCCGGCCACGTACCGTCAGACCAGCCATCCACCTCCGTCCCATGTCGCAACCTTTCGTAGATGCTGGTCAACACAGCATTTGCTTCGTCGAGAGTGTCGTAAGGACCATGGTGTGTGGGATCTGAGCCAGCACGGAAGGACGTCCATTCCTTGTGTTCGATCACCGTGTAGGAATACTCAAGATCTGGACAGAGAAGTTCAGGCGTGATCGCCCGGCCTGGGTTCGCAATACGTCCACCCCGTCGGATCTGGTCTATGCGCCTCAAGCTTGCTGGAGTCGGCCAGAAGATCTGTCTTTGCATTCTTCCAGACATGGGAATCGGGCAGGCCACGAAGCCAACCAGGTTGCTGAGCGCGTCCAATTGACGCGATGTGATTTGATGCGTCTGCCAGTGCTTGCACTTGGCCAACGAGTACGGGTAAAATCTGCGTCGGGCTCACGTGGGCGCTCACCTCCCCCGCGCCGCTTTAAATGTCGGCGCACCCTCGCCTCACCGTCGACTCACCTTCCACTCACCTTACACTCACCCTCGTGTATCTGCCACACCATCCTATGTCGATTCCGAGCCCGCGACGCGCTCCATCGTGCCTGACCACAAAAGGAGACGTTCTAAAAATGGCGCGACTGCAGGTTCCCGTTGCTTCCCCCTCTTGGCCACACCGTTTAAAGACCCATTTCTGGGACTTCCTGAACGGACGTGATCAGCCAGCCAATCAAGTTCTGTCCTGTGCCTACTGCACTCAGCCCGTGTTCACAAAACATTCCACAGACGTCGTTCACGCTCAAGACATGTCAGAGGATAAGCCTGCCGGGCATAGAGCTTTTTGTGGAGATGGAGCCTTCGTTATTGGTTGGAGTGATCAAGATGGACCGACCAACTCCGGGGGCATATGATGCTAGTACTGTTGTACTGGTAGATAGGCTAGCTCATGCTTCACGTGCTATTTGACAGCAAGGCGGCCAAGAGAGATCTGGGATATGAGCCGGCATTTGACACGCTCGAGGGCTTGTGCATGACGGTCAAGGACTGGAACAATACGAAGGATGGGAGCATCGACTCAAAGTCGAATCTGTCCTGAGCCGATAGGTGCGAAAGGCGTGGGGACGCTTGAAGAGTCAGTGTTGCAGCAGAGCTAGGTAAAAGCTATGCAAATGTGATTGAATGGCGTTGAGAGCTCGACAGATCTCCAAGGCCCGGGGATTTCCAGTAGCCCTTCAAACTACAATTTCGTCCAGACGACAACTTGGAGTCCGTTTCGCGGATACTCCGCGACCCAGCTCTCACCGCCGGCTCGATATTGGAGGCAAATATGAGAGCCTGAAGGTCGCCACGCCACCACTACAGTTTAGTATGAGCTTCCGGAACTGCTCCCATGAAGACACTCGCCCACAATCAATCCACGACGCACTCAATCAGACTGTCAGCCATCCCCGTCGTAGCTGTTGGAGTCCAGATCTTCTCGATGCGCAGTCCGCCCCCAACCTCATTGATCAGGTCAAACCACTGTTGCGTGGTCCGCTCACGGCCACACATTGTCAACATCATGAGCAGGTCCATTGTGGAAGGGTACCAATGGGCATCCTGATCCGGCAGAACCAGATCATTAATGAGCAACTTGCTGTAGCCCGGCTTCATCGCTGGCACTACAGCTCGAAGAATCTTGAGACATTGCGCGTTATCGTGATCATGCATAATCTGATGCATGAAATAGACTTGAGCACCTGTATATCGTCAGTACTAGTCAGAGACGCCATTGTGCCTACCTTTCACAGGTTGCTCAGTGTAATAGTCGTAGGCCATTTTATCAATACCATCCAAGTTGACATGGTCGATGACATAGGCAGATCTTGCAAAATCAGCCGGCCTTTCACCCCTGGGTGATTCTTGCGGAACCACTCCAAGTCGTGCCCATTGCCGCCTCCAATGTCGACGATCAGGGCATTGCCATCGCTGTGGAGCTGCTTGACCGGGTAGAGCCCATCGCTCCAGGTAGGCTTGCCTTCACTCTGTGCTCGCATCATCCTTCCAAACAAAGCACCATTCACTGGGTCTTGTGACAGGTGTTCAAACCAGTTCAAGTCACCAAGGCCGAGTGTCCATGCGAAAGCAGCTTTCTGAGGATCAGCTGGCGACTTCCACTCATAATGTGCCAAGAAGTCTGGTGCCTGGGCAATAACTGGTGCAAACCATCGCGTGAACTTGAGTGTGGACGCTGCGGAATCCTCTAGGAGGAATTGGGAGAACTTGTTATTGGCAAAGGTGTCGACGCTTGTCTCTGTAATGCTGCGAAAAGCCGCTAATTGGCGCAGAATTCGCCCTATGTCGTTGAGAGCTGGTCAGGAGAGAAGCTAAGGACTTACTGATTAAGAATGGCTCGGCTTTTGTCGTTTCTGTGATCTGTGACACCGATTTGGGGGCATTGTCGTTTTCTGCTAGGATAGAATAGATATGGAGGTCGTGAGCTGCGTTAAGTGCCGAAATGTGTAGAGGCTACTTTCGTTAGTTGCTGCATATCTGGGAGCCCGGCTTCGCACTTCTGCCCACTGGGTCCTCATGAGCTTCTCTCCGGGGAGCTCGAGTTCAGCCTGAAGTTTGCTGCAAAGTTCCAAGGCACGTAGACGTGCGTGGGTATCCTCGTTGCTGAGATCATTTTGGAGTTCAACCAGGCTGCTCAGTGTCGCTACGGCTGCACCATAGCTTGCCATGTTGAGTACTAGGCACGATGAGACGATAATTAGGACTAAATGGAATCATATAAGGGAGATGTATAGTAAGCTTTCGGGAGGATCATGAACTTTCAGGCCAGTGTACGTAGCACGACTGCCGTGTTAGTGCTAGCCATTGTGAGACTAAGCTGTAGGCCGCACGAAATCAGCTTTGATAGGACCTTGGAGTAGACAGCATTTGAGCGGCTGCGGTCATGCAGAGCACACAATGTCTTAAAGGCTGATTACACGCTGTGTAGCTCGTGCGCCCCCCCACCTCCTCCATTATATTAGACTCGCAGAGACATGTAAGTCAATGTACTGAGGTGAGGTTCCACATTACGCAAGAGCGCTTCCAATTCCTGACGGAAGAAGCGTCTCCTGACCCAAAAAAGCTCAGAAGATTCGGAGTAGTACCTGAGGCTAGGCAGCTGAGCTTGACGTGGAAAGTCCTTCAGGTCGCCCCAATGGATCTCCAGAAGTCTCAAGGCAGAGAAGTCGCATACCAAAAGATCTGTGTCTAGTGAAAGGCCCATACCCGATAGTACTGAAAGGGCCAATCGTTCCAGATTCAATGACACAAGGAGAAACGCGAATGGGTCGATTAGCAGAGGTGGAACTGTAGCCGTCTGACACAGAGGACCATGGTCGCGGTCCGTGATTCTTGTGACCAGCTGTCTGCTTTGACAGCACTCCTCGCGAAATGACAAGAAGGACTAGAGCGGCGGACCGGACTGATGCCTGGCCATAGTATGCCGATCTGGCATCTGAAGTACGCTGGTAGTGAGGGACAAGGTCGCCGAGATTGGACATAGTAAGTCAGCCGAACGTAGTGTGGCCCTTGCACGGCAAAGAGGTTTCTGCCGCTTTAAGAAGCCACCTTATTAAAACCAATCGTCCGACCCGGCTGCTCACAGACAGACCGGGGTGCCGGGTGAGCGCGCACCCGAGCGTCGCGCGACGCGGGTGAGTGAGAGGCGGGCTCGTGTAAAGCGGCCTCACCCGCATCCCAACGCGGGGTGTCCTCGACGCCGATTTTACCTTGCTTGGCGAAAATTCCGAGCGAGGTGCTACTTGCCGACGACGAACAGCAAGACCGCTACAGCATCACAGAGCTTCCAGACTGCTGTCGATGCAAACCATGCACATGGCATGCTGAGGTCTGGAGATATCAATATATGTTAAGGAGTACTGAGCTCTTTTGTTGCCCAGGATAGGCGAGATTAGGCCAAGGACTGAACCCTATAAGTTCACAATCCCCCCTCCAGACTCGACAGCCCTCTGTTTCCTGGACACGACCTTGATATGTTAAACTTTCCACGCGTCAGACCTCTCGATAGCATTCCTGTATGACAGTATCTAGGTGCTCTTGCTGTGGTCCACGCTTGAACGTAGCTGTAAATCAAGCCGCACTCGAGGTCCTGCACCACCGTCTGCCAATCTTATCACCGGCTTGCCCATTGATTCGAAGTTACCTCCCAGCACTCTGTGCTGGATCCACTAAAGGACGATCTCGAGGGAAATGTTTCTGAGCTCTACCACAGGAAAAGTACAATTGCTACATAGGATGCCGAGTCTCTTTATCAAAGGCCAGTGCAAATGGGAACTGGAGACAGTACACGCTGTTGTCTCACGCTACTCAGCTCCACGATGAGGAAGCAATACAGCTATGGTCAGCATGCAATGCAACGAGTGTGCTGATCATCAAGATGAGGCTAAGAGACTGGAATGTATTCGAGGACAGAGTCGAGTAAAGTGGGCGGAACTTACACGGCTGGAATCCGAGTGCTCACATCATACTTAGGTAGGTACTTGACTTGGGCATGCACGCGAAGGCAGGTGCAGCAGGCATAGCTCCATAGCTGTTTCTGAAAGCAGCCCGTGCCATTCGAATACCCCCCTCAAGTTGCCTTGAGCTCTTATCTGGAGGCCTCCTTGCCATACGACGTTGACGAAGATGTTTGCCAAACTCCAATTCCTCGTTGTGCTGCTGAGTATTGGGGTGCAGGGTCGACCACACTTACCACACATCCTCAGTAGCGTCTGGCATGACGTGATCTCCCCTAACATCACCCTGGGACGGGAAGCCAAAGAGTGGCGACCTCACTCTGCCGATGCAGCTGCTGTACCTGACCTCTTCCTTCCAGTGAGTAAATACTCACGAACAGCAAGCGCGGCCTCGGAACTGACCAGAGCAGCCAAGGGCACCTATCTTACGCAACTTCCCTGATACAAACACGCAGAACATGGCCGTTACAGCATTCTTCGATGCACTTAATTTGGCGTTTTCAGGTTACAAAGCTCTTATGGGCCAATGCAAACCGGGGTGGCAGCCACCTGCAACATACCTCAGATACTTCCCACCCGAACCGGAGGATGCCCGAGGATCAGTCCAGGTATGTTGAGTGCAGTGTATTATGATATTACAGGCTGAGCAAATTGTCAGGATGCCTTACTGGCTGTCATAGGTCCCAGTCCTTACGGACCGGCTGAGATGGACGAACCAGGCTACAGCTTTGCAATCTACTACGAAGAAGTGGTCGACGTCCCAGAGTCCATCGCAGAGCTCGATCAGCGAATGTGCAGCCATAATGACCCGCCCAACGCGTATTTCGGCGAGAGCGACGAAGATTCTGCCGCGTGGATGGTCATCTGTCCCAAGACGTTCGAGAACCAGAAAGATCTGTCTCATACAACCTGTGAGGAGCTACCTGACGGTGCAACAGCAGCTATGGATGTTCCAGGCGCGACTGTGCTCCACGAATTCCTACACTGGCACAGAATGACGACAAATATTGGCACTCTCGAGATTGTGGACTACAACATCGATGATCTGGGGATCAATCTGATTGATCCTAAAGCCTGGCCAAAAACTGGGTACGGACCGGAGAATGCACAAGCACTGAATGAGGTGTTTCAAAGATGGGATCCTTCGGACATGAGCGAGGAGCATCTCACTCGAGCGCCCTGGTTGAACGCTGACAATTATGTCTATTTCTGTCTTGAGTCATACTGGGAAGAGAAATGTGCTGGGAAGCACTTTGGAGACGCTCCTCGACCTCCTCCGATCAACGCACTCCGGTAAAAGAGTTGTCATCACCCGATTGCTGTTCGAGAATGATAACTCGGGTTGTCCCTGGGACTCGTCCCAAAACTCTCGACTGATGGACCTGAGATCGGAACGTGGAGCGCCAGCGCAGCTTTGTGAGTGGCATGCCGTACGTAAACCCGATTTAGGCATGGAGATGACTTTTCATTGATACTGCTTGGTCATTTCCTCACACCAGTCCCAAAGCTTTGCTGCTTCACCAGTCCCTCCTTCCGCCTCGCTCTTCACTGCCGCCAGCAGATCCTCCCTGGGCGCAGGATGTATCCTTCCCCACGGAATCACATACACGCCTTGGTGCCGCTCGATACTCAACTCCTGCGAGAGCCCGGCATATAGAGCCGTATACGCGCCTTGCTTAGGTGGGTACAGCATTGGCACAGTGCCGCCCGGAAATACCACGGCTTCTCACGGAAGAAGTTGGAGCGTAGGCCTCCTGGGTTTTGTGCAATAGAGAACACCGCGTTGTCCGAACTGCTATTGTGTCGTCGCCCATACTCCGTTGCGAGGTACCAGTTCCCCAGCTTGGACATCGTGTAGCATGCATTGAGGTCCTTCATCTGCTCTTCCACAGGTGAGGTCAGGTGCGCCATGATGTGGCCGCCGGCTGGAACGAGGAGATCCACGATCTGCGACGCCGTCCAGATTACACGAGCCGGAGATGCATCAGCATTGCGATCAGCCGTCAGACACGGCTCGAGCAGCTTCGTGAAAAGGTAGGCCCCAAGCACATTCGTCGCCACTTGCACCTCAAGACCCTGCGCCGAGAACGAGTTCGGCGCTACATTGCCCCTCCCAGCGTTGTTGAACAGCACATCAACGGCAACACCCTTCTTCACAAGCTGATCAGCGGATGCTTTGATCGAGCTGAGATCTCCGAGGTCCAGAAGTAGGAATTCCAGTCTGCCTTGCTCTGATGTGGGAACTTTGCTCGTGGACATGATTTCCTCGATAGCCTTCTCGGCGCTGGCCTGGTTGCGCCCGGCGATGTAGACATGGCCGCCAGCGTTGTAAAGGAGGCGCGATAGCTCGAGGCCGACGCCGCTGTAGCCGCCGGTGCCGATGAACGTCTTTCCCTTCTGGGAAGGAACGTTCGCTTCGGTTAGTGGTGCGCTGGGAGGGATGATCTGCGAGAACTGGACACCCATTCTGGGCAGGTGAAACCCCGTGAATGCTGCTCTGTTGTATCAAATGGCGTAGTGCACTTTAGGCTTCCGCAATGTGGCAGCAGGCATCGCCTCGGACTGCAGCCAGAGAGCTACGAGCCTGTATTGGACCACACTTACGGCGATGGTGCTCGTTATTGCGATCTGTGATTCAGTGCAGATGGATGCGAACAATGAAGCTGGCCTCGTACGACTTTCCTTGTACCCCGCAGAGTAGGAGTTCTGCCCACGACACGCTAAGTACCGTGCCTCTGTTCGAGCTACTGTGCTGGCCAAGCAGGCAATTGGCTCGCACAATTGTGGGTGTAGGTAGAATACGCGGGATCATTCGAGCTACCAACTAAATACGCGTTTAGGACCACGGTATTGAGGTCCTTTAGAAGACCGCTCCAATCACCTCAAGCCCACCGACGCGTTTCCAGTCCTTCGTCTGTGACCCATATTCTACGATGCTTCGTCCCATAGCTGTCCCAGAAGCTCGATGTCGCGAGGAAAGCCGATGTTTCTGATCTTCCGCGAATATATGAGGCTGTCCGAGTCGGGCCCTTCCTGCCATATAACGCCGCCACTCCACATGTCTGGCGCCATCAGTCCGCCAGAGCACGAGATACGAGGAGCTGCAGGAGTGGGACTGCTTCCGCTCGGGCTATCTGAATCGTTGCTCAACACCTTGCAGACATAACGACCGACATATTCGTGCTCTGGACCACCCATACTATGTTCGTGGCGTCGGTCCCATTCGCCTAGCAGAAGCTCGAGTCTTCTGAACGTGGGAACTCGACAGGTGTCATTGATCGCCAGTACTGGCGGCAATAGACGCTCGACGAACGAAGCGAGGCTGCTTGCATTGAACAACTTATCGGGTCCTGTATGACTGTAAAGCTCGCCAGGTGAGCCACTGCGGAGGGTAAGCTCTTCGAGCTTAGAAAATCGTTCGAATGCTTGGACCGTTGCATCAAAAGCTTCATGTGGCTGATCTCGGTCGATGTCGACGTCCAGAGATGTCAAATTGGGCAGACCAGAGGCAAGCCGTGCCAGGTGCGTCGTGTTCAGGTACGTTGAACGTGCAGGCCAGGGAACGTCGAGATAGTTGATCAATTGCAATGACAGGGAGGTCAGCGCTGCCTGGTTCCTCATAAGAGCATCAATCAAGATTCCCGGATCGTTGAATGGTACCTGGAAATGACGAAGGGACACGACTTCCAGGGAGTGCTTGGGTGAATCCAAGTGCTGCAACAACTTCTGCGCATCGCACTGGCTGACACCGAAAATGCTCAGCTCATGTAATGAGTCAATCGCTGAAAAGAGCAGGGCATAGGCCATATCGTCATAGAGTCCGCTCAGCGACAATGTCGTGATGTTGGAGAAGCTCGTTCGGTTGAGCCATGCTTGAAGGTTGCTGTTTCTGAGGTCGCCACTGTCCGGCTTGCGACAACATGGGAAGTCGCAAGACTGAGCCTCTTCTATCTCGTGGTCTCCTGAGATCCTCATGTACGCCGAGCTCACCCATCGACTGAAGCGCGATGTACTATTGGCATGATCGAACATCCACACTCGTGCATTTTCTAGGGAGAAATAAAGCGGCGGAAAGATGTTAGAATGCGCCCACCAATGTTCGAGACGGTTGAACGGCCATAAGAGATTGGTAGCTTTCGGGAGACCTGCACTTGAATACGAGAACTCGCCGTTTGCGCCTTGATCGAATGCATAGCCGCTCAGCCTCAATTCCTTCAGAACAGGCATTGGCGCATGAAACACTTGACGATCTTCGAAGTTGAATGCGCGTGGCTGACCATCGCTCACCACGCAACCTTCGTGGCCGAGCTGAAGATCAAGCGAAGTCACGTGTGGCCAAGATGTGAGAAGACGATGAAGGTCGATCATAGGTTGTGGAGCCGGTTCGCCGCCATATATGACGGCCACCTTGACTGACTCAACAGCAGGCGATCCCATCAGATCTAGGTAGTGGTTGCCCCGCTTGTGACCGTGAGGAGGACCCCAATGAAAATGACCCAAGGCATCGAGAGAGGTTAGGTGCAGTCGAGCGGAGGGAAGGTATTCTGAAAGAGTCTGAGGAAGCTTGGGCATGAGCCCGTCGCTCTGCCAGTAGATATTTCTAACGCTGGGCAGACATCGAAGGGCACACTGAACCTCTGTCCAGTTTGTCAAAGACTGGCGACCATCCATTGTCAGGGCATCTACCCCCTGTCGATCTTCTCGAGAACGGCCGCATAGCTGACTCAGCATATTCGATGTCTCGTTGGCTTGACCAGGGGTCCCGTATGCAAGCTTGAGGTGTTGTGGGAGTGGCGGGATGGCCTTCACTGCTCCAGGCAGAATCTGGATGGGAGACCCCTTGACTGTAGTACTGCTATAAGTATGGGACTTCGACATGTCAGCTGTCTTGCGCGCTGGCGGCGCAGCACTCGCTCCGATCATGTACAGCAAGATCAGCACAGTGGTGAGCATAATACACGAGGTTGTTGCAAGCCGTGACGTCGCGCGGCGACGTCCCTGGGCCATTACTGATCAATGATGCGCTGTTGCAAAGATTGGGCGAGGGCATTCATTTTCTTTCAGCAATACTTCTCTGTCTATCGATTGGCCCGGCCGATGAAAGCATCTTGTCAAGTGGCTCAGGACACTTTTGGTACTGTAGGACGCACGCTCGCTTGATTAGAAGGACACCTCGCTAGTATTCCAGGCAGACACAAGCAGGCATCCCAGAAACGGGGGCCGAAACAAGCGCCTGCATCTGCTTGAGGCCGGCTTATCCCATGGAATGACGGTCCGTCGACAACATCGACGTTCCACTTTATGCAGAGGCCTGAAGGTCTGGTGGCTGGTCAAAGAAGATGATGGCAGAGACAACGATGAAATAGGTTGGCTGCGCCGACATGTTGAAAAACACTTGAGGTCTGTACCACTCTCCGTAGCTAGGACATTGCAAAGACCGGTTGACAGCAACTCGCCCCGTTCTGGAGGACTTCCCATCCTGCGATACTGTCCGCACAACGCAGTCCACTTCGAGATGTTGGCTCGGGCATGGTCCTGCCAACGCAGAACTCATATTGTACAAATCGTAACCAATGCTGTATACAATTCAGTCCCACCCCGTGTCACGCTATGCCGCGCCATGAACATGGTATCATGCTAATGCTACTTCGTATTCATCAATTCAAAACGTCGTTGGAGTTGCTCCTAAGCACCAACTGCCTGGCGCTCTGCCCTCTACCCGCCACAAACTCTGGCTCATCGGGCAGCAATTCGATCTGTCGAAGCAAGAAGCTCTTCTCATCCAGGAATTGATCATCATCCGTCCTCCCTTCCAGAAAGGACGGTAGAAACTTGAGCAGCCGGCCCTTGTTCTTGATCAATATCCGCTTGACCTCATCGCTCTTATTCGGGTTCGCAACGAAGACCTTAAAGACGTGGAACGCTTCGTACTGCACCATCTTCCTGTCGTCCTTCAGCAGGTTCATTGTCAGTTTGAGATTGTCGCCGCTAGCAACATATGTTGTCATGACCACATAATTTGTGCGATCAAGCAGAAGTTCTCCGAGCAGCTTGATAGATTGACGCTTTGTCACGTATGACGTCGATAGTAGAAGCGTTGTGTTGAAGTATGATCCGAAGAATAAGTCGTAGTTGGTGGTGAGGTATTGTGATGTTAGTGGCTTGTGTTTCGTTAAGAGATCTCTGAAGGTGGTGAACGCATCGGCGCTGACTTCGAAGCTACTCTTGTTGATCCACTGGAAGAATTGCCAGAAAACGCCCTTGCCGGACTGCTTCCTTGAGACGTCCACCGTGTTGAGCTGGACTGCCTTCTCGCCTGGCTGGCTCTCATCGTACAAGATGACTGCTGCTACCGTGTCGTGCTGCAGGGCCTGCCGCAGTATTGTGCCGCACGGCATAGCGCTCTTTGCATCATCGTAGCCCCGACACAACTCCACGATGATCTCTGGTCTTTGCATCACAAGATAGTTGATGGCGGTGGCTCGCCTGTTTGTGAATTTGCAGGTTTGAAGCGTAGTATATGGGAGAAGATGATCTGGGCATCCTTTCGAGCCTCAAAGGGCAGTAGCCGTATGCTTCGTGCAAGCTCGTAGAGAATGTCCTCCTGGATGATGCAGGTCACCAATTGGTGCACTTGGTCCGGGCTTGTGTCGTGTTCTAGACCAATTGTCAGTCTCACGTAGACTCGCATGTCTTGGACGGCATACCTGGCGTCCCTTGTACGATCAACTTCATCTGTGACATATATTTCGCTGCATCGTCCTCGACCTGTCAGCATGGAGATCAGTAAATGCAGCCCCGGTCATGTTGTTTTGCCGTACCTTTGTGCTCGGCGCCGGCTCCCGCAACTTGTATAGAAGATCTTTCAACGACCTGACGATCTCGGGCGGCGCTTTTGGGTTATTCTTGTTCCCGAACAGGTTGAAGGCTTTCAGCGCCATGACGGCGGTGGGCGAGGGCCCGTAGCGTGAGAGACAGTGACGCTAAGCCGGCCGGACAGATCGATATTCGTTCAAAGATACATTTGAGGACGTAGTGTATGGTATGGGAGGCTGCTGCAGTTTACAATCGGGTACCGGGACAGTGGTGCTGTGCTGCAGGTTGAGCGCATGCGACATGGGGAATCAATGTTTCGTCCCGACTTTCTGGGGTTCGCAAGGGTCACCGAAGCAACGCCAATCACCGCTTAACTCCGTCACATCACCGCTCACAGCTCTAACCTTAGTGAAGTCGCGGGTTGCGGCAGACGTGGATCTCTATAGCACATGTTCATCAGAATATGTATGACGTCGTCTATCCAAAGACCACATAGCAAGTACAGTCCAACCTTTACAGCTCTTTCCTGCGCGTTGTCGTGTTGCTGTCTCCGTCTACTGCCGTGCTGAAAGCTTGCTGCTCGCTCTTCTCTACGCCCGGCGTAGGTACGCCATACCCCGAGATCTCTCCCTGATCGAGCTCGTCGGCCATCTCCTCAATGATGCTCTGACGCCTCTGGAGCTTGTCTGTCTTTGGCTTGTCGTCGAACCTCTTCCGGACAGTCTCAATCATCCTTCCGAACCAGTAGAAATTGAGAGTGTGTAGGATAAAATTACTCGCCAGGTACACCAGTCCCAACCACAGCGGCACGTATGGCGTCCTGTCATTCGCGAACTTCATGACCTCGCTCTGCGCCCTCAAGCACGTGTCTTGACCCATGCAGAGCTGTCCATCGCGTGGGACGAATATTGCGGCAGCGGGACTGGCATGGACATCTCGCACGTGCGCCGGGGCTGATGGATAGTCTTGGAGCACGGTCCAGATGTCCTGGAATACAAGCCATGACTGGTATGTGCCCCAGCAGAGGCGCGAGCAAAAGAAGGTTGCCAACAGCATGATGCCATTGTACCATTGTAATGTCCCACCAGTCATGTTGAGCTTGTCGCAGAACCAGTGGATGTTAAGAAATGGCGTCGATAGCTCGTAAAGGATGAATACTGGACCGTAGTAATTTACGAACGGCCTCTGCACATCTCATCAGTAACTGATCTATCAGGAATCATAGTGACCTACGAATCCCAGAGCAAAAACGCTTAGGGCGCTGATGGCATGGAACCAGATGCCGATGCCAAAGATACTGAAATGTCGTGTGCTGACTATCAAGTCCCACACGAAGTAGCCGGTCGCAAAGGCCTGGATGAGCCACTGGAGCTGGTGTAGCCGTAGACGCGTTCGACTGCGCTCGCCTTCATGTCACGTCGCTCTTCGTCATTGAACATTACCCATAGTGCTAGGGCGTTGATCAGGCATGACTGAACGAGAGAGACCACATGGACGTCCCAGTTGATTCTTGTTCGCCTGTTCAGTCTCCGATAGATGTTTGGAAACAGAGCATTGGACAGCCAGGGTGAAACGACACTCTCGATGGTCTGGTAAAGAAGGTAGGCGAACACGACCTCGTGGATATGGAACGGCAGAGAGGGCAGCTGCAGTGCTTCGGCCGCAGGCGTCACCAGAGCCTGCAGCCACCCAGGCGGTGGTGGGATGGGATCGAGCATTGCGGTGTGCTAGGCCCGGCGCCTTGGTCGAGACACTATGTTCGGCGAGGACAAACTATCGGAACAATCAATACAGTCGCATGCAGTTCGACCAGGTCTAGGCTGCAGATAAGAATGGGAAGGCGAGTAGGACGGTACGGTGTAGGTTGAAGTCATCGAGCAGGAAGGTGTGACGTCGCCCGCAACTTGTTGGGGATGGCGCCCAGTCTCACTCGCTCCACCGCCAAATTCATGGCACGGCAGCTGCCTTCTACCTTATAATCGTCGACTACCCACAATCGACGCGACAGATGGTCCTTACAAGCCAAATGCAGACATCATGCACTCTGAATTCAATCAAGGTTACCCATGTGAGTTCCAATTTATGGTTAGTCGACTACCTACTCTTCCTGGTGCAAGATTGTGTCCACGATCTGTGTGTTCGTAGTCTGCTTGAACGGCTTGTGCCTACCGGCTACGACGACTATGTCTGTGCGAGCTGCGGTAAGTAAGATGCATTCTCCGAGAAGTTCGTGCATCATTCCTTGCCATCGTGATGGTCCAAGCTTGAGGTCACTCTCTTTTGATAACCTGCGGCGCGTCCATGTCTATCATGTCTTACCGACAGCGGAGGGTTGGCGCGCCAGGAAACGGTGTTCAACATGGTTCGGAAGGTCTTCTACACATCAGCGACGCTGTGCGCGCTCGTAGTGAGCAGCATGGCACAGGACACCACTATCCACGTATATCCGGAGAGCTGCTCAGTTGAGCCCAGCACAGAGGTAAATCCAATCGGACAATCAACAAATCTGGGAACGCAAGAGCCGGGCACCTACACTGCGACATTCTCAATGACTACCATAGGCGTTTCTGGAAGTGTGGCTCCTACAACCAAATCGCCTGTGCCATCACCATCCCCTGTTGGCATTGTCAGAGGACGGATCGCCGTGGCCGAACCGCTTGGATGCCTGCTGTCTTATCCCAGGATCGACTCGTATCCTATTGCCGGCCTTCCTGTCACAGTATCATCTCTTGAAGACTGCGCGGACCATTGCGCGAGTGCCGCAGGCGTTGGAAATCCAGTCGGCAGCTACATGGGTGTACAGTCAGGTGGGTTTTGCTAGCATTAGTCGGCAATTGGCTTACGTGAACAGGAAATCAATGCTTCTGCGGGAAGTATTTCGTTTCCGTATCCTCGGGAACTTGCGATCTTCCCTGCGATCAAGATGTCAATGCGATTTGCGGCGGTGATGATTCGATGTCTATCTACACTATCATCGAATACTCCCCTGAAAGCACCGACACCACCACACAGACGAGCAGACCCCTCACAATACCTGGAGGAGTGACATCGCAGGCCGCTGGCGACACAGGGTCAGCTTTGTCAAGCTCCATGCTGCAGGCGACTTCGTCATCGAGCGTCTCCACGATTCAGCCTCCCAATTCAGCCACTCGAGCGAGCTTATCATCGTCCCATAACCCCGTTATCTCATCATTGAGCCCACAGTCTCAGACGTCAAGCAGAATCTCAAGTCGACCAGTCAATACCATACTGTCTTCGAGCGTAAATCCTTCACCCAGGTAGGGGTTCTCCGTACGTGCAGAGAATTTGGCTGACCTCCCAAGTGGTACCATACAAGGCGAGTTTGTCCTTACTGTCAACATAAATCCTGGCGGAAAAGTCAAGCGGGCTATATTATACATAAGCGATGATGGATCTCTTACAAGCGATCCTTTCGCGGCGGCCCGATTCGATGTGGTAGATGGCAAGCTCTTCGCCGGGAGCCCGGTGTCTACGGACGCAGGGGACAGCTCACAAATTTTTTATGCATCAGACGGGATAGGCAGTATCACCACCACGTTCTCCATCGGCACTAACAACGATCTGCGATGGACAAACGATGCGTTCTTTGGTGGCTCAGCCCGCTTCTGCGTCTTGAACAACCTCGTCTACGTGAACTTTCGAGAGCAGCTACCGCTTGGCTGCGTGCCAGTTGTGCCTGGAGCAGTCGACGTTGACTCTCTTCCGTCCTCATCTGCAAGCTCAAGCAATCCGGCGACTTCTCAGCAACCACCAATCCCATCAGTGCCTACGAGTAAACAGTCGTCCTCACAGCCTGCACAGGTTGTCACACAGACTTCACGCACAACTACGACTACCACTAGGACGACAACTACGACAACTACAACCACACCACCCATTACGAGAACAGCAACGACGACGACGACGACGACGACGACGACCACCACCACCACAACGACGATCAAGACGTCCACTTCCGCGGCCATCCCGACCACGTGTGTACCATCTGTTGCATCGGACCCCTTGTGCCCGGATCACAACAATCAGGCGCTCGACATCAATGGCGATTGTTACCCCTACGAGATTCTTTGCGGGAATGCAGTGGGTGGCGGTGGTTTGCTTGCCAACGCAACGTACGCTGAAAGCTTTCGTGACTGCATCAGCGAGTGTACGCTCTACAATGCTGCTATACCTTTCAGATGTATCGCAGTCAGTTTCCAGAAAGTCGGCATCGCTCCTGGAAGCGACAATTGCTACCTCCTCACATCCTTCACAGGCAATACTTGCGACCCAAATTTCGACTCCACGCGCTTGGTGTATGGAGGATATTCTAGCCCGGTGGGAGGTGCATGTGTGAGCTCGTCCACACAGTCCACCACCACCACTAGTATAAGTCGATCTACGCCCGGCACTGGCATTATAGTCGCAAGCAGCCAGAGTAGTCAACAGTTGTTAACTCCATCGATTAGTTCTTCCAGCTCGAGGCCGACTTCAAGCGGCAGTTCTAGCACGTCTAGTCTCGTCCAAAGCACCTTTACGTCATCCAGAACTTCCGTCACCAGCAGTCCCACAAGCTCCACAACAAGTCAAAGCACCACCACCACCACCACCACCACCACCACCACCACCACCACCACAACAACAGCAGGGCCGACCACGAGTTCAGCAGCACAAGCCGGCGTGACCACGGGCACACCAACAACTCCAACATCAACCTCGAGTACCTCACCCTGTCCAAGCCCTCCATCCACTAGTTTTGCCGGTGACGGCTTCGATACGAACCTAGAGTGCTATCCCGGACAACCACAAGGCCCAGTCTGCTACGGTTATGCGTTTGATTACGATCCTGGAAAGCCAGGCTTCGAATACAACGGAACCAAGAACTACGAAATCGAGTGTATGACCGAGTTCCGAGTCAACCAAGGTGTTGCAGCGCAAATATTCGTTAGCGACCTGAGGCAGTGCATCGGCGAATGCGACCGGTCAAATCGCGAGAACCCGGGGTCGCTTGTGTGCGCGGGCGTCACCTTCTATGCGAACATTTCGATCACAGACGGTAACAATTGTTACAGCTTTCCAAGAATCGATTGTGCTTCAAGAACCTCCGCCAATTATACCCAGTCTGCACGCCTGCTCTATCCGGGGTATCCAAACATGGTCGATTACAACCCCAACTTCAATTGTCCGCAGTAAATGGAGAAAAGGGGGAGGAAGCCTTGCAGTGCGCGGGCGAAGGGGCACATATGCATATGCCCACGGCCGAGCTCATCATACACTGTATGCAGGGGGCTTCTGGCTTTGCACGAGCATTCGCATCACATCATATGGTACTTCATTACTGTAGCCTTTTATCTTTGAAATGTGCTCTTGTTACATGGACCTGTAGCTGGCAATCATTTTCCTTCGTGCTCCGTTGAAATGGTCTCGCGCGAACACGAGACTGCATCGAAATCAACATGTCGTAGTCGCAACACGCCCATCCATTTGAGCAACATTTTACATTCCCCAGATCGCTCTCTGCAGTGCTCGCTCCTTGCGCATTCCACATTCGACAACTTTTTGAGTTTTCTTGTCTTGACATAAGTTGAAGAAAAAGGTAGGACTTTGTTCTTCGAATGTTCAATTGGGCTCACTGGCTGGGTACGTGGTAACAAGGACGATACTGTCGTGGGAGGGAGACCTCTGCTAGAGATTCAACAGTATGATCAATGACCTGTCGAGGATAATGTCGACCATGCACTTGGTCACGCCTGAGCATTCACCTGTCAAGATCACGACCAACTATGGCAAGGTCACCGTCGATAGTTCAAACCGGACCTTTCCTGGTCTTGGTTCGCCATTCCGCATGAAACAACGACAGCTGAGCTCGGTATCGCAGACCGACGATTCATGCCCATCGCCGGTTTGCCGCAGTCGCATGACCACGTCCCATCAACGTCGTGCTGGCAGCAGTCGCGGCTTCTGCTCGACCACAGGCTGTCCTGGGAGTGTGGCTGCGCAAGATGTCGGTACGAAGTGTTACGTCTGCTGTTGGATGGTGTACTGAGTGCAAGTCCGAGCAAAGCGCCGCAAATGTCCAGTGGCGGCCTGCTTGGACTAGAGAGGCCCCAACAGCGCACACCACCAGAGCCCTGCTTATACCTCAGAATTGAGATGCAGAACTGGGATGGAGGCAGAGTAATGTTGAGACCAAGGCGGCAGCAGCTACCATTGAAGACCGTTCTGCAGAGACGATGCCAACGGCGCGCTTGATGGTCCCCAACTCAGCCAGCTCCACGGCCGAGATCTCTCCCAGTCCCACTCTCGAGCCAAGACGACCGCCATCCCTTCTCCATATCCTTCCTCAGCCACTTCACACACTCATCGACCTCTTTGTCCTCGGCCTCTGCCGCCATCCTCTTCCCAGGCGCCTCCCTAAAGAAAAGCAGCCCTCCTGGAACAGCCCACAACGGATTCTTCTTCTCGTCACCCATCCCACTTCTCCCTACCGGTCCCGTGACAAACCCACACTTCCGATAAAAGTCCTCCTTGCCATCTGCAGCGATAACACTGGCACTCACGCCCTCCTGCTCAGCCAGTTTCAATCCCTCTTCCACCAGCAGCCGGCCGACGCCCTTGCCCTGCCAGTCTGGGTCCACGGCCATCGATTCGATATACCAGCTCGGACACCGGTTCTTGGCAGGATCCCAGATGTGATCCAGGCAGCCAGATGCCTCGCTGGCCTCGATGATGCATTCTTGGGCTGGGCTAGCGGCACGATTCCGCCAGATGGTTCTATATGCAAGCCAAACGACATTGGAGACCAAGAAGTGAAGAATTCGTTGTGGGAACCACCATGCGTAGCCCCATCCAGCGGCATAATTGTCTGCCGCGGAAGGAGCGATCCGGGACCAGTGGATGACGCCTACGATCCTCTCCTTGCGACTCCCAGAGGTAGTGACAGCAACATTGATGCGGTGGCAGGGATCGAGATGGGCAATGAGATTGCGAGAGAGCCAGTACCGGGACATGTGAGAACGGTAGGCGTGGCGGTAAGGGTGGATGATATGTCCGAAGAGGACATCATTGTGAAATGCACGGGCGGCGAGTCGGGCTATGCTGGGCTGTTCGGTGAGGGTGGCTAGACGGATTTCGATAATTGGTTGTTTGGTTGCGGAGGACATAATATTGGACTGGGCCAAGGCCAACCTAATGGGGAAGGACTATGGCCGCGACGGCTGGACTGATGTCGTCCACTGTGTGACCACGACGTCAACGCTTACCGGCTTCCCCACGTCGCCCTACAGTGCAGGTGCTCTGATTACAATGCTATGACATAGATAAGCTAGATGAAGACAATGAACCTGCGGACTGTGGTTATTTCCTCGATAGGCATCCAAAGAGCTGTCCGCACTAGGCAACCAGACACAAGCTGGTAGTCAGTCATAGGCAGGATCTCTGCCAGAGATCTCTGCAGCATGTCTGACTCAATACTTGGCACCCAGCCCTGGACCTGATGAGAGTGTCTCCAAGCGTCGGCCTCGTGCTTGCTGCCAAAGAGGATTCGGGGCCCAGTAAGCCGGATTGGGAACTCTTCGAGTCCCCAAAGTCCGGGTCTCCTCGCGAGCACTTTCTGTGAAGTGTACGTGGGGGTAATGCTGGTGAATCAGGATGATCCCTGGTGTGATGGCATCAATATTTGAGAAGTGATGTATCCAAGACGTTGGTTCGACGGCAGTGGCTTGTCTCCTGACGATCGGCGCTCGTGGAAGGTGTGCAGTCATGCAGGTCCGAGACACGGCAGAGTTTTGATGAGAAGTCTCCCCGGGAGGTCAAAGTCGCGAGGGTCTTCCTGAAACCCTGGTCCTCGATACTGTAGCTGCTCGTCGACTTGATCAATGCGGTTCCTATCAACAGTCCGGCGTTTCGTGAGTTGCGATCCGATGTTGACAAGCGATAAGGATGTAGCAAACAGGAGGCCTCGCGTAGGAAATCACAGCAGCAGCCAGCGAGAAAGGTACGTACCGCCCGGCCGACGGGCAGAAGCAAGTTCAACTCGTGTTGGCCTCGAACTTGCATGCGTGGCGTTGAGCTGTCCAACCACGATCTGCACGTGCAGCAACGAGAAACGATAAGCAAGGTCCAGAGATGCAGTGAACAAAGCCCAACAATTTGCATCGGCATCTGCTAGACAGTGCTATTGTTGCATGATGTTCGAATCCTGGTCCCGGCCAGTGAGGTGTCCGATGCAGGGTCGTTGGTTTGTACGGCCGTGGCAGACTTGTTTCCCCAGGAAGGGTGCGGACTTGGAATTCCTAGTCCTTGATCTCTCTGGGTCTTAGATCAGGTGGATGTCGACTTATCGAGCTCGGTTACTGAGCTGAACCATGTGCGGAGCCGTAATCTTGCACTGAACGTCGGTACTGATCGTACTGCTACCAGACCCTCGAAGCGAAGTTTGGTGCGATCGAAACGCTTACTCCTTCGATAAGAGCACGAGCAAGAAGTGAGGCTTGCTTAAGCTTCCGAGGTGGCATCTGAACCCGCCGAGCCTAGCTTTAGCGATCCCTGGAACTGCTAGCGCAAAACCCATGAACAGGGGCTCCAACCTGTTGCCCAGCCGAACATGGGGGCGACTGGGGCTTGTCGATCGGCGCTTTGCTGGTGCACGTTCGAGACCTCCGGCATTCGAGCAGTTTCAGGAATGTACTTTGTTGGTGGTCTATGGACTCGTCGTCGCAACGAAGCTTGGTCGTGAGACATCTATTCGTGTATCTGAATGTTCCTACATCCCAAGAAGATATATAGATAATGTACAACAATCGTCACATCGTCGCCGTCGCCTTTCAGATCGCTCTCGGAGCTGTCGCATAACCCTCGTCCTCATATCGGACCGTCCAGTCAATGTGCTTGCGGATGATCTGTGCATCACTGCTAGTGCTTTCAATGCTGTCGACCTCGCCTTGCTTGTCATGTTGCTGCGGCTCTCCGTGCGAGCTTCTTGGCACCTGATGCCCGTGAACCAAACCACCTTGTTGACTGCTGACGGTCCGGACTGGCCTGACATACTCCTTGTCCTCTACCTCGTGCGCAGTCTGAGTTCCATGATCCATGCTCCTGTTGGAACTTCCGTTGTTGTGCGTACCGCTCATCTTATTCATCTCGTAAGATCTTTGCTTGCTGCCATATGCGTTTGTGTAAGTCTCCATGTCTATTCCAATGCCGAAGCCCGAGCCAAAGCTACGCACGAACGCCTTCAGATTGGGCAGCGTAGCAGAAATGATGCTCCAGCAGAGATAGACTTGTTGCAAAACCAGAATCGGCGACAGCGCTGTTCCTGGGTTCTCCGCTGTGGTAGCGACCCCAACATAGTGCAAGCGGAGCACTGCCAAGGCCACCAGCGGCAATCGAAAAGCGAATGCGCAGACGACCTGGAACTTGAGGTAGAGCGAGAGCTGTACCGGTGCAACGATCAACATCGCCACCATGACGAGCAACACCTCAGTAGCGACATCGAAGCCGGTGATGACTTGCCAGCGCAGGAACTGGGAGGTGCACTGGGACTCATCGGTCGGCAAAGCCATTGTGGAGGGCGTGCACTTGACACTGACTGCCACAATCGAGGCCGCTCCCCATGTCAACATAATGACGAGAATTGCGAAGCAGGTGTAGATGTAGAGCTGGTGGTTCTTGTGGTGGTTCGTCTGGGCCTTGCGTCCGTGCAGATTGAACAGGCGCATCATTAGATATAATGTCGATACCTTAGCCAGCACGGCCGACAGAATATAAAGAATGATGCTGGCGAACAAGGTGTCGGAAACATATGATCTGGAAGATGACGACAGCAGCTCCAGTGTTTGGCCCAAGCCGCGGGACAGCCCCAATATCGTGGCGATGACTTCGCCGATATGGAGTACCTACAATTGTCAGTGGAATGTAGGAAAGGAGCGTTCGAGCCATACATAGGAGAGCAAGATCAAGGCATCATCCATGCCGTAGACTTTCTTTCGCAGCCATCCTCGAGTGAGAATTGTGATTGAAGAGTACACCAGGCAAAGAATGGACGTTATCCAGATGGCACCAGAGTGATTGTCCGCAGTGACTGGCGCGAAGCGATTGCTTGATCGGCCATGTCGACAAATTGTTATGAAGTGGGCTTCAATGGCTGGTTATATCGTTGGCTCGCGAAGGCTGCTGCTACAAGAAGCTGGAATTCGTGACTGGCAGTTCGCAAGATAGGTACGAAGTCGTCGCTTCCAACGCAAACCGCGAGTAGACCGCAATGAAGTATGGGTACAAAGCAAGAAGCGGGAGCGGTGAATCTATCCCTAGGCGGTCGGTGCCAGTATGAGATACGTCTACCTCTTGAGGGAAGATATCGAACGTAGGAAACGAGCCATATCCATGTACAGGAGTCGACGCTGTCGGAGATCTGGAGGCGAACCTTGAGGACGATTCCATCCTGGCTTGTCAGTGGCGCGTGGTTCCTGGATAAATTATGGTTCATGGGACCCCCCATGAACTGCAGCAGCAGCCGAGTCAAAGCTTGAGGAGATTGACCCAACCAAGCGGAGGCCGATTAAGGCGTTGCAGCGAACCAGAGTTCGCCAAAGTATCTCACGGGCCTTGCGAGTTTGCTGCACCGATAAAGATCTACATGGCGGCTGTCAAGGCATACGAGCTCGGATCTTTGTGGTCTCCTTGCTGAATGAGCGGTATGCACTGTTCTTTTGATAGCCGAAGGGAGGATGCAACAGCACCGACGTGAGATGCATACGACGTCGAGTACCTATCTTGTGCGTGGCCGTCCGGTACTACTGGGTTCCCAGCACGCCAAGTGACGAAACAGATGCATCATGAGGTGTGTAAGGCGATGTGTATCCCACCTCCACGAAAAAGGACTGTGGTTTATGCCGCCCTAGGAACGAGGGAACTTGAAAAGCCGATGCACGGACCAGGCAGATAGCCGAAGCTATCGACTTAGTTGCTTGGCATTGGTCTATTCCCATCAACGCTACTGCATTCTTCATTTCTTCTGGGATTCGGAGTCTTACGGCCACAGTCAGACGGACACAAAACGCATCTGCCTTTGGAGAGAAAGTGTTGCTCGATAACGAGCAGGCCAGGTACTTGGTGCCATCCCGCCACACGCGGCTTCTTGCCGAAGTTTATCCCATATTGGTTTTCTTGCTGTCCTCATCATAAAGTTTGATCTCATTCCCCGCGGTGATCCCTTTCTCATGCGGATCCGCAGGCTAGTGCCGGCAGAGGTCCAGCCGTTCATCTTTACGTGAGTCTTGCAGGTTGCGGAAGCTCGAGGGAGTTCACACTGTTCATGGCAAGCGTCTTTTCAAGCTTTTCTGGATCCCCTGCCTGCGCTAGTATGGCTTCGCCCTGAATGGAGGAAGAAGGCATGTGGCTTGCAGCAAGCAGAACAAGGGCCCCTTGGGCCCTTGCCCAAGGGTATCTTGATCGAGGCGAGGCCTGTGCTGTGCCGCGCCCCTCGCTACTGCGAGATTTGTGAGGGTAAGTACAGTATTTGGTGAGGATCAACGTACTGCCACGCAGGATCAGCGCCGTACTCGCGTGGCATCTACCTAGCGTTCCAAGTTGTCATCGAGGGTACCTATGATACTTTCTTGCGCTCTTGCGACATCTGCCGCAACCCTTTTCCATCTCTACTCCTCATCACTTCTGTTGGTGGTCTTCGACACACTTCAACCACGCAGTCAATAGCGATACCCAACAACCACAACATCATGGCGCTCACAAAGGGCGACAGTCTGACCTCCACGACGGAGCAGGTGCCCATAGATCCTGAAAATGTCAATTTGTCAGAGGAAAAGAAGGGCACGGCGAAGGATCAGAAGGACATGTGGCGGATGGGAAAGGCGCAGGAGATGAGGCGCAACTTTCGATTCGTGTCAATTCTTGGGTTCACCATGTTGGTGATGTGCTCGTGGGAGACAATGCTAGGAACTTCGATTATCGGCCTTATCAATGGAGGTAAATGACTCCCTCAGCGTCCAACAATCAGCGTACTGACAATCCAAGGCACTGCTGGTCTCATCTGGCTCTTCCTGGTTTGCTGGGTATCATTCATGGCCGTCAACACATCCATGGCCGAAATGGCATCCATGGCACCAACGTCCGGCGGCCAATACCACTGGGTGAGCGAATTCTCGCCCCGGAAGTACCAAAAGTTCCTCAGCTTCATCACTGGTTGGCTCTGCGTCTTGGGCTGGCAAACCGGTGCTGCGAACACGGCCTTCCTGGCTGGCACACAGATCCAAGGACTCATCATCCTCTACAACCCGACATATGTGCCCGAAAGGTGGCATGGGACACTGTTGACCTTTGCTGTGGCCCTGTTTTCCGTCGTATTCAACACGTTCTTGGTCAAGAAACTGCCTATGGTCGAGGGCATTGTTCTTATCATCCACGTCTTCGGCTTCTTCGCCGTCCTCGTCACACTCTGGGTGCTCGGTCCACGGGGTAACGCATCAGAGGTCTTCACAACCTTCAACAACTACGGCGGCTGGAGCAGCGACGGCCTTTCGGCGATGGTCGGCATACTGGCTGTCATGATTCCCTTGCTGGGCGCAGATGGCGCGGTCCACATGTCTGAAGAACTTCGGGACGCCGCTCGAGTGCTTCCCAAGGCCATGATCGCCACTACATTCTTCAACGGGTTGATGGGATTTGTGACAATCATTACGTTCTGCATGGTCTTGGGCGACCTGGACACTGTCATTGCCACCCCGACCTTCCAGCCTTACATTCAAGTCTTCTACGATGTCACCCAGAGTAAGTCAATTGCCAGCCCAATCTTTGCGGAATCAGACAGCTAACATCGATTCACAGGCTACGTCGGTGCCTCCTTCCTCAGCGCTCTCGTCATCATCATGGCCATGTTCTGCAATCTGTCCATCACAGCTACCGCCTCTCGACAACTGTTCGCCTTCGCTCGCGATCAGGGCGTACCATACGCAAAGTTCTTCGCATACGTCCGGCCTGGATGGGATGTCCCGATGAACTCGATCATCGTCTCCTTCGTCGTCTCGTGTCTGCTGTCCCTCATCAATATCGGCAGCACGATTGCTCTGAACAACATTACATCGCTCTCGCTTTGCGCCATCCTGTGAGTATTTTGCAGCTCGTATGTAAATCCTTATTGACAAGCTCATCCAGATCGTCCTACATCATCTCAATCTCCCTAGTCCTCTGGCGCCGCCTCTTCAACCTCCCACTCCTGCCAGCACCCTTCACACTCTCCAAGCCCGTCGGCATCCTCCTCAACGTCTGGTCGCTCGCTTTCCTGTGGATCGCATTCATCTTCAGCTTCTTCCCCGGCACATATAACCCGACTGTGGCGCAGATGAACTGGGCGTGCTTGATCTACGGCGCCACGATGATCTTTGCACTCTTGCATTACTACCTGCCTGGTGGTGCAAGGACTGTCTACGATGGGCCGGTGGAGTATGTGCGGAAGATGCAGTGAGCCATTGAGGATGTGGACCAGTCCGCGAAGGTCACGAATAGCAGCTAGCCATCATAGGAGCACGCGAAGAAGCCGCATATGAAAAGAAGCCGCAAAGATTGACAAAACATTGAGCTGAAGGCACGTTCACACGACTATTGTACAAATAGATACTCAAGCGCACGAATCCTGATCAAAATAGAAATCACAGTGTCAAATGAGGTTGCAGTCTCCTCTTGCCGATTTCATCTATTCAATCTACGAGCGCTCAGTTGCTAAGGACCGATATACCTGTGTGCTTGCTGTAAGTCATCTCGTCTACGATGTCTCCCTAAGCAAACAGCTCTCTTACTAGTACACATAGATGAACTCATCATTCTTCCGATCCGTCAAGTCCAGCAACCCCTGATCAGACCCCTCCTCCTCAGACCGAGCCTCATACGTCCTCTGCATACTGTAATCCTTCATATCCGCTGGCTTTCCATTCCGGACGCGCTTCTTGCGCTGAAGCTTGTTCAAGAACCACAGGTTTAAGAACTGGATGCCAATTGCAGCGATCATGGCGGCAATTATTCCCAGTACCGATTTCAAGCCTGGGTAATAATTCGGTGCATCCTTAGAATTGAACAATAGTGGGCCAATGATGTTTCCGGCTGAGGAGCCGGCGTTGTACAGAGACATGACGACGGATTTCTTGGTCGAGCCGCCGAAGTTCGAGATAATCCAGCTGACGATTAGAGGGTTGCCGCCAAACAGGAATGCGAACAAGTAGTAACCAGCCAGGAGCGGGCCTGAGTTGGAGCGTGGAAGTGTGTACAGCATGACATTGCCAGCCAGGACTGGGAGCATGAGGGCCGCCAAGAATGGCGATTTGACGCGGTAACGATGGGCAAGCCATGAAGAGGGAAGGATGACCGCAAGTTGAACGGCGCCGAACGGGATGTTGAGGAGAGAAGTAAGGCGTGGCGTGAAGCCCAGTCCTTGAATGATGAGCGGTCCGAAGGTGTTCGTGACTGCGGCCCCGGTATTTAAGCACAGAGTCATCCCCACAAAGAGCCAGGACTTCGGCTCGATCAGCGCTTCAAAGACGTGAGACCACTTGAATTCGCGGGAGCCGGTTCCAGTCTGGTTGGCGCGTACTCGCTCGATAGCCTGAAGCTTCTCGTGGTCGGTGAGAAAGCGTGCGGAGGGAATGTCGCTGTCAAGGTAGTAATAGACGATGGGAGCCGTGATGATTGTTATGATTCCCACGAACAGGAACAAGATCTTCCATTCCGCAATCGAAGGGTTGGCGATCGAGCCAAAGCCGTACGAGACTGCCGCTGCAAACATCGTGGCCAGACCATTTGTTCCGTACCATAGAGCAATCCGGAATGGTTGCTCAGATCTCCTGTACCAGTGCGAAGTGATGACGGAGAACAGAGGTAAGCACCCTGCCTCGAACAGTCCCACTGCCAAAGTTGATTAGCTTTGTCTCGGGAAAAGGGCGTATGCTCGAAGATAGGGCTGTAAGGTCAACGAGAGCAACTGCTTTGTCATTCCGAGACATATTCTCAGGCAGTCCTCTAAGTAACGCTCGTTTCCGGACGCAAGTGTGCCCATGGGAGAGGTACTTACGGAAGAACCTGGTGGCGATAAGCCTCCGAAGTTGTGGCACACCGCCATGAATGTCTGCGCAAGACCCCAACCCAGGACCAGCGCTGGCATCAGGTATCTGTGGGGAACCTTAACGATCAGATACGAGCTGAAGGGCTGCCATCCGAGTTGTGCCATTGCAGAAACGCTCGACACGAGTGAGTACTGATTGCCCGTAAGACCTGTATCAGTGCGCAAGCCTAGCACTGCACCATAACCGAGAACACTCTTGTCCAAGATTTGCACTGTTTATTGCCAGCGTTAGTGAATCTGTCCAATGTACTCAACAAAAGGGGCATTTGCAACTTGACAAACCAATTTGAGGCTCGTGCGATTGTGGACCAGCGAAGAACGCTTGACGCTCAGGCGAATGGTTTAATGGCCAACTCACAGAAGTATACCCATACAAGGATAGGCAGGATGACCCTGTCGATCTTCTTGCGGATTCGAATATTCTACGAGGCGTCAGTGTAAGTGAGCTTGCTGAAGATATCGGTCGAGGTCGAACACAAGACCCGAGGACACTGTTTGTTGAAGACCTCGTCATAAGACGTGGAGGTAAAGCACTTACGTCTTCTTCCGTCAAGCTGACCCTCTGGTCTCCGAACAATTGCGCAGCCCGGTCACCATGCTGAATGCTGTTCGAGCGCTGCCTCTCCGCGTCATCCTTGCTAATGGTGTTCACCTCCTCAGAGTGACCTTTGTCCTCTGAAAGAGCCATGATTAGTGGCGTGGTCTCAGTAGCGCTGTCGATGTCGGCCTCGAGCACCGATGTTGATGGAGTGTTTGGTTGTGGCGATTGTGTTGACGACGAAAGACCAACTGCAGAAGGATCCAGGGCAGAGTCTGGTCGCATCTTGGGCGAGAGGGGGATATACAAGCTATTATATCATCGATCGGCAATAGCTCCTGGGCACACGGCTCACGTGGCGGTAGCGGTTTTACGTGCCCGTCTGCGGAAAGGCATTTGAAGGTTGATTCTCGATCCGGGGGGATTGGTGTTACGATTGTGGGGTTACCGCCAGATCATCAGCGCCCTCCATTTGGGGGGATGTCGATTAACCGATGAAGCCTGGGGAAGTTAGGAGGCGAAGGAGAGCACCACCCAGCGGAAAGCCAGCGCACCCACCAAGCACCCGAAGCTCTTGTTTGGTGTCGGCTATTCGTGTCCAGGCTTGTCTGGCGTTTACTCGGGCGGTCAGCCTACTGGGCAACGGAAGTCTTGGCCTCTTGGAAGACATTGAGGCGCCCATTTGCCGACCGTAGCATCAATTACCGACGGGTTGGAAGCCGTATGATGCCGTTCAGTCGGTCGAATGTATTGCCATGTGGCAAGGACAGCTGCTACTGATCGAGCGATGTAAAGGCCTCAGAGAAAGCCGACAGCGTCAAATGTTGACGAGCGACAGTTAAGAGGCCAGATGACTAGCGTCAATTGCGGGATGAAAACCAGTCCGCGAACTGGCAGGAGCGCCGGCCAGTTGCAGCAGGCGCGACTCGCGAGATGAGAGGTAGATTTTGCTCTGGAGCCACGAGTCTCAAAACAGTGCTACCGCGAGTACCATGCCAAACGCGATCGGTTGAAGAAGCACGAAAGCGACTGAGAGCTGCTCAAGCCCCCTTGACCATTGCATGCAGCTCGCAGGGCGTATGTGTCCATTTCACTATGCTCTTGCTCTTCTATGGGCGCATGAAGCTTCGCGTCGTCGAATGAGCGAGCAGCCTTGGATGTCAGCGAACATTCACAGCAGCAAACAATGCCCCAAAGGCCGTTATGATCCGCCGCCGTGAACAACATAGGATCAATAGCCGAAAGGACTTTAGGCTTCCGAAACTGCCTTTAGGGATTCTCTACACCTACCCTTAGCACGCGCGGCGGAAGGTGATTCGGGTGAGTTACGGACCGGGACCACTTACTCTGGAAAGCGCTCAGGAGGCATAATGCACAGACTGTTGGACGCGATAGAGCCTCCTAATTCATGGCATGTGCCACT
Source organism: Cyphellophora attinorum (assembly GCF_001299255.1). Taxonomy (NCBI): domain Eukaryota; kingdom Fungi; phylum Ascomycota; class Eurotiomycetes; order Chaetothyriales; family Cyphellophoraceae; genus Cyphellophora; species Cyphellophora attinorum. Next base: position 1,278,893 of record NW_017253231.1, on the reverse strand, counting down.
GAGGCATGTGCATCTACGAAAGGGGCAGGCGCGCGCAAAGTACGACGCGGCGGGCACGACTGCTGCTGTCCGTCTCGTCGCTGGTGGAGCTTCTGAGTGAAAGTACATACCTGCAAATGATCGTCTATATCCTGCTTCGATGTCATCTAGCAGTGCTGCAGGTCTGTAGGGGATCTATAGCCCAAGGAGCGACAGCACAATCTGTGCTACAAAAAGCGCCCGCCATGGGACAGTGTTACCTTTGTTTAGCAGCCACAATCGCACAACATTCGTAGGCATAGTACGAGGCCCTGAAAATGTTGCATGATCTAGTGAGCATCTGTTTATAATGTGATCTTCTTCATTGAATATCCGTGAGACATATGTGCATATGCTCTTTAGCAAGCAGACGAGCTAGCTCGGTCTCTGCCGGTTCTGTAGAATAAGATCGAGACTGCGCTGTCTGCAAAGACTTCCCGATAGCTGGGAAAGTCAACAGAAAGCCGCCATTTGCATCCCCTTTCCACTTGGACCACTGCCTCTGGGGAGCGGCCCAGGGAATCTAGTCTGTCTCCCATCCTTGGGTTCTCTGATCCTTCTAATGTCGTGTCTGGGACACGCATCTTCCATGCCTGGAAACCCCCACCATTGATGCGTAGATCGCTCTTTTCGAATTTATCCGCCGATTCTTCCTCATGTAATCTTGATTCAAAGAAAAATTTGCTTGCTTGCTTGCGCTTGTGAAGGAGTGTCGTTATGGTCGGTAATATCTTGTGCTCGTAATTGGCATTACTGGCCTTCTTTGTGCCAAAGGCTGGCGTGTGATGTAGTCGTGAATTTCGTCGGCAGAGGAGAGTCCTCTAGCATTCGCCGAAAACTCCCTGCATCGGGCCGCTCCTCTAGAACTCCGAATGCCTGCGAAATGTAGGCAGCGTGATCCCGAAATGATGTACAACACAGAAATTAGCTGTACATGAACATTTGATCTGCGTCCAGATCAAGCCCTGAAGAAGGCGTCTTGAATGTACCGCAAGAACGGACGCTTCTTCGGCGACGTGGGCGACAACGTGGGCGATTTGGCAGCCGAGCGTGGAGGACCAACCTCCATAGGGCCAACAATGTCGCCATCACCAATCTCGGGAAATTTGCCACACTTGTCGTCGATCTCGGGCATTACTATATGAGAAATTGGTTTCTCGAGTGGTAAAGTCGCCTGAGTGAACTCATCGGACGAACCTTGCTCACTTGCGCGCTTCACCATCTTTAAATGCGGCTCGACGGTGGGTAATATAGCCTGATGGAACTTCTTCCAGGACTCGTCGATCGTGGCCCACTTCTCTTCAGTGACTTTGTACACTCTTGAAGTGACGCCATAGTGTTCGTTTGTGCGAGCCAAATGCTTCGCGTAGTTTCTGCGAGCATGATCCCAATTACTGCGGAACTCGGTGTAGGACTCAACATTGAAGACCGATGGTAGATAAGGCTCTGGATGTATGTTGAAATTGGCATGGCCCAAACGGCGGACCACGGATCCTCGTTACCTAGTTGCAAGGGAGGTATTTCCGCAATCGGTGCAGTGGCAGTGTTTGCCCTAGACCTTTGACGCATCGAGATCACAGAGGGTCTGGTCGACAAAGGTGGAGAAGGTAATGCATTGATGTCGAGGGAAGTCCGTGAGTTGATTGTAGCTGGTGTGGGTGCTATAGAGGGAGACTGTAACGGCGACTGAATCGATTCCTCGCGGGAGACCTCTGTAGAGACTGGCGGTAGAAGGGGCGTCGTGGCTGGCGCCATGTTTGCTTCCGTGGTCGTCATCTCCTCATCTTCGCCAAATGCACCATATATTGACTCATCCATGGAGTCCGGTTGTGGAGATGGCAGATAGCTTTCGTGCTGTGAAATGGCGCTCATGGCAGGACTGAGGACCGGCCCCGTTCCTATAGAGCCTGACCGAGACGCAGGTGTGCTCGCATTTGTAATGATGGACAACCGTGGTCCTGTGAAGGATCGGTTCTTCAATCGACGAGACATGGAGCCCAGTCGGCTCGATAGCCTTTTATGAAGACTGAGGCCGGGATTATCAGCAGACCTTTGTCGTTTGAAGTGACGTTGTTCTATAATGGTTGGCCCCGGATTGGACGAGTCTCCCAAGGTATAATCGTCAGGGTCGAGCGCAGGGAAGGCATTGTCGGATGCATCGCTGAAGTAGAGACCGTAGGGATCGTACTCGTCAGCTAACACGTGGTCGGCTGGACGAGACGAGAGCTCGCGTGGCAACTGAGGCTCGCTCGTCGCATCACATCCATACGTTGCGATTTGTGGTTGGCCATCTCGTTCTTGTTCTTCGGTGACCCTATCGAGCTTGGAACCATGCAAGTCGAGAGACTCGCGCGTATTCGGTGACGAGGTGTATGACAAGCTGGACGCGGATGACTTTGAAGCGTGTCCTCTACTGAAGACAGAAGTGACGGGCGATGACAGCGCAACGTTCTCATCCAATGACTGTCGCGGAGGGGCAATATTAGCCATGGCTAGTGATCTGTGGAACGCCGTCGCTGCAGCAGAGACGATTCAGCTTTTACTGGCCGTTTGTGTCGTGGTTTCCGTGTCTTTCTACCGAGACATGATGGCGGCCACTTGGTTATGCTTCTTCGAGTTCTCTGATGAGGCGTCGCTGAGATATCGCAAAGGCGCAGGTGGATGGAACGGAAGACGGTAGCTCAGTAGCAGTGACAGAGCTGTGCGACACGTAGTGAAGCGCGACTGGCGCAAGGCATCGGCTGTTGGGCGTCAAGCAGTGCCTGCTTGCGAAAGCGCGAGTGACTGACCGATCAGTGACAGTGGGTGAGGTGAACGGCGGAAATGTGGTCGCGCGACATCTGAGATCATAAAGGCTGCTTCATGTTTGCAGGAGGATAATTAACGACCAGCAAGCGAGAGATAGAGCAAGGATGGGCAGGAAGCAGATGTGATGAGAACTGGGTTCTTCGTGTTGTGTTGTTGGTGGGCAGCAAACGACTCGGAGCTTCTGAGCAGAGCAGGGCCCTTCTACCCCGGTCCGAAGAAAATCATAAAAATTTGGTTCAAGCCACTATTGCTAAACCACAACAAGAGCCACACTACCAAGACTACCACGTTGAAACTCTAGTGGCCTGTACCTCCAGGACGATGCTTCCTCCCCATCCGGTCTGCAGTCCACATCCCTGTGTAGGTGTTGTGTTCATCTGAGAAGAGAGAGGGCTACAAGAGGCTTGAATTTCAAGCCTGGAGGAGATCTAGGGTTTCCACATAATTCAGCATGCGACGGGCTGGGTCACACTGTATACTGAACAAAGGAGTACCAGGTTGGAAATGCCAATGCTAGTCCTCCTCGACAGTGGCCCGATGGCACTCAAGATGAAAAGTTAGCAGAGACCTGATACCGTGATCGCACCGAGGTAAGCTGCTTCGACTGCCTGCCTACTGCTATCTACACTGGTGGTTGATACTCACAAATGCGGCGGACCATGGTCTTCCCATCCCAGACTGAGTCGCTGGATGTTCTGAGCGATGGTAGTAGTCATGACGATTGAGAAGACGGCTAAGCACTTCCTGCCATATGCAAAGCTGCAGTTTTCCCGCGAATCTGTAGCCCACTTCTTCGGCTGTTTTTCACTTTCCCAACGGCCAGAGCAGCCACCAACGTGTCCCATGCAAGCCCCGCGGATCAACTTCCGACTTCGCCTAAGCAAAGTATATACTGCTCCGTACAATGCTGAATGGCTATTCACCACGGAATGGTCATCAATATCCCGTTCATGATCTCTTGTTCGACGGAGATGCACAATGCTGCTGTCTGATGAAACCCTGTGTGTGTTGGAATAAGCATGTTCTGCCGAAAGATCGCCAGCAGCAAAGACTGCCGATCGACTTTGTTTGAGCTTCATCATGCCAACGCCCACCTCGGTGGTCGTCTGTTAGACTCAGTTGCAGGCCATTCCTGCAGACACTGACAGGTTGGCTGTGTCTCGAGCATGAGCATTCTGAGGCCACAATCGTTGCACCAAAATCCCCGCACCCTGCGCTCCTCCGGCTTACTTTCCAATGGTGGTTATTGCTTGACCAGCCTTCTTGTCATCGACTACAATTCGTAAGTGGACATGAGTACTTCGTCGCTTAGCAAGGCTGCTCGCTCCGCGTATGCTTGCTGCAAGCCACAAAACGCAGGTACCGGGTGGCGGACTGAGAAATACACGTGTAGAAAGCCATGCCGACACCTCGGCACCGCCAGAGAAACTTTAAAGATAGTGAGTGTGGGCGACCCAGTCGCCTGGGTTCAACCTTTGCCGGCTATTTTCCGCCTCTGTTTGAGTATCATTGACGCTCTTTGGACCACTGCTTGACAGCTGCTCAGGAAGGCAGGGGACAATTCAAGCGTAGTACTTGGCGATTTGGCAAGCCTAGGATTTTCAGAGCCACATGTATAGCAGTCTTGGTGCCAACTCACATATGCCTTCTGTGGCGGTCCGTGTTCAAATATAGAGCGCTGCACGTCGACCACGCAGGTCTGACGAGGTACAACAGACGCCATCATGCTATGCAAGATGCATGGACAAGTCACTTAGCGATTGTCGATCCAACCTGCCATACGCTGGCTGATGTCTGCCCCTGGCTGGGATCTGCCCTCTCCCCAGACTGCCGTGAGACATGACAGCATGCACCCACGGACAGTGGCGCCTGCCGTGAAACCCGGATCACCAGCCATAGATCTGATCTATCCGCTTAACCTGCATCCCCTCAAGCCATCATGTTTCAACCCGAACCTTACATCTACGACTGTCCCTGAGCAACGGCGATGTGCTCTCAGATTGGACGTTCAAGATATCCTCTAAGACGTGTCTGCAGCTTACGTGGAAAATTTGGAAACCCAGTGCTTCGACCACACAGCTTGCTGTTCAGGAGTCCCATTCCAGCTGAAGTCGACTTTTGTGAGATCATCGAATCCTTCTGACAGTTTTGGCTCCTGGAATCGCCCCTGGAAGCTCTTGAACGCAATCCCCGGCAGTAGCTCACGCTTCTCAGGATTCATCAGTGCAACATTCAGGGCTCTGACGCTGTCGTTGTGTTCCGCTAGCCGGAGAGGTGTTGTGAAGTGGACGCAGCGTACAGGCACATTGAATTCTCGGCCCAGAGATATCCAGTAGTTGCGGGCTTCGACGTTAGCATTGGTATTATCGACTGCGACTGATAAACCCTCTTGCAAGTAGCCTCGTGCCGCCTTCAAGCATCGGTCACGAGTCTTGAGTGTGTCCTGGTTCACCCTGAGATAACCGAGAGGCTCGAGTACTCTCCAGAAGAACGTGCTCTTCCCAGCGCCAGGGGATCCGCAGAACATCACTATCTCCTGCTTGTGTTTCTTTTCGAATTTGACGCCTGCTTTGGCGATAGCGGCCTCGCTGAGGTAACTCGACGGGTCGAAGGCTGGCTGATAAGGCTCAACGTCTTCGCCGCGAAAGAACTCCTCAGGAGTCTGGAATCGAATGCCTATGTTCGTGGCCAAGTCACGATCCGAACTTGCCCAGTCTGCTTTCTGCCTCTTGTCCGTCTTCTCTCGGCCAGCAGCATCTCCGATGTAGAATGAAGACTTCATGTCGACGGCACCTTCAGCCGTCAGATCGTAGTCCTCGAGCATTTCTTGCCACATTCCTGTCCTTGGTTTGCGGTAATGATCCTGTGCAGACGCACCGTACAGACTCATTGGTAGATTCAATGCTGTGAGGATGTTGGTCACCTGACTTTTGAGCTTCGCCAGACTCGCGGTATCTTGCTGCAAGGTTTGTGGCTTCTTGTCCTTCAAGCTGACGCCGCCTTGATTCGTGAAGATCACGACCAGATAGCCTTCGTTGTACAGTTGTCGAAGCTTACCCGGTATGCTCGGATCCCACCACTTCCAGGCATCGGCTCCTCGCGCAAACTTTGCTCCGGTCGCGGTGATGAGCGTGTCATCGAGATCAAAAGCTGCAACTCTTACAGGATGAATCTTGGCTTGAGGTGGGATGACTGTAGGGTTGTTGCGTCCAATAATGAGACTGTCCTTGAGAACTCTCCATGAAATTTGATCAGGTGGCTTCTGAGATGCCGGCTTGAAGAACGAAGCAACGGCATTGTTTGTGGTTGTTGACTCAATTCGTCGCTTTGTCGGCGGCGGCGAGATGGCTCTGCCACCAGATGCACCACGTTTTAGGCTCATGTTGATGAATACTGGGCGATGTCGGTTGAATAGCAACGGCTGAGGCACTCTTAAGCAACCGCGGAATGGTCGCAGAGGAGTATGCATCCATCTGCGCCACGGACTGTTTTTCGTGCGGATGGTCGATGGTGCAGATCAAGTGACAGATTCAGACCGTGAAAAGTACGACACACTGGGATCTGATTCACGCGTTTTCTTTTCGGACAAGCAAGGTCATGTGGGCCCGATGGCTAGGCGCCATCAGGCACCAGGCAAAATAAGGCAACCACTTGAGAGATGCAGCATATCCTGATTGATGATGATCACAATGTCTCACTTGCTTGGTGCTCTTGTATCTAGCGCAAGACGATCGACTGGCGCCAGAGTCATCACAGGCTTCAGTAGGTCTCTCAATTCCACCAGCTTCGACGTTGCCAGATCCTTATTTGCGCTGACATTGTCGTCTTCTGCATCGATCGACGCAATGCACAAATAGGCGCCGCTTTTATCAATCAGCTCCAAGGAGTCTTCCTGTGCCATGAAAGACCAGTCGAACGGCTTCGTAGGATCCGTGCTTGTCTCACGATAGACACGGTGCAAGGACAATGTTGCGAAGTCCCTGAAGAATGTATGTCCTTTCAGAACGTGACGACTGACGTAGCTAGATCACTATTAGTCCTACGCGTTAAGTAGAGGGAGGGATTGACTCACTCATAGCCAAGCTGCTTCATGAATGTGAGCATGTCGCTACCCTCGATGCCGAAGCGGTAGAGCAGCCGTCCATTGACCGTTTGCTGACCAGTACCTGCGTCGGGAATGTCTTTGAACTCGAAATGCCAATCAATTGTTCGCTCAGCATCAGTCCGACCACCGTGCCCGTTGGTCATCTGGTCACTCTGTGGTGGGGGACTTTCGTTCGACTTGACCGTTCCGATCACCTTGACGTAGTAGATGTTTGATGTCAGCATCTTCGCGATTCGCTGCACATCAGCTTTCCCCGATGCCTCACCAGGCCCAGGGAGATTGGCAAGACCGGGTGGTGGCCGCGCTTGAAGACAAGGACCACTTGCTCAACCGGTTTTGGCTGCATGCGACATATGCCAGCCAGCTGCTGCAACAGAAGCGGCTGTCTCGACTCGACCACCTGGCCATAGAGCGAATATTCGTGCGGCATGTTGGATGTCCGTCCTCTTCACGTCTGATAGTTCACCTACTCTCCTTCTTGAACTCATCCAGCTACTCCGAAGCTGCACCGCATCCTTTGCGATCAAGAGATAACTGCGCCTTATCCTTGAATGAATCGAAGGACCAACGTACGTGCGCAATCGACGCTGTAATTCACAGCTGCAAAGACAAATAGATCAGCTCAACCTTTGAGTTGAGACTTGGCGATTCGTGAAGAAAGAATGACATTGAGTTTGCGTCATTTGAAACACCCCACCGACCATCCCGACTGGAGGTCTGAACTTGAGCTTCACCATCTCGAACCTTGAAGCATTCCCAGAGTTGTTTATCTGCCGCCTGTACATTCTCCCACCTTTAGACTACAAGAAAAAACCTGGAGAGCCCGACAGCGGAGCATCCTCAATCACCTCACCTGAGATCCCGAGCACCGGCACGGTTCCGGCCACTGAACTTCCGAAAAGAGCTCTGCTATCAACCTTAGCTTCCGCACACCGATACCTTGTATACTTCACACCACCCAGTGCCGTGAACATCCTCCTACACGATCGACTCCCGCATGACCCCGCTGCTGCTGTGACGAAGTCCTCCTGCACTGCTCCTGCTTTCTCTCGAGGCCACCGGCGACAGCACCGGATCGGCGCCGAATAGCTGCTACCAGAACCAGCAGAAACTCGCAGACGCTCATTATTAAAGACTGCATCATTCCACCGCTCAGTACGAAAATCTCCGTCCTGGTGGTCTGAGCACCTGCAATCAGGCATTTTGGACGGCACGTAAGGTGCCTGGCCGTTTATCAGCGTGTCCTGCCCGAAACCACCACCCAGCACCATGATTCGCCCAACCCTGCGCCTCTGCGCGCAACACCAACGCACACCCCTCATCAAATTCCTCGGCAAGCGCAGCACCCCCAAGCAGTCGACCACACACCACACGTACACCCAGCCTCCGAGAAACCCGCTCTCCCAGACTCCTTCGCTGAATCGTTCGCCGACTATCGATCGCGAGCGCAGCAGCACGGTCCACTGAAGACGCAGCAGACACAAAGCACTTCGAGCTCGAGCGGACCCTCGGCCTCGAACATGAGCCAGGGCACAAATGTACAAGGTGGCAGTCAGACGTACGGTGCGATAGGAGGGAAGAGCGGCGCAAGTCTAGGCAGCATCAAGCCGGGGCAGGGCGAGTATTTCGATCGGAGTGAGCTGCCGAGCCGGTTCAGGAGGATGGCGTGGACCGAGAGCGAGATCGAGGCGGTGGATAGTGCTGGGGCTAGCATGTGGAATTGAGCTGGGGACGAGACGATTCATCACCCATAGACACAAAATTACACACTACCCTACGAAATACCCGCATCAGTACATATGTCTTTGCGGCCGAGCAAGCATCAGCGAATGGGCGCAGTCATCGACTTCAATAGCAGATATTCATAAATCCAGCGTCAGGAAGCGTGTACAAAGACTCACCGTAACATAACCGAGTCCTGCGTCGATCGGCGACCGTACCTGTCTGTTCCAGAGCGATTTGCTTGGCCGTGATGTGATGGATGGGAAGGCACAGCTGACGGCAACTGCCGGCTGTGGAAAGCAGACAATGCTGAGCATCCGAACCCAAAGACAGCGCCTAGGATTGGAATACTTGGTTTTGAGAACATGATTAAGTAGACTAACAGAAGGAGAACACTTCAGTCAGGACAGAGCCAGAGTGGAAGGCACGAGAAATTGAGATTCGTAACACCATCATATTGTCGCTACCGTGAGAATATTTTGCTTGCTTCATCTTCTCTTCCCACACGTTCACTTATGTGGTGCCTTCACCTTCAAGTCCCCTTGACGGCACATGACTTCCAATCTTCGCCGGCGGGCTTTAATTTCAGCCAAAAATGAGATGGGTGTCCACGCCCGTTCCATCGTCTCATCAATATGCCCAAATACATGAAAGGCAGCAGCCTCTCCCATTGTGGGAGTCATCGACTAATGCATGCCTTTGACCAGATCACGCCGGAGTATCAATGCATTGCGGGTGTCGCCGAATAATGCTGGTCTGCACGAAAGTCGAGCTCTTTGGCTCTCATGTCGTGATGGTCGTAGTGATTTCGTATGCTGCAGCAGCATAGCGCCATTCTGCGCTTCAGCTGCGATCCTTCTTAGCATTGTTGCTGCCACTCCCTCCGCCACCAAAGAACTTCATCGTCTTCTTCCATGCACCACTTTCGCTCCGATGTGGCTTCAGCTGAGGTTGAGTCGTCGGAGCTTGTTGATGCTGACGTAGAGGACCGTGTGAAGTATGACCACCCAATTCACTAGCAGGAGGTGTTGTAGGCGGAGTCATGACAGCGCTTTCATCTGGATCACTTCCATCCGTCAATGCGGCTTCCGAGGCAGCAGATGAGTGTGACACGTGAGTCGAAAGTCTGTTTCCGGCCGAACTGCGGCTCAGGGCCGAAGATAATGACGAAGAATGCACTGCACGATGCTGTGATGGAGGTGATCTTGACGGTGAGAATGTCGCAGGCGCCGGAGGTGACTCCCTCCGTTTGGGTGGATTGGCTGCTCTAGACATGCCGGATCTGTCGTCGAAAGTCATTCTTGAGGGATCGAATTCTGTTCGTCTTAACTCGGATATTGCGCTGTAGGTTTGTGCGTGTGATGGGACTTTTAGACTGTTGCAGAATGGAATGAAGATGGAGTCCGACATGAGATCGTACATTCGCTTGACCGACGGATCCAGAGCTGCTGGTGGCGCCGGCTGAGGTTCGTAGGGATACTCAACCAGGTCGTCTCGCTCCTCAGCGGGTAGATTGATCTCTCGAGGAGCCCCAGGTTTCACATAGACATCTAATAACCGCGTCCACATATTCATCAACTCGAATCCTTCGTCACTCTCGGTCGTTAATTTTGATTCGTCCTTTTCCACTCTTGCAAGCGCTTCATCATATTTCGTACTGTATCTTCGTGCCTCTGTGACGAATTCCAGCGTTTCTAGGCAGTGTTGTTGCGAGAGAAAGGCGGTGTAAGCAGCTAATGTGTATGGTGGTGGTGCTGTGTTATTCAAAACATCCTCCAATGTGGGCCGGTTTGGTGAAAGTAGTCCTTCTTTTCGAACCATGCTAATGGGCCGAGGCCGTGTAGGCTCCTCCATGGTGATGTCTTCGGCAATTTCTTCCACGACAAGAGGCTTGAGGCGAGGAGATGGTTCCGGAGTATATGGCCAGATTGTGGGTGCTTTTTGCCTCTGAGATCTTCTCTTGCTCATCGCGGTCGATTAGAAATTAGCTATGTTTGCTAGCAACAATTCTGCACCACTACTAATGTTCTGTGCCTGATCGATCAATCCCCAACAGACGTCAAGACATGTACCGACGCCTTCTTTCGTGTCGTAGACTTTTTGTACCCTGTCCGGATCGGGAATCTTGCCGATGAAGCGGGAATGATTTGTGGCCGCTTGACGTTGTACAAGATGATCAAGCCTTTGGCCGAAACCGCGCAGAATCTTCTGCCGCTGTGGCCAGCCGAAGAAGTGCCAGAAAGCAAGCTTCCACCTGTGTGACAGAAGGCTGTGGTGTAACAGTAGACTGACAGTTGTGGGTATTTCCTCTTGTGATCAGGGCGAGAAGAAGGCTGGATATACCGTGCTCGGGCGATCGGACCAGACTTGACAGTGTGCGGGCTGGTAGTGGAAGGAATGCGCTGGCAGAACGTGTTTGCTGCAGATTCTCTGAAACCGTCGTCTCGGTGCTAAGGCGCTTAATTGCAACAAATCGTTGCACAATGGTCATGCAACCTGGCTGTCGAAGCCGTTTGCTGCAGAAATGTGGCCGGACGCCGCCAGATATGGCGATGGAAGAGCGGCGAGCTGTAGCTGAGCCGAGCGAGGGAGTCCGTGTAGTGTTGTCACTGAGGCAGGCTGGATGTTTCTGCGAGGTTTGCAAGGTGCCTGACGTGTTATGTCTGCCTGTGACGAACCGTGTCGCAACGAGAACGATGCTACAAAGGTATACGATCAACAAAATCGTACGCTGGTGGCCTTTTGGTAGAGGTATGAATCGGAGGGAGAGGGGTGTGGTGCCTTCAGGCGCAAGCGATTGAAGATGGAAGGTAGGCTGCGATGACTGAGAAGTGGAGTTGGGCCAACAACTATCACTCTGTCTCTGGAAAAGAGGACACGAGACTTTGGCTTGTTCCAGTGACCAAAGCGGGACGGCTGATGCGTTCTGACAGGATGCTTGAGGTGGTGGTAATGGTGACGCTCCCCTCTTAGCAGCTGAATATGGTAGGACACGGGTGGGAGGGGTGGTTCTGATCCAAGCCGGCAGCCAACCTTATGCCGAAAGACATGGCAGTCTCATGATGGCAAAAGCAGCGTAAAAAGACGAGGAATGAGCGATAAACAATACGCAAAACGTCCGACGTCAAAGGCAAAAAGATGGTAGTGAAGGGCGGACTGAAAAGATCGCAGTAGTGTGTGCAGTGTGATTGAGAAAGAAGGAGCAACCAAGCGAGGCGAACCAGTGGCAGGGCACAGTGGGAAACGAGGGAAGACCGACGTCGTAGGTGACGCTTAGCTGGGCCTTCTGGAAGCACTGGAAGCACCGAAGAAGATTCGTGGAAGGCGCGAAGAAGCCCTACGGCCCTGGCTCCTCGCCCCTCACAGCCCTCCGCTCCCAAAAGTCTCTACTCGAATCGTGATCGTCCTGATCTGTCGGGTTAGGCTTTGTTTTAACGCCCAGCACTGCCCTTCCGGCCTATGAGCTGCCTCCACAGTGCGTCTTCTTTGTTCATCTTCACCTTGTTCGTTTTCTAACTCTTTGAGCAAAGAGGCACGAGATCTACATCGACGCACAGATGCCGTCAGGCACGTAGGTGTCGACTGTCAAATGCCAATAGGCGTCAGTCCAACCGCCGTCCGAGCGACTTCGAAATAGTGGAATCCTGCCACTACAGTTTCCACAATTCGATGCATCGACAAGACAGTAGTAACGGCTACGCGTTCATGACTATGCATCGCGCCATGTCCTGCCTGCTGATCGACAAAGGAAGGATGATGGCCTGCTATACGACACAGTTGCCTGTCTGACTAATGGAAACCACCTATGTGTAGGCCTCGAGAGTGCCAGCTCTTCGGACCGCCTTCCTACAAAGTCGAAGAGTCATAAACGCGGCATCTTCAGGTTTTGCGAGGTGTCGTGGATGCGGTGTAAAGTACTTTCAGCTTTCCTCAGCCCCTCTTTTACTGGAAGGCGTAGCACGAGGGCCTACTGCTTACTCGACAACGATGTCCTTCCTACCCTATTGCCCAATAGCAGACCTGCTCGAACGGTGCTATGGAGCTAGCAGCACCCCCCGCCCTGGCTCTAGCAGAAAGATCGGAGCTGGTCATGTGTGTGTACAGAAAAATGAGCATTCGGAGATGTACGACCCGGCCTTCGTGCCTGCGTGGAATGGATTACTGCAACTCAGGACCACTCTCTGGGAGTTTATATCTTCCCGACGGCCATCCGTGATCTTGGACTGTAATGGCAAATCCGAAGCGCCCTCAATGTGGACTTGGTGCCAACGACGTTGCAAAATTTTGCGGATGTTTGCCAAAAAGCGTCGCCTGAATCCGGGCCGCCAACTGCCGGAAGATTTTTCAGGTCTCAACTACCACATCGACGAGCACGTGGCACAGCCGACTCGGAGAATAAGGGATGACCTACTACGCTGACTGTGTTTCCTGTTCCTGGCAACAACCAGGCGAAGCATCAATCGATGGATGCCTGTAAGCGACTGGTCGCCTCGGTTTCAAGATTCGAGCCCTCCAAATCCCATCCGCCTCGTCTGACACGGGCAAGGCAATCCTGCCAAGTCTTCTCAATCGTTTGAAGACTTCGGCGCAACGCTTCCACTTCAGACACGACCTCAGACGCCTTTTCCGACATTGGCGGCTCCACTGTAGAGGCAAGTATCCATGCATGACACACGGCTTTGAGATGAATGTCGCATCCCACGTTACCACTGACATCCTTCGCCTTCAAGACAATGGTACATCGGCAGGTTTCCCGATCCCACCACAGCAAATGATCTTCGTTTCCGAAGATTTCCAGTACCTGCCGCAATGTCTTGACATCGCCACTGTACGCCCTTCCACTAGCCTGGCGTCTCCATCGAATGCTGCGGAGGAGTTCATCAATGCCGCCGAACGCCCATGTGCCTACGACCCGGCTGCGTGACCTGAGCTGGCGTCTTCTACCGAACAATCTCTCCTCCTTGCCCACAACATCGACATCACAAGTCGTGCCTTGCATCACTTTGTCGACAACCATGCTAGCGCGTCGCTGATTCAGTGTCCTGAGTCTGATGCTGGCAACTGCCATGAAGTTTGCCCAGAGATGACCTGCCAACAGGAACAATAGCCAGAACCAGGTAGCTGCAGTGCCTTCAATGCGCCCGACAACAAATCCACCAACCCACATCCCTATCAGATTCACAACCGTTTCCTGACTGCCATCTTTCGCGTTGAGTTCGCCAATATTGTCCCTCGTTGCAAAATGACTGCTCAACACTGCTTTGCTCGCACCTCCTGCCACGCCGCAGATACTGCGACATGCTGACGCGATACAGAGAGCTGGGATACGCCCATACTGTGGCAGCGATGGCTCAACACGTCTAGCACAAAAGCTGTATCATTAACGATGTCTGCGAAGAAGCGGTAAAATTTGACGTCTTGAGCGATAGCGGTGGCGAATCGATGCGCAAAGAGGATGGAGCTGATGTTGGAAATGGTGGTCTGGAAGATTGAGAGGTTGATTGCCAGGGCAGTGGTCGCATCCGCGGAGCCTACACCGAGCGTGGTGAGAACGGCGCGCGAGGCGAGCAGGGAGGCGATCGTTGAGAGAGCGGCTTGTAGTGAGTCGTAGACTAGGGGTTGGGTACGTTAGCGAGGTTCTCTGACGATCATGGCGTGAGTTGCAGATGAGTGGACGGGCAGAGAATGGGTAGCGGGACACGGGATTTTGGGAGAGAAGGACTTGCGCTGGTAGGAAGTGTAGTCTGGTGATACACTGTCCGGATAGCCGACTGGAAGAAACGGCGCCAGCACGGAATCCCGTAGCGACGAGATCGACAGTCCTGACGAGGAGGCTTTGGTAGTCTCCGATGCAGTGCCATGGGTCGTCGTGATCTCTGGACTGATGACATCTATCCTCGCATTGGTACGCGACGATGAATGAGCGTGGTGATCATCTCGTCCGCTTCGTTCAGCAGGCGTTACCTCCGTAGGTGTCACTACGTACGTGTTGAGCAGGACTCCGGAAGCAGTCGTCTCTGTCAGCGTGATTCGCGACATACTTAGGTAGTGATCCACTCGGACAGTAGCTAGGCCTCGAAGAACAAGCTCGCTGGGAAAATGTACTGTGACGTACGTGCTATGGGATCAGGTTTGTCTACATGTCAGTGTCAAGTATCGTCGCTGTCGTACCCAACGATGGGACCTAAGAACGCCAGGGGCCACTGAGTGACCGATTCGTTTGAGATGTTTCCGTTTGCTGCGGAGCCGCGTTATAGTCACAACGCAAGTGACAAAATGCCACTCGGTCGCGCTTTGAATGATGCTGCAGTCATTGCATAGCCCTCAACATGTCGATGTCCGAGCAGCCACTGCGTCTTTGAGGATTCAGCACCAGTCGCCCCAGGAGATAGTCCTTAACCCCGCGCTGTGGCTGTGAGGAGTGTTGTGGATGCGATTTGGGCTGGTGACTCTTGTTGACCTGTACTTCACAAGCCTAAAAGGACTTTACAGACTCTTAGAGCCAAAATCACAGCAAAGAGCGCCACTACTGCTTGATGTGACCCGCAAGTCGAAGAGTGCCTTAAAACCGGCGCAAGTCAGATGGCAGAAAGTATTCCGCCCCTTTCGAGCTATGCGTGCACGGTTGAGTTGCTATTTGAAGAACTCCAGGACAGTGAAGGTGACTGCCGTTGGCAACATGAGCCTTAGCGAGCGTCGCTGCGCTTTCATGGCATTGTTAGTGTTTGGCATTGTTAGTGTTTCTAACGTTTGGCAAGTGCCAGTGTGTCGGGCGTAGCAGAACTTTGGAAGGTTCGCCCGGAGTCAAGTTGAGTACTTCCAACATCACTCTTACACCTGCATTTTGGAAGTACCAACTCAAGTCTGCCTTACCTGCGTGCAGTGTGTGCGCCCGCATAGCCTTCCTTGTTATGGATCTTTTCCATCATACCCTTATCATTATTGCCTCCCACGTCTTCTCTATGTTTACTTCAGTCACAGTCGTTGCCATCAATTCACTGGTTCAGCTTCGTTGCTTCCCCAGTCACAGAAAACCTATGCTTTTGCGAGCCGATGAATGAGGAGAAGATGCTGCCAGCACCGGAAGAGGGCCTCCGGATGGTACCTGACCAGTGGACTAGCCTGATCGGCTTGGAAGATCCAGCTGCTCAGAGGTCGTGGTCGCTATATAAGCCACCAGCCGCTCTATCTTTACTCCCGCAAGACCAGGAGATCTCACCGAAAGCACTCGAGATTGTGTTGTGGTCTCTTGAGCGAGCATCTACCACTCGATCGCAGCAACCAGCAGTCGCTAGACCGTCACCTTTCCCTCACGCAGCACCCGAAGTATTCAGCTCCGCAGATGACACCAGATCCGCCATCCAGGATCGGCCGCTGGACGCCGCTGAGCCGGCAGCCGGTATCTCTTCATCGCGAGCAAAGATCATCGGTCGCATCAAGGGAAGAACAATTGACAAAGTCTCGCAGTCATCGAAAGGGCCGAAGACTGCTGACCCGGTAATGACTTCGGAGTCACTGGTCGAGTGTACTAGTTGCTTCGACGATCTACCAGTTTCGAATCTGCTCAGGCTGCCCTGCACGCATTACTACTGCAAGAAATGTCTGTCAACACTCGTCATGACTGCCGCTCAGACAGAGAGCTCCTATCCTCCGAAATGCTGCCTCTCAGAAGTACCACCAAAGCTCGTTGTCAAAGTGCTTGACGCCAAGGAAATGGAAATATACAAGAACAAGTCGACAGAGTATGCTGTTCCGGTTGGGAAAAGGACATACTGCCCAAACACTCGGTGCGGCAGGTTCATTGCCCCATCTAAGCTTCGACTACGCAACGGCAGCCTCAAATGCCCCACGTGCTCATCGCAAATATGTCATCACTGTGGAGGACTCGGCCATGCAAATAGAATCGACTGCCCCCGAGATTCCGGCCTAGCAGCGACAATTGCTCTCGCAGAATCACATGGCTGGCGTCGCTGCACTAGCTGCCAGGCGTTTATTGAACGACGCGGTGGTTGCAACCATATGACCTGCCATTGCGGAGCACAATTTTGCTACATCTGTGGGAAGAAATGGAGGTCTTGTAGCTGCACGGAGACTGATGAGGCGGCCCGACAAGCTCAATTGACTCGACAGAGAGCGCAGCAGTCCGCGCAAGCGCGTGCAGAGGACGAAGAGATGCGAGTAATCCTTCTCAATATTCGGCGATATGAGCAACACGAAGCTCGGGAGCGTGAGCAGCGAAGGCAAGCAGAAGAGGAAGCACTTCGGCAAGAAGCTGAACAGCTCGCTGTGCTCGAAGCCGAGAGACTTGTCGAGGAGGAACGACGTCGACGACAGGAGCGGGCTGATGCAGAACAATTGAGGCAGGCACTCTCGCTGAGCGTGAAGCTGGAGGCCGATGAACTTCGGGACACCATGATGAAGATCATCCATCTACAACATGTTGCTTTGGACGATAAGCACGGCCATGCTGAGCAAAAGCTTCTTAGCGCCTTTGACGCCATGAAACGCGAACAAGAGAATAAACAGACCATGCTGCTACCGAACAAAAGATTGGCAGCAGCATCACGTGTCGAAAGTATACGGCGCCGACATGAGATGGAGAAGAAAGAGCTCGCCGCGCAGCATAAGAAACAGCGAGCTGAACACTCTAGCGCCATCTCAATTCAGATCAGCAGAAATCCCTTCAGAGCAGCATGGGCCGCCAGACAAGAGGGCGACTTACTGATGATCCAGCGAGTTCAGACACACGATTTGGAGGTGAAGCACAATCGGGCTCTCCACCTCGCACAGAGCTCCTCGGAACGGGAACTGGGCTTGATCGGGAGAGCGATTGAAAAAGAAATGCTCCGGTCGAAAGTGGACCATGATAAGCGCATGGGTCAACTGATCGCTGAAGCGTCTATCGAGCGTCAGTGGTATTTGACGGTCAGCGAACGAAGATTGGCGATGGTCGCAGAACACGTCCGACTCATGAGTGAGGCGTTGTTCCATGGTCGAGATCCTGTGGGTCTCACGGTTGACAGGGCAGCGAATGTACGCCCAATTGCTGCGCTACAAAAGCGAGAACTCTCGCTGCATACTTTCCACAACTCCAAGCCGCTCTCCCCAGGCGAGCTGTCGGGCTTTCCATGGAACAGCAGCCCCGAGCTCCAACGATCTCGAGGGCAGGCAATGTCAGGCGACAACAAAAGGGCAGAGCATCGAAGCGATCCCACTGCTCTGAGCGAGCGGGCCCTGAACACACATCCCAACTTCTCTCACCCTTTGACGGGCCCTGGGCAATTTTCGATGCCTGCAAGTCTAGTGTCTGGGCGGACTCAATTGCCTGCTCGCCAGTTGACACCACCAGATCCAGACGAAGACATTCTGCGGAATGGCACGGCGTTCATTGCAATGAAACGTGGCGAGCCCAGCAGTCGCAAGCCCCATCTCGAGCTGACGGAGATTCCAGACGTTGCCATGCCGCCAACACCACCAGACTCGCCACTTCTCAGTCCACGGATCACTAATGTCGTGCAGCGTAAGCCGCTACCGACTCACGTGTGGGGGAGCTCGTATGCACTCACCGGGATGTCGGCCTCATCCACAAACTCGGTGAAACCGGCCCGGCAGAGCGGCGCTCCAGTACACGACTCGTGCAAGGCGTTGTCGTCTTCAGCGGACATACCATTTGCGCGCGCCGAAGCCGACCGGGCCGCAAGGAAGGCTCAGCGAGGCTTGTTCATACAGAGCCGCCCCACCCCTTTGCCAGATGTTGGGTCACTAGATCCATACCCGAGGGGGACCGCTACCGTAGGATACCTCTCCGTGGACGATGAGAATGACAAACTCGCCACAGGTGTAACGACGCCACAAGGATCTCAGGACAGTGGAGATACGGTCACTGAAAACGAAGGCAAACGAGTGAGGCTGAGGAATCTTCTGAAGCGCCAGAAGGAGAAGCTATAGGAAACAGACCGAGGGCGCTTGCTCAGAGCGAGGATGCGTCGATCGCAGACTGTGATATGACATGTCAGCAGGCATTGGCAACGAGTAGCAGCTCGGATGCATTGGGGCGGTCCTGCAGAAAAGCAATCTGGAGAGAAGGACAGCGAGTGGCTCCAGGGGCTGTGATAACACCATGACCCCGACATCGGGCCCAACACTTGCGCTTGAACGTAGCCTTGTATACAGGGCACAATCAGTATTCTTAAAACCCAGGCATCTTCCGCATATACGTCTAGCGACACCAGTTCATGCTGCCACAGCCGTGCCCGGTCAATCAAACTATGCGATGCCTTTGTCCGGTGTGTTCTGTGCCTGGGAACGACCAATGGACTCCTTCTTTCGCCTGAGTAGATACTCCAGCACTCATCTATTGTTGAACAGCGCTCACCTGCCTCATAGTGCGAGCCCGAAATGCAAATTCTAGTAGTCATAGAATCCCTTCCCGCTCTTCTTCCCCAACCAACCCGCATCCACATACTGCCGCAACAACACACTCGGCCTGTATTTACTGTCCCCAAGCCCCTGATGTAACGTCTCCATAATCGCCAAACACGTATCCAAGCCAATAAAATCCGCCAGCTGCAGCGGGCCCATGGGCACGTTCGTCCCGTTCTTCATGATGTTGTCTATATCCTCTTTCTTCCCTACTCCGGTCTCGAGACAGATGATGGCTTCGTTGATATACGGCATCAGGATGCGGTTGGCGAGGAAGCCAGGTGAGTCGGCGGACACAGAGGGGATCTTGCCCATCTTCTCGCAGAAGGCAACTGCTGCATCGACTGTGGATTGGGAGGTCTGGATGCCGGAGATGATCTCGACGCCTTTTTGCACGGGGACGGGGTTCATGAAATGCGTGCTCACGACTCGTGAGCTGGCGGAGGTGTCCTTGGGGTCTGTTGTCGTTGCGGCGGCGATTTTTGTGATGCTTATACTCGACGTATTCGTCGCGAGGATCGCATGTGGAGGGCACACCTTCGCCAACTCAGCGAAGATCTTGGTCTTTAGCGCGGGGATTTCAGGGACGGCTTCGATGACCATGTCGACGTCGTGCAGGTCGGATATGTTCGTAGAAGGAGTGAGGCGGGATTTCGTGGCGTCGGCGACTTCTTGGGTGATGCGCTGTTTCGAGACGTCTTTGGAGAGGAGCTTGTCGGCGAAGGCGAGGCCTTTGTCGAGGGCGGCTTGGGAGGAGTCGACGAGCGTGACGGGGACGGAGGCCTTTTGGGCGGCGACGAGGCTATGCCTAGGCCCATTTGGCCGGCGCCTATCACGCCGAGCTTCTTTACTTCGAATGCCATGGTTGGTGAGGTTGAGAATTGGCGGTTTATTGAGGAGAGGCGCTGGGCTGCTGTTGATGGGGAGGGCTTGGGGCTGGACATGAGTCTTGCTGTGGCCCGCGCTATCGAGGCCATTACCAAGGGAAATGTGAGGTGAGGGAGCGCACGTTAGGGAAAGCACTGCAGTTGCTGCTACCGCGGATTCTTGTAGAGTTGAGAGGTGTCGGGAGTTCTCGATAAAAGCTGCGAGAATGACGCTGCGGTTAGACACGGAACCTCGGCATTACTTTCGAGTTGACTTGACGGGCTAAACGGCTAAATCAACGCGTCCTGACGCGACGCAGCATTATCAATTCGCGATCTCGAACCAAAGTCCTCCGCAGACACAACACACCAATGTAGACCTACTATCTGAGATGCACTAACCACCACTACAACTTCCGCGGCCACTATGGACGACGACACGCCTTTCGTGAAGGCTCAAACTGTCGATCCGGAGGTCAGAGCATATGTGTACAGTCTTGTCAATGCGGTAGGTCCCCCGGTGCCCGTTATAGTCACCATATACTAACGGAACATAGCTGGGTGGCAGCAGTGCCGACGAAGACGGCCGCTACGTGCTCGGTGACGATGCACTCGCCTGTCTGCGAGATTTGAAGAGATGGCTCAAGCTGTACGACGAGAAACTGAACCGATTGGACGTTGCACGATGTCTGGCTGAAGCGAAGCTGGTCGGAGGTGACATACTGCCTATACTGGCTTGCTGGTCAGAAGATGGCAAGAACGACCGCGTCAAGTCAAGAGTCGCGCTTGCATGTCTGGAGTTGCTGGTGCCACTTACCTGGCCGCTCGAGACCGCCGGGGAAATGACAGTGAACCATCATCGGCATACACCATACTTGCAGCAGGCACAGGTGCTGTACAAGGCAGGCATCCTCAGCTGGGACAACTGTAGCATTCTCCGACAGATTGTGAGAATTGGTCTGCCATCCATCGCATTGCCCCGAGACGAGCGTACATCAAGAGACGACGGCATCATCAAATTGGTGCTGTACTTCCTACGCAATGTTGCTGTCATTCGCCAGATCCCGAACCTACCCAACCAAGGTCTCGACATGGTCGTTTCTCGCTCAGCAACGATCGATGCATTCGTCGAACAGGATGTCTTTGCGCTCCTGCTCACTATGTGCTCCAACATTGGCGATGACTTCAATCTGCAGGACGTCGTCCTCCTGGAAATTCTCTTCAACCTGATCAAAGGGATCGATGTGTCTAAGTTATGGTTGACTAAACTTCAGCGTGCTGATGCCAACATCTCGGAACTCACTGCGTCACTAGCAACCGAGAAGGCAATGGAAAGAGCAAACAAGAAGACGGCTCCTTCAAGGCATAACCGTTTCGGGACCATGATCTGGGTCAAAAGAGAAGACCACAAGACTACTGCGCTGTCAGGCCAGGAGAACATCCTCGAGAACAAGGCTTTGTTCAACATGGACAAATCGAAGAAGTGGAATAAGCCCAAAACCAAGGATAAGGATATACAGCATACCATCCACGATTTCAACCGCTTCGAAGACATTACAGACTCTGCTACCGAGCAGCTGCGCAACTTCGTTGAGGAGTTCCTGGACTCCGGCTTCAACCCGTTATTCACACATCTCCGCAAAGCGATTGAGCGGGAAGCGGAACGACTTCTGGACGTAAACTACCGACAATTCTTCTACGGCGTATCGTGGTTCTTAGAAGCAGAGAGGACGCGACGGACGAAAAACAAGAACGAGAAGCATCCCGCAAACCTTGCTCAGGCATACACCGAGGCAGAAAGCTACAGCCTTGTCGCTGCTGTGCTGAATCAGGAGACATTCATTCTGCTGAACCGATACATGCAGAATGCGCTTGACTCCAAAGAGTGGCAAGACCTCAATGCCTGCATGCGATGCTTCACGCAAATTCTGCTGACCGTTCAAGAAATGGCCGCCAGTCCACTCGAAGACGACCAGGAGATCGCCGAGAACATCCAAAACCGCATCTTCTACGAAGAGACTACACACGACCGCATCGTGGGCATTCTACGTGGGTATAAAGACCAGGGATTCGGGTACCTGGACGCATGCACAGAACTATCGCATACGTTCTTGCGCATGCTCGAACGATACTCGAAAGAAAACGCCGACCTACAGATCAGGTCGAAGCGCCGAGCCCGGCAGAAGAAGAAGGATGCCCAGAAAGAGCAGGAGACCCAAGCAGACGAACAGATCGACGAGGACGATTCGGAACGTGAGGACATGCAGGAGGCAGTCAAGGTCTCAAAAGAGCGCAAATTCGACTTCAACCGCTTCGCAAACAAGTTCTGCACGCAGCAGTCTATCAACACGTTTGTCGCGTTCCTCAACTACTACAAAGAGCTCAACAACGAGCAGCTGAAGCGGGCCCATCGCTTCTTCTACCGTGCGGCATTCAAGCAGGATTCAGCTGTACTGCTGTATCGAGTAGACATCATCGCACTCTTCTATCGGACTGTCACAGGTCCAGACGCGCTCAGTCCGGCTGTGCCTATGACGAAAGAGTGGACGGAGTTCACCAAGCAATTGTTCAAGAAGCTAACCAGAAAGCTTGACGAGCGTCCGGAGTTGCTGGTTGAGATGCTGTTCAGCAAGATCAACTCCACTACATTCTACTTGGAGTACGGGCACGATAAGCAGACGACATCTGCTGTCAGAGCACCAGCTGAGCTTGAGATCCGCCCGTCCCTAAACAGAGACGTTAAGGAGCAGATTGGGATCGTGGTCACAATCTTGCTGAAAGATGACAAGCTGAACCTGGTGTTGTGGCTCAAAGACGTTCTCACGAAAGCGTCTGGCGAGCGATCAGCCTGGGAGGTGCAAGCTGAAGCAAGGAAAGCAGCAGCCGGCCCCGAGAGCAGCGAAACTGCCACAAGTGCTGCCTCGGCAGCACTGCAAGCCAATCTCGCTGCACCGCTCGCAGTGACCGCCCGCCCCACGACGGATGAAATTCGCACGGCCATGTTCAAGAATGCACGTCTGCGACTGTTGATGAAACTCTGCAGCCTGCAGCTTCTAGGCGACGAAGACGTGCTTGGAGCACCATGGATCATTCCCGGCTCAGTCACTAGCTCGCAATTGAAGGAATTTATCGATGTCATTGAGACACACGAATTCAGACCCTGGCAATCCGACAATCCTGAAGAAGAGCCAGAAGATCTGCTTCGCCGGGTACCCAAGCCCGCTGCAGAGGTCGCGCGTGACGGGTTCATCGACGACGGCGAAGCACGCCGCGATGCCTTCCTCGACGACTCTGAAGGTGAGGAAGACTTCGAGTTTCCTGACAATATCCGCAAGCCGAACAGGCAGAAAGACAATGCGTTGGAAGAGCTCAAGAAGCGTCGCCGGAAGCGCAAGCGTGATACTGAAGGCGAAGAAGGCGACGAGGTCGACAACGATGCGGCTGCTGCACGACGTAAAGCGAGGCAAGACGCGAACGATGAGAGGAGGCGTAAAATTAAGTCGGAGCTTTACGTGCATGACAGCGATGACGAAAGTGATGCAGAAGCGGACAAGGAGTTCTTCAGAAAGGAAGAGGAGGTGCGGAAGAGGCAGGAGGAGAATATCCGGCGACAGATGGCCGTGGGTGTTGGTGCGGCGAGCGATGAGAAAGGCGTGAAGAAGAAGGGAAAGAAAGGCAAAGTTCCCGCTATCAGTGAGAAAGAGCTGCTGGGCGAGGACGGCGATCTTATGGATCTGGATGGCGACAATGAGCCACAGCAAACGGGCCCAGAAGCTGACGAGGCGGACGAGACGGCAGAGAGCTCCCAACCCGCCAGAGATGATCCACTCAGCGACGACGAAGCTGGTGCGGACACAGAGACGCCTCTGTCGAGTCAGAGCGAACAGGATCGGTCGCCTCCGCCGGCGAGAAAGGCGCTCGAGGAAATGCGGCAGCCAAGAGCTACCGTCAGAAACGTCAATGTCAAGAAAGCTGCTGCGCTGGTCGAGGATGACGGAGACATCGATGCGGTGGGAGAAGATGACGGCGAAGACGAGCCACGACCTACTGCTGTGCGTGTGGCAGGGAGGAGGCGGGGAGGCTTCATTGTTGACAGCGATGACGACGAATAGCGTCACCACACTGCTACAGTTCCGTCAAGTACTGGTGATGGGTGAATGGATCAAAAGCGTTGGGTATTCAATTGGCACCTACGATTTTCGTTCATGCACCAATCTTCCACCAACCCATACCCTCCTCACATTCCTATCATCACCATTCCACACCCACTTCGCGACTCGGTCATCCCAGCTCTCCCATCCGAAGATACTTACACCGTTCTCTCCTACCTCTGCTTCGTCTTCTGAACCGATGTCCGCGCCTAAGCGTATCTCCAGCGCATCCCAAGCAGCGCCTTCCTCAAATATTCCCACCGAGCCCTCCATACCAACGACTTTACTGCCTCCCACCGTCGCCAGCCACAGTCCCTCCTCCACGCCAATATTCCATCGTGAGTCGCCTCCATCCAAGAACCCAACATGTCTACTCACGAAACAAGTCTGCCTCACCGCATCTAATATGCTAGGCGAGTGCCCACCACTAACATCCGTGCCTAGACCAACATCCACGCCTCGATCCAACAGCGTCCTCACTCTGCAAAAGCCGCTGCCCAATGCAGAATTCGACGCCGCGCAATGCGAGATCTTCGCGCCGCGCTGGGCGATGGTCTCGATCTCCTTGTCGTCCAGATGAATAGCATGCGCAAGGATCGTTTTGGGTGTTAGTAGCCCAGCGTGGTCGTATACATCTGTGTATGATTCCCGTTCAGGGAAGAGCGACTTGACGAGTGCGCACTCGTTACGGTTCTCGGAGAGATGGGTCTGCACCCTCACGTCCTCACTACTGGCTAGCTGGCCCAGATTGCGCAAGCTCTCAACAGTACAGCTGGGCGCAAAGCGTGGCGTGATGATGGGCGCGACCAGTAGCCCTGTGGGGTCGACTTTGCGACAGTGCGCTATACACGCTTTCGACGCCTCGAGGGATTCAGTTGCTGATGAGTCGCGGTAGTAGTCCGGACACGTGGCGGGTTCGTCCATGCACACACGACCGATCAGAGCGCGCTGGCCTATATTGTGCGCTAGGTCGGCGAGGTGGTTCGTTGCGGCGACGGAGAGGGTCGCGAAGTATGATGCTGT
The DNA here is from genome assembly GCF_001299255.1 of Cyphellophora attinorum. NCBI lineage: Eukaryota > Fungi > Ascomycota > Eurotiomycetes > Chaetothyriales > Cyphellophoraceae > Cyphellophora > Cyphellophora attinorum. Next base: position 1,253,778 of record NW_017253231.1, on the reverse strand, counting down.
CGTGGTGCCGTGGGAGAGTGTTCGTTGGAGGGTTCGGGTGTATACTGTTTTGGCGCGTGCTAGGGGGTCGATTTGTTTTGGGTTTGATGTGCCGTTTGGGAGGGTCTTGGTGTACATGGGAGAGTTTGGGTTGCCCAGTGAGGATTCCACGGGGAAGGTGTAGGTTGTGAGCCAGTCGAGAAGGGTGGTTTTGCCGAATATGCCGACGTTGGGGTATTGTGGTGCGTGTATATGTGTATCTGATAGAAGCAGGAGCAGTCAGTGGCCGTTTCTTCCCAGCCTCGATGGTCGACAACACATTGCCAGGTGCCATAGTGGTCTTTCCCCAATGACTCACCTATAAAACCAGGAAAGAAGAACCCATCATCACCGGCAGCCACGACCGGCGCCTCGACGCCAAGCTTGCTTGTCGCATCATTTGCAGAAGTTACGGTCCAGTCGGCCTTCTCGATTTTGCCAGTCCCATCGCTTGCATTCACGAGTATTGCTCCAGTCCGTATACGTAAAGCTGTTGGTGTAGGTGTGTCGATGAAGCGACCGAAGTATATAGTTTGCTGCTTCGAAGCCATGGTTGCTGGGGATTTAGCCTCGTCAGAGATTGAACAACAAGATGTGAAGAAAATCTATGGGAGGGAAACGCAAAGCAAAGGCTCGTCTATCAATACATCTCTATCATACTGGATGTACGAAGCATAAGGTCTTATCAGAGTTGACAGCTGTAAAGCAAACTGCTGCGACGAATTGTGTCGTTGGGTACCAGCCAATCACCGGAGGACATGGCGGTCGGCGATGCCCGACAGCATGGCAACGGAGAATTCTTCTATGCTGTAAGTCCTTTCGACAGTCGAACGGCAGAAGCCGCGGTATTGATCTAACGCCGCCGCTATGCAAGGTTGTAGTATGCTCTAGAGGCCTCTATGACAATGCCGCATACCAGCGAGCGACAACGCGACCTTGTCGGCCCTCGTGCTCCTCAGACTCTCATATGCTGGCTCTTCTGGGCGCCATCGTCCGCCTTAGACCTCTGCCCTCCTCACTTTCATCTTCTCCCCAGCCCTTCTCGCCACCCCAGCCCCTGGGTAGCTCACCTTCGTTCTTCAGCCTGCCCAGAAACTCCCTGCCATACTGATAGCCCAGTTCGCAAATCTCGTCAAATTTTCCAAAATCCAGCGTTCCATAGGCATCGACTGGTGGCCGCATGTACAGCACACCAGGCGTGTTCTTTGCTCTCTCAAGCGCGTCCACACTCGAAACGTAGGCAAGCCTTGCCTGGATATCTGACAGGCTCGGCGGGTTCGGCACGCTACTGAAAGGGTTCCATCGATTCAGTAGCATCCAGAAGCCTGACAGGCTGTCACCGAACTGTTGCGGTGTGTCGTCGTCCAAGCTGCCGACATCCACAGCGAAGACCAAATCAGCGCCGAGCGACTTCATGTGTGCAACGGTGAGGTTGTCAATGTACCCACCGTCGAGCAACATGGCGCCCTCGTCGCACATTGGTGGAATTAATCCTGCGAGTGACATGCTTGCGCGGACATACCGCCAGGCATAGCCGCTAGTATGGATTTCAGGCCGCGACTTGCTGATATTAGTCGTGTTGCAATAGAAGCTCAGCCAGAAGTCTTCGATCTGGGACTCTCCGAAGGTTTTGAATATGCCTCTGTTGAACTCGTGCCCTGTAGTATAGCTAGCAGTCGGATAGGTCAAATCCAAGGCGAATCGCCACATACTGCCCATCCGACCTGCGAACTTCTTGGCGCGGCCAAACATAGGAACCACGTCGGCGTCTCGTGCATACAGTGCGCCTATAAAAGCGCCAATCGATGTGCCACCGATGATGTCGATTGGGATGCCTGCTTCTTCCAAGGCACGAATGATGCCTACGTGTGCAATTCCACGTGCGCCGCCACCGCCCAGGACGAGGCCGACGGAGCGTCCGCATAGCCGGCGTGCCAGACGGTGCAGGTCACCCTTGAACGGCGTCTCGGTGCTGTAGAGTGGCGTCTGCCGTATACGCCGCGATGTGTATTTCTGGATCTCAGCCTGCAGGACCTGCACGCGATGCTTGATGGCGTTGCCGAAGCGACGTGGCTGTGAGTGAGGTGTCGCTTCGGCTGTCGTTCGAAACGCCATTTGAATGTGATGATGGTCGCCATTAATCCAAACGCGATTGCGCAACCATCTGCGCGTCAGGCCTGGCGGGGAGTATCGCTCAAGATGCAGCAAGACAAGCTCCTTGCGGGATGTGGTCTTCATTCCTAACAGAAACTTCTCATATTCGCCGATGGAAGAGGAACCTTCAGCAATACCGACCAAGAGAATGCAATCTGCTTGTGCGATACAGGTCTGTGTCCATGGAGAATTGACAGATGTATCGGCAACGTAAATCACCATGCCATAGCGCTCTTCAAGGTCGGCGAGATACTGCGTCAGCTTGAGTCGGCCCATACGGCTGAAGGCGTGGCGACCCAAATGATTCAAGACAATGCTTTGATTCAACAAAGTCACGCCTCCAGCCACGCTGACCTGGCTGAACGCTGCGAGCAATCGGTTCCCGAAGTCGGTGACAGGTACTCCAGCTGTGACAGGCAGGATCGTAATGGTTCGGAGGTTCATAGTCGAGGTCGACGAGTCGCCGAGCGCAGCTCGTTTCTTCTCTTGACTACGCTCATTTCCCATCTCTTCGACAAGTGCCCTCATTCGTTGCGCAATAAGCTTCGAGATCTGGATTGTGATTGACGGGTGCTCCTGAGCAAGGCTGTTGAACAGGGTCTTGGGAAGTTTGGCTAGCTCTGTGTCGCGAATGGCATGTAGTGTCGCGGGCCGAGTCTCTTCAGTCATGACTTCTAGTTCACCAATACTTTCTCCTTGACCGTACTCGCCATATACTCGCATGCCTCCCTCTGGAGTATCCTTGACCGCTCGGAGACGACCGTTGAGAACTATGTATATGGCGTCGCTCTCGTCGCCTTGATGATGAATGACTTGTCCTGCGTTGACCTGGACCCACTCGAGCGCGAAGTCGATGTGAAGAATCAGACGTGGCAGTAGGCTCGTCAATCGTTTCGCCATGGTCAGGAGAACGAGTGGAAATCTTTCGATCACTCGCTCAATGGATGAGCGCGGAAGAAAACCAACGTAGACATCTGTCTTCGCCGTAACATCTGTGAAGGACCTGTACGAGGACAACGTGCCAACGTATCCTGCCATACCGCCGGGCTTGACCAAGAACAAGGATTTCTGTACCTGTTGCTTGGGCTCTCGTGCATAACCGGGCATTGAAGGCTTTCGAGAAGTCGAAGTCTGAGCCCTGCGCAGATGCGGCGGAGCATTTCTTGAAGACTTTGATACGGTCGGCGGTCGCGGTCCTGATCGCTCTTCTTTCTCGTCCACGGGTATGCTGACGTCGAGAAATCCGTCTATGACATAGTACAGTCCAGGATTACGTTCACCCTGCTCTACCAACACAGACCCTTTCGGAAAGAAAACGACTTCGACATCATCTATCAACTCATCGTTGAGATTTCGGCCTTGGCTCAGACTTGCCAAGGACGCCGTGATTGACTCAGTGTCGCCATCAGCTGAGCCATCAAGAGCGTCAATGAAGCCGAATGCGTTGTTGAAGACTGCGGTCTGACGCTTCGCATCAAATGACACCATTCTTGGTGACTGCTCGACCGAGGCTGGTACTCGCCGACCGTTCTGACCATCAGCTTCGGATAAACCGAGAGCCTTTACCATGCTCTGCATTATAGACTCGCGGAACATGGCGTCTTCGCTGGCAGCATCTTGCCGCTGGACCGATCCTTCGAACGTTGGACGAAATGTGGACCGGTCCCTGGCTTGCAGAGGACTTGTAGCTCTATCGAAAGTGTCCGGAGCCGTAAAGTCGCGGAGTTTCGTGTCCCCAAAACTCATGCTGCCAGGCCGAGCTGGTGTTCGTGCTGCCTGCGCATTTGAAGCGAGATCTCCCGCGCTGATCTTGTCCTTGTCATCCATGGTGCCGGGCAGGCTGCCATTGGTGCTAGTGGGCAGTCTTGAGGCAGCAACCCGGGCGGCGAGTGCAGCTTCCTTCCTCATGCTACTTGATGAGCGCCGCCGGCTCGTTGTCGGATTGTGTAGTGCGATGCCTTGGGTGATGTCTTCGTCGCCGAGTCGCTCCCTTTCCTTACTGAACTTGTCACGTAGACGGTCTAGAGCGGTACCGCGCAGATGACCAGGAAGATCGAAGTTGGTGTACTTGTTCATTAGCTTCTCGATTTGAAGCAGCTCGGACGTCAGTCCTAGGTACTGGTGCGCTGTCGAGAAAGTTACTCGTTGTAAGCGTGTGAGGATGACCTGCACTATATGAGCAGTCGCTTTCGGATAAACCTTGGTCAAACGACGAAAGGCACTCGCGGGTATAATGGCAATCGTGGTGTCAACTAGTGCCCGAGCAACGATGTCTGGATGTGCGGAAGGAGCACTCTGAGGCGAAGATGCCCCTCTGCGCGCTTTATGGTCGTTGAACGGAGGCTCAAGCGAAAGAGGTGGGACTCGCGACAGGCGAGCCTGCGCAGCCGCACCATGAGCATCATGGAAGGGGTTATGCTCCTGCTGCAGAGCGGGCGTAGACGGAGCAGTATTGCCAGGAGTCTGGACAGCCGAATCTGGCGTGTATGGACGGCCCTGTTCGCCGCTGTCCTCACGTCGCAGCGAAATGTCCTCCGTGAACAAGGAGAGAATAGAGAAAAGCGACGACATGGAAGCGCCATTCTTGACCTCTGTAAGCAGCTGATAGCCTTGATTGCCTTCGTGGTAGCCCTCGTCATCGTCTTGGGGCTTCTTCCGTCCACCTTCCGTGCGTTCATCCTGCAGAGACTTGACAAAGATCTGGACAAGTCCATCCACAACCATGCAAAACCCTTTCTCTTCTTCGAGGAGCAGAGTCTCACCCGCCATGAGCTTGCGCGTCTGCATGGTCCTCGTCAACTCATGAAACACTGGCCTCTCAAGGTAGCCGAAGACCTTGATGGCACTCAGGAACTCGTCTAGGTAGTTCGATAGTCCAGGTTTGCTGTCTCCATCTTGCGTATCTGGGAACAGATCTATCTGCGCCTCTTTGCGGCTCGACTCTTGGGGTAGCCTGGCGTAGACATTGAGGAACCGGTATCGAACGAACCAGCTGACGGTAGACACGAGAGCCACAGCGATCAGGAGCAGCGTGGTGAAGTTCATTGTGAAGGTCAAGCTCATGGAGAAGAGGTGGAACAGCCATGCTGGCAGGCTGATGGTGAGGAAGCGAAAGACCTGCAGCACAGTGCCTGGTACCATGGCCAGCACGGCTATGAGCAGAACGAGCAGCGTGACGAGGCTCTTCTGCTGAGTAGATGGTGAATCCCCCACCGCAGACGCGTTGGCTGGCGTCGGCACAAAGTTCTGGGTGGGATGCGGGGGACGTGCAGAGGGGACTGATCCGGCATTCATCGTAGCCATCTCAGAGGGTTACATGAGGAGCACGCCTTCCACGGCATTTCGCTACCCAACATGCAGCGAATGAGACTGCCACAGTGAAGCATGCGGATTCTTGGTGTTTTGAAATTGTCAAATGTCGAGTACGATAAATCGCACGTGCAACGAAGTGATGTAATTGGCACCCCTGCTCGCCCCTGCCAAATATCTGGCCAACCAAAGAGCCACGAATTATGCGTCGATGCACCACACAGCGCTCGTACAGCTGGACACGTACTTTAGCTACTCATATGCAATCTTATAACACCGTAGATAGTCATTACGAACTTGACGAGACACAATTGACATGCTTGGTCCTTTAGCCGCAACTCGATCTGCAAGTCGTACAGTCTGATTGTCCTATCTACTGCTGGAGACCCTTACGCACACAACCATTGAATAATAATGATGTTTCGAGCGACATGAATGCCCGAGCCTTCCCCAACTCCCCCAAACGTAATGGTCCCATAACGCCGTCATTGCGTGGTCTGATGTCCGATCAGAGTCAAGCTTGAAGTGCCACCTAGGCGTCGTCAACAACATGTCGCAGCACCGGATAGAGCTGCTCATGATCTGATTTCGTAGTGCCTGTCATCTCGGTATCTGGCGATGGTTCCTTGGCACGAGCTTCATCCTCGTCATACTCGCCACGTTCCAGACGCTTCTTGATGATATCGCGCATCCACTCGATGAGACGCATGTTCTGTACCCACTGGGTTTCTCCATCTTCTTTCGTGGCATCTGATTTGGGCGTTCCAACCTCTGCAGAGCCAAGGGATGGGTCGATATTCGCATCCTTGGGGCTTGAGGCTCTACCCTTGCCCTTGATGGCGTTGTTGATGGCAGATGCGGGAGGAGTGACGGAGCCATCTGAGCCCATGTCCATATCTTCGTCCTTCTTGGCCGGAGCCGCACGCTGGAGCATACCGCCGTGGTAATGACGACGCTCGTCGTCATACTGTCCGCCGAGCGTAGCGGCGTTGTTGGATCCGTATGTCATGTCTCCGGACGTGGAAGGAAGACTGGGGTATATGGCGCTGCCATGCGGCGCAGAATGGCCTTGGATAGGGCTCTGACCTGAGGTATAGCTCTGAGCAGACGAGGGAGGAGTAAGACCTGGAGTTGAAGCAGTGTCTGCGGTGCTGGCAACGCTACTCTGGTGTTGATGCTGGAGTAGGGCAGTTGGACTATTTCCGGCGTGGGGCAGTTGAGCCGAGGGCGGGCTGTTGCTGCTGGTGCGATAAGCAACGTATCCGGTGTTGCCCTGGCCAGGTGCTGACATGTGTGTGTCATTCTCGTAGATGGTGGCTTGCATCTGCTCTAGGATCTGGTCGATCGATGTCAGGTCGCCACGAGTTTTGGCATTACCCATGGGTGGTAGACTGTAGGCTTGGATGGGGTCGTTAGACTCGTAAGAGCCACCGCCAACGGAGACAGGCTGATAGGCGGGAACGCCCATGCTCGAGGGAATGATTTGTGGCAGCTGGAGTCCCTGGAGCTCAAAGAGTCTGCGGCTAACGGCTTGATATTGCATCGGGTCAAATTCGCGGCGTTTGACCTGACCGAAGAAAGCATCGAGAGCATCGTAGCCACGCTTTCGGGTCTCGTAATCGTAGGTGGCCTGCGGGGCGGGAGCGTTGTAGTAGGTCACGGGGCCATAGCCTGGGTGCTGGCCTGTCTGCACGGTAGGGTCTGTTAGCATTTGGAACGCGACTGCGCCATCATATGGAGTGATCGGTGGTGGCATGTAATAACGCGACGCCTCGGGAGAGGTACGCACCTGAACCTGTGGGTGGGTCTGATAGTACGGGTTGGCGTGATGTTGACCTGAGTAGTCCTGTGGAGGCATTGCGGGAGCATAGTAAGTTTGGGGCACTTGGCCAGTCAGATAATGACCGTAGTAAGAGTGGTTCTGGTTCCCACCTTGTGGCATGCCACCCTGCGACTGACGAGCGCCACCATTTGGCTCGGGAGAGCGCATGATGACGCTGTCATCGGCATGGGTTTTGACGTGCTTCTTCAAATCTTGTGGACGCTTAAAGGCCTTGCCACAGAACTCGCACTTGTGTGGCTTCAATGGGACGTGCACGCGAATATGCGAGGTGATATGGTCGCGCTTGACCGTGGTAGTGCGGCATTGACCCCAAGCGCATGTGAGATTGAGGTTGTTGGTTGACTTGCGACCAACGTGGCGCTCGCAGACGTGTTCCTGCACCGTGTTAGATATTACAATGAGGTTAGCGACGACAATCGGGTGCACGTACGTAGAGAAGTTCGGGCGATGCGCATCGCTCGCCGCATCCTTGCCATTGGCATTGCAGGTTTTCGCCTGCGGACGATACCGATGAAGGCTGCGCAACGGGAGCCGCGAGTTGGCCAGATTGTTCGGGCACAGTCTGAGGGATGGCAGAGGTAGGAGCCTCAGTAGGCACTGGCGGTGCTTGATCGGACATCTTGGCGGCGAAGACCAAGAACAAGCCAAGAAATGGCGAGAAGATGTCGATACAAACAGTTCAGAGATGCACAGAAGAGAGCTATAATACAAGCAACACAATTTTGACAAGTGAAGTGCTGCAGCGATGGAGCAGCTCGTGCAAAAGTGATAAAGTAGACGACAAGTGTCAGGAACCGTGAGGTAGAAAAGTTGGGAGGAAGAGATTCTTGGGGCGCCGGGAGCGGGACACTTCGCCTTCTGATCTTGGGCAAGAGCGGAGGGCTTGGGTGCACCTACGCCTTCCCCTCTTTTATTTTGACGAGCATGCCAGCCAGAGACCCTCTTTTTCCTGACTCTCCCAGAGTGTGGTCCGCCTCTGAATTGCTAATTCGACAGTTTCAGCGACTCGATTTCTTGGAAGCAGAGTGAATGCGAGCTAAAACTTGGCGTCTCCTTGGCTGCCAGATTATTGGTTACTATGGAGCATTCGGAGCACGGGCTTGCAGCAGCAAACACGGGCTGGTTCGCTCTTGCCATCACGACTTCAGGTCAGTACTGTTCCAACAAGCTACCTAGGTATGCGCAGTGTCATGAAGATCGAAAGTCATCGTCGAAGCACATTACGAATACAATCTCAGCGTGTGTAAATGCCCTTCAAAACCCTATGTCGGGGGCATTACACTGATGAGACTGCGGCAGTCTCGGAGGCAGATTATGCCCTGTAAGACTTAGGCTGCCAGCAGCGGACTGGCGCCCAGGTTAGCTTCCAAGCTTCGGGAAATCATTGGCAGCTTGGAACTCTCGTCCCGACGTGCTGATAAGAACCACTTTACTGACCATCTGGGCAGTTCACATACAGGCTGTGAGCTCACTCAGCCTCACTGGGTTCTTGCTCGCCGCTATGCGCTTACGCTTGAGTCGTCTGATAGGTGTATAGCGCATTGAACATGGTGTGAGCGAACCGAACTCCCTCTTCCGACGATTTATGCCGAAGCACGATCCCACTTCGCAACTTTATAGTTCTATTCAAAGTCAATCGTACTTCCTAGCATACACAGACCAGCGCTGTAGGCATGTAACAAGAGTTGCAAAATGAGCTCAAGACTGATTCAGCAGCGAAACTGTCATCCATTAATGTGAAAGACGAAGGAGGTGAGCAAGTTTCCTACAATCACTGGCTCATACGGGTCTTATGTTGTTGCAGCCGAGGCATGGCTGCAAAACGTGTCCGGTGCTCTGGGTCTAACACACAGCCTGAGTAATACTGCCAGTGATCGAGTCGCACCTCTTTCGGCCATCACATTGAAATGTATCACACAAACCCGATTCCTAGTGGCAAGTTTGTGGAATAATGGTGGCGAAGCATGGTTCCTGACGTGACATGTGTCAAGACTTTGATGGAGGACTCGGCGCAAAATTGGCAATTCCTCCATTCTTGGTGGCTTAGCCCAACCTTGGAACATGCCCAGGTGCCCAGAGAGCGGATTTTCTTGCCACGGTTCCCGCCTCCCAAGCAGCCAAGCACAGAATCGTCATCAATCGACTCGAACACACGATATGCCACGATCATGGTCTCATCAAGTACACTTCTGCAAATGACGAGTGTCTAGCAACGTGGCACGTGGAGAATCAGGACCAGGCGATCGGCATCCTTTCGATCCAGGTCCATTGCTTTTGCTTCGCCTACGTTCTCTTCTGGGTCATTTCTTGGTGTGCACCAGGAAGGCAGGCACTTCGTACATGCCGGCACAGACATTTGAGGGATCAGCAGGCAGCCGTTGCTGTACATGCTGTCTCATGAATCACAAAATACTGACAAAAAGAACCCTACACGGTCTCCTATATAGACGAGAGCCCTCCCCGAACGCGCAATGCAACCAGACTATGCCGTCTGTTCCCAATATACGGCAGATGTGACTCGCATGGTTTTGAAATCATCCCTGGTGAGCGAAAAGCATCCTGAAGAAGAGAAAGTGTCGCTTGAATGCTTCGCAACTTCGTCTGAGAAGGGTGCCGGAGGCGGTCCCTTGGAAGAGTTCGAATCTGAAGCGGATAGACATGACACTCTCGATGGCTGTTCGTGCACGGCCATTGCTATGAGCCGCAACTGGAGAGGCAAAAATTTAGGAGACCTAGCAAATTCGACAAGTGACTGATGACAGTCTGCAGGCCAAGTGATGGGGTTGGCTTGGATCGCTAGAGTGACTGGATACAGGTATTGTAGAAACTGCACCCACGTGCCACGCGAGGCGTCTGCGAAACCGGTCGCAATCTTTGCTGCATTGTACGGTGGCTCAGTGTACCAAACGACCCGCGCACTACATATCCGCTGGCTTGTTCGCTACCTCAAGAGACGGTCCACGGTACCTAGGTAGAAGTGTCGTCCACCGGCCTCGAACTTTGTGCATTGTGCGCAGTCTCAAGGAGGTTCAGTGCTTGCTGATCAACGTCATGCAAAAGAGATTTGCGCTGGCATTGTTGTATAGAAAGATTGAAAGCTTCCGGGCCATTCAAAATCCGGACTACCAGAAGTCGCGGCTCCAGATCACTGTGCCTCGTTGCCTACCTTTATGATGGTGTCTCGTCCAAATTTACGAGTCACTTTTGATTTTGGTGGCGATGGTTTCTGTGAAGCCTTTGCTCCAGGGACAACAAGCCGTCCATGGTGTGTCCTTGGTGCTGCGACGCTAGCAGGAGCCGTCAACGTACGTACCTGGTGAGGTGGAAGTCACGGCCTGAACGAGGACTGCCTGTCGTCAAATATCGCTATGCTGACATACTTCAACATGCGCTTCATAAAGTGGTGGGAAGATTGAAGAAAGGCAGCAGACGATGGAATGCCTAGCGGCTTTTACTGGTGGCGCCAATACGAGACGTGAAACTCGGAGGCACGTCATCTTCCAGTTCGCATTCCGCCTTTGAGATCGTCGTGGATCGAGCTTGGCTTCGCTTTCAATTGCAAGCCTCTGGACCTGTTAAGCCTCGTAGAACCGGTCACACATATGCGCAAATCGACATTCATTCACGAACGCTAATCGAAGCTGTGTTAAAGGCTCATGCCGCCGGACAACACTCCAAATGTACGCTTTCTCGGTTGTAGCCGCTGACTCCAGACTGAGGCGCCGTCTTCCGCACTCTTGATTACTCTCAAGTTCTGACCTTGTGCGCTCCAGGAAACTCGCCCGTCCACACCTCCCACACAGTATAGACCGCTTTTGGCTTCCAGTACACAGTATCTCGACCAACTGGAACAGGCGATCTCGACACCCGTCCCCGATCTTGCCTCTACCTTGACCACACCCGAGTCACGCCCACAGTCGAATCGGTACACCACGACTGGGGTTTTGACGGAGGCATGGCACGAACCCGCCGCACATCTTGGTCACAGCGGTGACACATCAGGGTCGCAACGCCGTCTGACAGGCTCGAGTTTGTCTGAGTCGCTGGACAGAATGCAGTCAGAGCTTGACAGATGGCAGACGGAACGTGATCGGCTGCGTGCGTTCTTGGACAATCAGCAGACCAGACGACTCGCACTCGAAGAACAGAACCTGCGGCTGAGGCGACAGCACTCTCGCCTCGCAGAAGAGAACTCCCGGCTATACTCCACGGCTGCCAACACATCGACTACATATCTACCACGTGACATACTCGAGGAAGGTCAGAGTGAGAGCAGCTTGTCCAATCTTGCCACTGCGATAGCTGAGGTGGGCCGAGAAAGTTATTCGACTAGTGGCTCTGCGCCCTCACGCCAGAGGCTGTATGACTGGCTGCGCCGTACACAAGGCACTCGGAAGATTCGGGAGGGAACATGCCTCAGGACGTGCTGGAGGAGGTGCGGCAGCGGGAATTGGACCATGCTCTTCGCAACTATCGATCCGCACGGAACGCGTTTCGCTCTGACAGGTCGGTGAATGACATGGGTACTGTACCAACTGCCGCTGCGCTGCGCCAGTACTGGACGGAAGACGATCACACTCCCGAGAACGAGCGTACAAGGTTGATTCACACGTGGGCCGAGAGGCATCGACGCGAAAGGCAGCAACGCTTGCAGGGCCGCCATATGGACGCTAGCAGTGATGCAGTATCAAGCGACCCTGCTGCCAAGCCGTCGAGCTTGTCAGATGCGACTGCACTAAAGGATCGCATACGGAACACAATCCGATACTTGTCGAAGCTGAGGGACGCAAGACCTGAAGACGGCTTAAATCTCGCTCGCGAAATGGACCTGGATGTGCTGTATGAATGCGAACTGGCACACACGCCCAATGATCTGCCAATGCTCGCAGAGAGTCTACCAAAATCCGAGCCAACTTCCTGGCTGACAGCTGGATCAACATGGCACGGTCTACAGTGCACAGCTCGAGAATTCAGACCGTCCTATCCAACAGTTTCTTCGAGCCTGCGGATGGCCAGGCACCGAGAGCACTTTGGACGATCCATTACCAGAAGGGGCCTGGTCGACGCTCAAAATGCTGCCACGACACTGATGAGTGACACAGACTCAGGATCTATGGATCCCGATCGATACTCTTCGTCTCTAATGCGTGACTTGGACGGCAGGTGGGGTTTTGCGACCAGCCAAGATCCTGAAATTTTGGCGCCAACGAGCTTGGCCCGACCACATCGTCAATCTGCAGAGAATAGAAAGGGAGAAATTGAGCACTGGCCTGTCACTGTCACCTTACACAGCGTCGACAGGCAACGCATGCTCGTAGAAGGAACCATGCGCGCCAGCCAGATACCATACCGCTCATCTACGGGCGGCAAGAGCATGGAGAGTTACTTTGAGGGCGAGATTATCGACTTTCGCCAACATTCACTGGAGACGGATCCTCAACGTGGATACAAAGTAGGCGGTCTTGACACTGATGCTCGATACTGGTCTCGATTGGGTCCTTTCAAGGAAGCGATAGAAAAGCAAGCCCAAGGCAGTCGATGGGACAGCTCGGTCTGGGAAGACAAGTTGAAGACTGGAGATGCTAAGTACTGGGACATTCTGAAGGCGGAAGAGCAAGCTAGCCGTGAGTTGGAGGCGGATCGGGTTATGATGCGCTGTTTGGGGAACCAGAAATGGCTGCAAGAGAAACTCGGTACGGAGTGGGTGCTCATGCGATGGAAAGGTGAGATGAACCGACAATGCCCAAAAATCATTTGCTGATGTTGTGCGCAGAACGGTGCTTTGTCGAGCCCATATTGAAACAGGCATACAAACAAGTCACCACTGAGACAAGCTCTGGGCTTGAGTCAGACTCGATGCACCCTACTTGGGGGCTGACGATCTCTGGCTTCTACTACATTGCCCTGCATCGACAGTCCGGGTCGATAGAGGGGCTCTACTGCGACCCCGGATCTCAGCCTTACCAGAGCTTGAAGATGGCGCCAGAAGATATGCACCTTCCGGCTGCGAAAGACGGGGAGAAGTCCTCGCCCAGACATGGACAACCTGCGGCTATAAAAAGATGGTTCCCTGCAGTCGATTTCCGGTAGTACTGATAGTCTACGAGTGGGGTTCTAGAACACTGGATAGTGCCCTCCTGTATGAACTACCGTCCTGCTGCAGATTGTTCTGCAACTTTCTGTCCATAACATTGATGGCAAAGTTCATGGCGAACGATTTTGCAGCCCTTATCATTAGTCATGTCCATCTCATCTCACAGCCGAGATCGCGACAGACTGTGGCGATGCCTTCGTAGGAGCGGTAGCATGGCCAAGCAGTTCAGGAAACTGCCACGCGGCTTTCTAAGACCTCATCCATCAAGCTGTACTTCTGGACTCCGGAGAATCACCGACCTAATGTCCCTAGGTAAGCCAGGAAGCACCAACTTCAATTAAGGAAGTCCTCGCGCCGTGGCGAAGGTCTCGTACTGTGTTTTGAGCATCGATCCTTGGCAGCAACGTCAATGAATGCTCCTGGATACCGCTGACCACGATCCCAACCACTTGAATGATCCAGATGAATATGACCCTAGGTTGATCTTGCTGTATTTGCCTTAGACCATCTGCAAGCCCGAGACCGCCAAGAGCAGCCCTCTCTGGATGATTTACTCCTCGAACGCTCACCACGAGTGAGCCGAAAGACGTAGAAAAGTCCCTGAAGTTCGAGAGCAGTATATCTAGGAGAATTGACGTTGAAATAGGCAAAGCAGCGGCTCTATACACTCATCGGGCACGTTGAAGAGACGGCGTGAGGCGCAGCACGACTATAGTGATTGGTTAGTGCTATAGGCATGGAGTCACCTTTGACCTTATTAGGGCTATCCAACCGGTTAACCGGCATGTCAAGCTTAGGGGACTGACTGGCTGTCGCCCGTGGACGTCCCCGGGACACTAGTCAAGCGAGATGCCCGCCATTCTTCACCGTCAGATCCTCGGTCCCAACAGCACATGAGTGTCTCTCTTGGAACTGTAATGGCAGCGTTCGAGAGATGCTCGACCCCAACCTCACGCACCGCATAGCCATAGCGTTGTAAGACCACTGCGATGTGCATGGAAAATCCAATGTTAGCGTAGCAAGGGCAATCCTTCCGTCATGCCATCCTGTAATTGTGCCACTGCACAGTCGGTCGCATACCATTTCTCATGAAATCCTGGCTGCATTGATTAGAACTCCCTATTTAGTCATTGGGCGGGAACCGAAGATTCCACATGCGGAGATAGGGCTTCCACGAGGCAGTCTTCGGCTTTGAACAAGATCCGAAATAGCAGCGGCCAGCTTAGCCCCAGGTCCAACTACATTCCATGGTGCAAAGATCGTCCTCGCCCACGTTACAGTCTCACCATCATGAGTACACCAAGCGTGAAGACCCTGAAATCACAAGCACTACCGACACACCGGAATATTTTAGCCTTTTAGTGATCGATGTGGTCTGCAGCCACACGGCTTCGATCTCGTTGAACTTCGGTTTGCAGCAGGTTTCTCGGCGGACTGGACAATCTCTGATAGCCAGGTCCGTACTAGTGACTGAAGGACGCGCAACACTTTCAGTTCACCCATTGAGCTAGTGTTAGCAGGGCCTTCAGCTGGATGCTATGCATGCAGAAGTTGACACAAATTGCACAATTGGAAAGACCCATTCGATGAACACAATTCGCCTGAGGTGGAAGATCGACACGCCTCTTTGTACGAAAGAACAACGCCAGCAAAGTCACATTCAGGTATCTCCTGTAGGAGCAGATTCTGCGTCGCTCCGAACTTAGGAACGCCAAAATATCCTATGACGCCACTCGATCGCATTCCTAATCTTCTCCTCTCGTATTGCCTCGTGACAGCTCACTTGTTCGCTTTTGCTGGTGCAGAACCGTTTCCAGACCCTACCAAGCGACTGGATACCCTGTCCAACCAAGGCTTTTCCAAGACATCAGCAAAGTCTTGGATTCTTCCATACTGACAGAATTACTGTTCATCGCAAAGCAGCGCTTGCAGTACGCTCTGCACGTCCCAGTGCTGCATCTATCGAGATCTTCTCCGGGTTGTCAATGCACTCGTAGAAAGTTGCCACACTCGACACGGAAATAGCCTCGAATTCAAGGATCTCTGGCCTCGGTGTCTTGATGAGTCCATCTATGACTGCTTGATGCCAAACCTGCCCTCTCTTCGCCTCACGCTGTTTCCAGTCCCGGATCCCACGTTTGGATGGACCATATCGCGTCCGGTAAGCAACAGTACTCAAGTCTGCTGTGGACCTCCTCGGTGACGGAGCAACGATGTCATCCTTCGAAAGACCATCTCCTGAGGACGATGACTTCTCGTCGGGCGAAGAAGACGGCCCACAGCAGCAAGGCAAGACTGGGAACTCTTCGACTTCGGGTCTGACTGCTGTTGAAGGACATGGAAAACCTCAAGTGCCCATGCAGAAACGGCGGAGGGTGACACGTGCATGTGATGAATGTCGAAGGAAGAAGATCAAATGTGACGGGAAGCAGCCGTGCACGCACTGCACAGTGTACAGCTACGAATGTACATATGACCAACCATCTAATCGCCGGCGAAACCCAGCACCACAGTACATTGAGGCTCTCGAGCAGAGATTACAGAAGGCCGAAGCGATCCTTCAGACAGTGCTACCTGGAATCGATCTCGATGACCCCAAGTACGATGCTAGAGGCGTCGATCAGATCGTCGAGACCAACAGGGCACGACTCAATGCGCGCCCACCGGCGCAGGATAAGCAAGACGATGACGGCGAAATCCAGCCTATGGTCGAGCGTATCGGTACTCTGGACCTTGACGATCAGGGACATTGGGACTTTCACGGCCACTCATCAGGTTTTGCTTTCATGCGCAAATTCAGAGCTCATTTTGGCGAACAATTTCTGCCGACTCCGAAGCCCCGCTTCAATCCTAAAGCACGGAACATGACGCAGTCGCCTCGCTCTGCACAGTCTTCTCCGTACGAAGGTAGTCTACCACTAGCTGCCTTAGATCTCCCGCCACGAGAAGCCGCCATCGAGCTTTGTCGAAATGCACTCGACGATTGTTGCGCTTTGATCAAGCCGTTGCATCGACCCATGTTCTTTCGCCGCCTACACATGATCTACGAAACAGACCCCGACCAGTACAGCAACGAACAGATGAAGTTCCTGCCACTTCTGTACGCCGTGATGGCACTAGGCTTCCTATTCTCCAAGACTGAGAACGAGAACAGCATGTTGGACATCAAGGGATACACAGAAGCGATTGAGCAAGGTTACCAATATCTTGATGCATCCAAATCAATGCTGGATATCACCGACTGCCGCGACCTGATGACAATTCAGACTGTCTTCTTTATGATCCTCTTCTTGCAGAGTTCCGCGAAACTTGCGACATGCTATGCCTATATCGGCGTCGCATTGCGAGCGTGTTGTCGACTTGGGCTGCACCGAAACCTGCCAAACCAGAAATTCGGTACCATAGAGCTCGAGGAACGGAAACGAATGTTCTGGCTGGTGCGGAAAATGGATACCTACGTTGGTGGCATGCTGGGACTACCACAAATGCTCAGCGATGAAGACATTGACCAGGAGTTTCCTGAAGAGGTACATGACGAATGCATCACGGACGAAGGTATCAAGCCGGTCCCGAAGGGCAGCGCATTCCCGATCCTCAAGGCCGCCAACGCCCACACGCGGCTGACCTTCATTTACCGCAAGGTCGTGCGCTTCATCTATCCGATAAAAGGTGCCAAAAACACTTCGCCAGACGACAGCTATACCATCAGCCATGGTCGGATACGGGAACTCGAACGTGATCTGCAAGTATGGATGGATGAGCTACCAGTCGAACTTCGGCCATCTGAGAGCGCCAACTTGGAGCTTTCACGTGTACAGCAGCTACTTAGGATGTCCTATGCGCATGTCCAGATGATGATGTACCGGCCGTTCATCCACTATGTCTCCCAAGTCTCACAACAAGAGAAAACCGATAAACGCAGTTTTGCTTGCGCTGCCGCCTGCATTAGTGTTGCAAGGAACATCGTTCACATTACCAGCGAAATGAAGCGAAGAGGACTGCTGGTGGGAGCATACTGGTTCGTCATGTACACTACTTACTTTGCAATTATCTCGCTTGTGTACTTCGTGCTGGAAAATCCGAACAGCCCCACAGGAGGCGATATATTGAAGGATGCCATCGAGGGGCGGGATACTCTGGCTAGTCTGGCGAAGCGCAGCATGGCTGCTGACCGATGTACCGAGTCACTTGTGGTAAGTCGATCTACGCACAATCGTATTCGCGAACAACCATCTGCTTGAGGCGGCGATTGACTTTTACTTCACAGAGTCTTTTCAATGAGTTGCCCGAGAAGCTGAAGGAGAGGCGCGGCACATCCAATCCGCCTGCCTCGACGGGCCGCAAGCGTCCAGCGCCTGTCTCTGAATCAGGCAATACGCCGTTCAACCGATCTTCCCCGAATATTGCACCAAGCCGAGACGCGACATCTACACCTGGCCGATCTCGCACCCTGCCGCATGACTTTCTGGCCAAGATCGCGAAGCGCAATTCGATGCCTGATGCACAGCAGCACGAGATTCCGTCACAGCCTGTTCCCAATCCTCACCTTATCAACATGAACTCACCACTCTCCACATCTCCCTTAAGCCAGTTCAATGACTTCACTCCGCAACTAGGCCATACGCAAATTCCGGATCTAAAGAATGTTATGTTCCCGTCAGACAACCCATTCGCTTACCCAAACCAGCCAATGGCCACCCTGGAAAGCGTCGATGCACGGTATGGTTATCCGGATCCCTCGAACAGTCTGGAATCGCCTTTCACGAGCACATCCAATGACGTGTCGATGATGGGGACGCCCGCGAGCATCATGACTTCCAATCCCGAACAACCTCGAACGGGGCAATTTCCACACCAACAGCAGTATGACGTAGCCTCCCTACAGCGAATTTACGAAGAGAATCCACAATTGGCGCACCAGCTCGCGCAACAGCAGCAGCAGCAAAGGCACCAGCAACAGAGACATTTCAATCAGGTATCAACGCCCATGTCGGCGACTGGCTTCGGCCACGATGGAGGACCACAGCACCAGCCGCAGCAGCACAACATGTTCGATGTGCCTCAAGAGAGTCCAGGGTTGGGACCGGCGCAGGAGGACTATTGGACTCAAATGAACAAGACCAGCGGTCCAACGAGGAGTGGGTTCACGCCTGGCCCGGCAGTGAACTTGGACGAGTTATTTGGAGGCGGTGATGGCTGGAATGGGATGTGGGAGTCGCAAGGCTTCTCCAGACAATGATGTGCGTCGGCGAAGCCAGCTGCCCGTAGTGTACGAAGCACGCGAGATAGTCAGAGTTGAGATGAAAATCAGTACAATCTGCAACATTCTTGTAGGCAGTCTTTGATTTCTACCACCAGTCCTGAAATATATTCCAATACGTCACAGCTGCTGACAGTTCTCCGATTTCCGTCATCCGGTCTACCAAACATCCATCGTCAAACAAAGTGCTCCCATCCTGCCACATAACGGCCTCAGATTGCGTCGAGAACTCAACGGCAGATGCGCCAGCACACGAATGCGACTGCCACAGGCCGGCGTGCTATGACACCGCTACGCGCACAAAACTTGCCACTGCCCGCAGCTCAATGATCTGGCCGCGTTACTCGCCCATGTTACTCGCCCATGTTTCATTCTCAAGATGTCGACTGACACGCCCATGGCCGATGCGCCGTCTACCACTCTACAGCCAGAACAGGACTTTGGGCGCCAACAGCAACAGTCAGAACAAGCAGACCCATCGTCACTCCCACAGTCACAAGCACAACCCCACCAGCCACCACAACCCATCTCCCCAACCCACAACCGCAAACTCTCCCTCACAAACGACACCCACCCACCACTCTCCCACCCATCTCGCGTCCAACCAATCCACCCCGCGTTCCCCCAACCTTCCCTCCTACCAGCGACCACAGAAGACGCGCCCAACCCATACACCCTCCACCCACTCACCCTCCAACCCTTCACCACCGCAGACCTGCAATCCCACAATTTCGATGCCCTCATCGCCGAATGCCGCGACCCGCAGACCGGACAGATCGATAAAGAGCTGGTCAAGAAGCTACAGGACGAGACGGTGGGCAAGATCCAGGAGCGCGTGCGAGAGAGGCAGTCCAAGGAAGCGGCGATTGAGCGGGAGGTGAACGAGATGGAGAAGACGAGGGAGGTTGAGCGGAAAATTTGGATGAAGCGGATGGGTGGTGGGAAAGCTGGTGTGGGGGTGAGCGGCGAGGAGGCGCAAGGTGGTGTTGGAGGCGGAGGATCAGGAGTTGATGCTAACGAGAGTGGGAAGGGCTGAAAGCACAATAATTAACACATGGAAGGCATTACAGTAGTCGGAAGCCGAAGCAATGGTCTGGCGCACCGCGGCACGAGTATGAAAAGATGTCTGTTGCAGGTATTGGAGCAAGTTAAGCGGTGTATGGCAACATATGCCTTATGCTTGCAACTTGCTGAACTCTCAGGGACAGCAGCTAGCAGCATTCCGGAAGGGAAGCCGTACGGTGGGCCAGTATCCATGCAAGGCAAGACACGTGTGGCAGTCGACAGGTCCATGGCTCAAGCACACGCCCACGAGCGCATGCACAGGGCGTCGAGCGAGGAAAGACAGTCACGGGCCTTGCCACTCACTTGAGAGCAGAGAATGCAGTGTACGATACAATATTGGACGACGAATGCGTGGAACTCACCTCGGAGGACTACCCTGTTGCCATCGACAGCGCGGTTTGTCCCATCGCGACAGGCCTACTGGCAAGCACAGTAGAGGACTTGATGTTTACGATCAGGCCATCGAAGATAGCACTTGCAGTAGAGAAAACCTAGGAAGCCCTCGAAACGAAGAAGGTGACAAGCTGCTGACATCAATTGTCTTGTGCTAGCGACTGTTGACAGCTCATTTGACGATGGCGCCAGCGACAATCACATCAGAGATGGCTGGAATGGCGTTCAAGTCTGAATTCTATCGACAAATCTCGAAGACAAGATGATGCGGCAGCTTCTTGAATGTCACTGTTATCGCCCATTACGTCCCATTTGATTCCCCAGTGTGAATTGAATGCAGGTCCCTGAGCGACTGGTCAGGTCGTAGACCGTGTCAGCTTCGCCGAAACCTCGAGTGAGCAAATGGCGTCACGAGATTGAGACAAGAGTCAATGCCTGGTCCTCAGACCGGACCATTGCCTGCTGCCTCGTGCGTGCAACTCGCCGAATCGACTCGTGCATTGTCTTGGTTGTGCTCCTGTGCGGAGAGATTGTGGTGAATACATCGCCGTAGAAGAATCTACCACGAGTCACCACCACCATCCTGTGCACCCTCATCATCATCCTCAGCACCTGAATCGTCCTCGAAATCCACCTTCTTGTCTTCTGGGACGCGTTCGGCGAAGAAGTCTGGGATCGGCTGACCGGTCTCGAGTAAGATCTTGACAAGGTAGTCGGCCATTCCCTCATCCTTGTCGTTGTAGAAGGAAGTAGCCAGACCAACATTACCAATGCGAGCAGTACGGCCTACTCAGAAGTTAGCAACAGTGGCAGGGAGACACTCGTCGCACTTACCGATACGGTGGATATACTCATCTTCGCATCATAGTCGATGGACGGAAGATCGAAATTGATGACATGCATGACGTTGCGGATGTCGAGACCTCGAGCAGAGACACCGGTGGTGACCATGATTGGAGCTCTTCCAGACTTGAAGGCACGGATGGCGTCCTCACGCTCGCGCTGAGTGCGATCAGAGTGGATAGACGTTGAGGGGAGACCGAGGTTGAAGAGGTAGTCGTCCACGAAGTCGGCAGTCTTCTTCGAGCGAACGAAGACCAGGGTACGAGAGGGCGGCATCGAGATGAGGAGATCATACAAGGCCTTCTGCTTTTCGTTGTTCTCCACCCAGATGACCTTGTATAATGTCAGCAAAGGAAAGGACAAGGACAAGTACACGGAGACGTACGTTCTGCTGGACGTTGATGTGGGTGGAACCTGCACGGCCAATGCGGATACGGATGTGGTCGCCGGAGAGGTACTTCTTCGCCAGCTTGCGCATTCTCTTGTTGAAGGTGGCAGAGAACAGCATGTAACGGTGGTTGCCGTCCTCATTGGTGTCTTGGACAAGTTAGTCGTGTTAGAACCTAATGAGGCTGGTCAGACTTACCACCACCAGCCATGATCTTCGACATTTCTTTCTCCCAGTCGTCGTGAAGCATCTCGTCAGCTTCATCGATGATGGTGAATCGCAGGCGGTTGAGCGACAGCAGGTTGGGGTGATTGCTCATGAAGTCAATCAACCGACCCGGGGTAGCAACCAGGATGTCACAGCCCTTGCGCAGCTCATCCATCTGCTCACGCTTTGGACCGCCACCGTAAGCAACACAAGGTCGCAGCATGGAGCGGTAACACAGACGACGGGACTCATCGAAGATCTGGCAGCAAAGCTCACGAGTGGGAGCCACCACAAGGATCAGCGGCTCAGCACGAACCATGTCGGTGTCAGGGTTGAAGCCGTTGGCGAGGTTTGGACGAGGCGCGGCCAGCTTCTTCACCTTACCCATCAGCTTTGAAAGAGCGGGGATGAGGTAGGCGGCGGTCTTGCCAGAACCTGCGATGTGTAAGTCTTTGTGATATGATATTTCAATCTTGCCTCACCAGTCTGCGCGGTGCCGATGACGTCGTAACCCTTGCCGATGGCTGGGATGGTGTACGCTTGAATCGGAGTTGGAGTGTCGTAACCGGAGAGCTTGATGTTCTCAACAATCACGGGATGCAAGCCAGCGTTGTCGAACTACAGCGTCAGTACAGGGAACAGATCTCAGGAAGCTTGGCTCACGTCGCGGATAGGAGCAGGGCGCTCGACGGCCTCGGCGATGACCTTGATGGAGGTCAAGCTGGTAATTGTTAGCCATGATGGTACCAACTTGAGTGACGACACTTGCTTCTCGAACAAGTTGCCCTTCACCGGCTTCAGGTCTGGGTTGAACAATTGTGCTTCAAGCTCTGTGATCTTGGGACCGACATCGCCGAATTCCTCGCTCCACTCGTACTTCTGGGCAGAGTGCATCCATGCCTCCTCGACAAATGGGACCTCGTTTGACTGAGCTTCAGTGCCATTCTCAGCGGGATAGTTGCTTGGCTCCGGGGCAGACCAGCCCTTTTCGCGAGCACGATCGTAGGCTTCTTGATCCTTGGGAGGACCGTCAGTGGTGGGGAGCGCTTCGGCCATGTCCTCGGTTTTGACAAAGTCAGTCATGGTGACTTGACCTGGGATCTGTTCAAGAAGCTTGTGTCAGACAAGGGAATAATGCAGGAGATGTGTGAGGATGAAGTGCAAAGAGAGCGGAGGTGAAGATGACAGAATTTGTTGGGAGCGGAGTTAATGATAACAAGAAATGACTTGTGGCAGTGAGTATGGAAGGTGTCGGTGCCTTGCGTCACTTCTGACAGAAGTTGAGTGGGCAATCAGAGGCTTTGTCAAGCTGAGCTCAGGACTGAGTCGAATCTTGAGAATGCGCAACCTGTGATGGCATAAATTATGAGGGCATTGGAGAGACGACGAAGAGCAAGCCTGATGTCGACA
The DNA here is from genome assembly GCF_001299255.1 of Cyphellophora attinorum. Classification (NCBI taxonomy): domain Eukaryota; kingdom Fungi; phylum Ascomycota; class Eurotiomycetes; order Chaetothyriales; family Cyphellophoraceae; genus Cyphellophora; species Cyphellophora attinorum. The sequence goes on along the minus strand of NW_017253231.1, from coordinate 1,230,794 downwards.
CGAGTTTCGTTGAGGTTGCAGCAGATTCGAAACATGACAAGGAAATTCGTGATAGGATGACAGACAAGAAATAAACGTACCTTTTGAACTTGCGCAAGTGATTGGAATGTCGCAACGTGCAACGTAAGCAGCCTGGATGCTATCGAGAGAGATGCCTCGCAGCGAGATAGAGACAAGCAAAGTAAATTGTGTGTGGTCAGGAGAAAGGAATGAGGATGCGATGGAGAGAGATATTTGTAGTCGAGAAGGTGCGAGGCTGTCGGTTTTGCCAAGACAAATTCACTCCTTCCGTAGGCTGCAATGACTGCCACGCAACCACGATGACCCACAGTAGGTTCGAGAAGCCAGTAAGAGCAGGACTTGGGTTCGTTGAGTCAGGTCGCAGAGACGTCCGAGTCAGGAGTGAGGTGAGTTGAGCATGATTCGAGGACCTGAGCATTATCAACACCGGCGTGGGCGTCTTGAGGAGCTGCGCATCAACCATAGTCATGACGGTGAGATGGTTCGCCGTCCATGACACGTTTTACTGTCGGGGATATGAATTAGCTTCTAGCGCTTGGTCTCTTCCCTCCAGATGTGCCCAGCATTGATTGACATTTCTACAGGTCCAGTACCAGAGACCGAATCCCAGATTTCCAACACGCGTCCGTTTCATGGCTCTTGTGGTTTCCGTGTTGATACCGGAGCTTTTCATCCTTCTCGATCTCCCTCAGCCGTTACTCCGTGCTCAAGGCGTGTCTCCAGCAGTGACCAGGAAGCCAGACCGGACCACACTTATGCCGGTTGCACGCTCCTACATCATCAGACGACGACATACAACCAGAAGGGTTGAATCACCCGGGTGAAGAACAAATCGTCCACCATCGCCAGTCAATGCGAAAGCCGGCCATCTCATTGCTATGAGGGAGGCTTCACAAGCCGAGCCTCAAAGATAACCTGACAATTAAGTCTTTTTTGGTCAGCAGAGCCCGCCGGCATGTCTGCGACCGACGAAACAGCTTCTGAGAGCCCACACGTAGTCATCTCGTTGAGCTCGGTTTAGTCGTTGCTGCGGTCTACCAGACTTCAGTTGAAAACAAATCCTGCGGAAAGTACCTGGCCAAGAACGGCGCCACGGTCGTCCATACTGGTCCCTCCGCCGCGTTAGTGCCGGAATCGCAGGCGTTGCTCAAGTACGAACGTGTTGCATCCCCTCCAGGTTCTCCAGCTCGTTATAAGGACGCCAGCTAGCATGTCCGTGCCTAGCTCAATCTGGACTGCCGGGTCCGCGTCGTTAAAGCCAAATGCTTCATAGACAGACAGTCGCGCCCTAAAGATGACTATCAGCGTTAGCAACTTCTACAAAGACTGATCCTGCCTGAGAAAGGTAAGTTTGGAGTCGATGCTCTGGTATAGTCACGTGAGTGACAAGGCAACAAGGCGATCGCTGAAAGTTGCAGCTCCCCCATGTGATCAGTCCAGAGCCTGCATCTCTGAAGCGGCAAGCATGGGGTGCATGCCGTCAGGGGCATCCAGTCATGTCAAGGGCTTTACTTCCGCAACACGCCGCTACGACCGATCGTCCTTGATGCCTTTCATGCTCTAGTTGTCAGATCTGTTTCCCTCGCTGGAAGCTCCCGACGATGGCCATCGAAGGACTCGGACCGGATTTCGTCTGTATGCGATGCTGCGTGTGGGCAATACCAGTGAGCCGTGGCCGGGAAGCTGGACAAGTACGATGCCGTCTCCGCAACGCGAGTCGCCTGTGCAACGAGGTCGATGGGCTTTCGCTAACTCGAACTCGACGCCCGTCGATGCAAAGCTTCCCTTGCTCAGGAAGGATCAGCCCCATTCTTGATTCACGCCAGATACGGCGCCGAAGTGGCGTATTTGGGCCAATAACATAGTAACTCAGGGATAGCCTGTTGTTTCACAGTGTCAATGAATGTATTTCAATGCCTGCAAAGCTAAGAGCCACGTGGGGCGTTGCGTCAATTTCAATGTTCTGCCAAGCCTGACACAATCTTCCCTGTTTTGCACTGCTTGTCCAGCTGAACACCTGGGCATCATCCTGAATCGTAGCAGCACTGAGCTGTCGCGCGACGGGTCGCATGTAAGGAGCTGTGAATTTGAAGCTGTCCCCAGGGCCGATCACAGAAAGTCCAGAATATGAGCCATGGCTGACTGCTTTTTCGTGTTGAAGAGCCAGAACCTGTCTCCAGCCTTTCAACTGCTGCCGTGGGCGGCACATGTCGTCTGTCACTTAGGACAGCCTCGACCGACGTCAGCCTCTTACGCCTTCTTTGCACCCCTATCGCTGACCTCATCACTTTCTGTAAGAAACCAGATGTCTTCCTCCAAGCCTACCGCAGGAGCTTCATTCTGTGCCAAATTTGTTGATGAGATTTCAACAGAGTTGACTTACAGTTCGAATCCATCCGCAATCAACAAACCAATACTTTCGCTCCTCCGCGAACACCTATGGACTGCGAGTTGTTGATGCTACTACGTCTCACGTCTTCGCCCTGTCCCCCAGGTGTGGCCACGTGGCCCCGTACGCATTCCTTGCTGGGCTGATATCGACAATGGGAGCGAGGACGATGCCTGACGAGCATCATGTTGAAGTAATCGCAGATGTCATCAAGCAGACTCACCCTGCTCAACGCCAATGCTGCTCGACTACTGCATGCTGACGATCCCGTCGTGCTTGGCGTCAATGCTATTTTCAGTGTTCAGTCAAATGCTTGACAATGGATGAGGCTGTATAGCACAGATTGGGACCAGGCAAGATGGGATACTGCGACAAGAAGTTCCCTATTGTCTCAAAGCCAACTGTGGACCTGGTAAGCTTCGTATTGCGGCTCTTCAACATACACTGTAGCAGCTGCGCTGTGAGGCCAACAACCATTGGCTTTTGGTCAAGTCCGTCAATGAGAATCTAGCATTTGCTTCCCAGAGAGGAAGAATTGACGAGTCACAGGCAGCAAGGACCAAATTTGTTCCTGTCAGCGATAGAGGAGCTGAAGGCGCCTGCATTCGGGGCACAATCCCGCCTTCCTGGTTCGGGACTGATGAGGCTCACGAAAAGCATGAATCGCATCTGTCGAAGGCGTCAAACCCGGTGTTACCGCAGGACGCAATTCTCACATTCGCACGTATGGCTGCACAGTTCAGTTGATTCGCCTCTGCTCTCATGTGCGTTACGGCTTCGCGCCTCCGAAGATGCGGCTTGGATCCGCGGAGCGGACCCGTCAAGGGGTGGCGGAGCAGCACCGGAAGGAAGCCACAGTTGGCGCCGAGCCCGGAGCACGCTTAAACGGTGGGATTAAGGTGCTCCGACTGGTACTGAGCATGTTTTAGGTTACGACGAGGGTGGAAAGGTACCGTATGCTTTCAAGGTACTCCTTGGCATTCACAGCGGAAAACGCACAATTGTCCTCATATGTTTTAGTAATGTTTTTCCACGAGCCGTCCACACTCACCATCACCATCAACGGCATCACTATTGCCATCACCGTCATCGTCTTTGATCAAGGCGTGGCTCAGGAGCCGCGACATTCTGGTTTCGCGACAGACTAGCACTACGGTCGTAATTAACGAGTACATCTGTGTTGAATCGGTCTCAGACGAGTCGAATTTTGCCAGGTTCCTGCAGACAGCTTCTGCCACGGTGAAAGGGCTGCCACCGATCTGAAGCCTACCCCGGCGGACTCAGGAATCCGCCTCTGAATCGTTATCTTTGGTGACCACAGCCAAGAGCGACTGCAGAAATAAGCACCACGGCTACCAGGCATGCCCACCAGAGAGACGATCTTCTCAATGGACCCGCCATATTTGCCTAACTTCAACATTGCAGACGAGGAGTGGCCGCCCTGGGAGTCCGAGTACGACTACTCGACAATGACGCCGGGCCGGCCCCCGTCTGTACTTAATGAGCCAGCATCAAACACTGGCCGTTCCCATCGGAGCGCCCACAACACCACACATCGAACCACGACGTACAGTACCACCGTGAGCTACAGCTCACAACAGGGAGCCCTCGCTGTGCCGGAAAACAGTCTACCACATTGCTGTATTCTTTCCTCTCCGCTGGGAATGGACGACGAAGGAAACTTTAGCCTTGAAAAAGCTCAATCAGACCTCCTGTGGCAATTGTCGCCTACAGCTGAGGGAGGAAATGAGTTTCCCTTCGGTGCACAGGGCAATGTCGTCCCGGCAGTTGCAGAGGACATTGAGTCGGAAGCATTTGCAAAGATTGATCGCTTACACACACGCGTGGCGAGCAGACTACTTGACGAAGCACGAGAGCACAGGGACATCTGTGCGGCTAAGCTGGCGAGAGCGAAGGCAGCATCCACGACGATATGTTGTTGGTGCGGGAAGAGCCCTCAAGCACTTGGAATACAAGAGCGACATGGCAAATATGTGTGGATCAACCCTACCACGAAGATCTGGTACTGCTCTGAGAACTGTCTAAAAGCTCACTTAATATGTCACGACCGTTCGTGCCTTGATGAGGCTAACCACTCCAGGCAGGTGCGAACTCATCTGCCTCGAGCAGCATCCCAGGCACCGCCAGCAACGAGCCGTAAGTGCGCTTGGTGTGATCATACACAAGGAACACGTGAGACATCTAGCAGACCTTCGCTTTGTGGCGACTGCAAGGCGACCTGGTACTGCTCTGTCGAGTGCCTGACTCTCCACTGGCCAGAGCACAAGAAATCGTGCGCCGCACGGTTGCAGGGGGCTGCTATGGGAAGGACGCGCGTCCCAGACCCAACCGAGTCAACGACGCCAACCGTCGCCCCTTTGAAAAGGGGTCGAGGTCGTCCCCGGAAAATCAGACCGGACGAACATCAGCCATTCACCAACAGTCAGAACACGACAGGCGCATCAGCATCGAGCTCAGCGCAGAACCGGGTTCCTTTGAGGGAAATTCAAGGACAAGCAGCGATCGACCCGCTGGAACCAAGCAGTGCTCCTCCGAAGAGGGGCCCAGGTCGTCCTCGCAAGACGCCTATCCCGTCGGAAGTGCCCAGTCAGACCACAACATCACTTCCAGCGTCACCGCTCGGGTCTCGCCGACAGGGGGCGCGCGAGGGTGAATCGAACTGGGTAGAACCTGGAGCCTTAATAGATTCTCTATTGGCACAGAAGAAGAACTTGTTTCAACAGATCGAGCAGCTCACTCAGGCTAGGTCCTCTCGGCAAACATTAACGCCCGAGGAGCAGGGAAGAGTTCGACGACGAGCAGAACTTCAATGGCGATATTTTGCATCATTGTCTGATGATAGGAGAATCGCGCTGCTTCGCCAAGAAATCCGCATGCTACGGAATAGCTTGCGGAGACTCCAAGTCGACACTGTTGGTCATCAGCAAGGCCTGGGACGTCTCTCGAACGGTGGTCGAGATGATAACCAGCTCAACGTTTCTGCTCCTTCACACGGCATGACTAACTCCAATAGGGGCACTGGCGCTCAAGTACACAACCAGGTCAACCTTCGTGCGAATCAAAACGGCTTTGATCATGGGAACGGGGGCAATGGGCTTCAAGTGCTCAATCAGGTCAACATTCGTACTAATCACGACGGCCCGGGTAAAGGGAACGGGAGCACTAATCTTCGAGATCTCGACCAGTACATGACCAATTGGAACAGGGGCACTGGTACTCAAATTCCCAACCAGCTCCAAAATGATGTTGCTCCGTATGACGAGGGTGATATGTATGGGGACTGATAGGCAGTGCAACGGTCCGGCTCAAGCCACAAACGTTGGATAGTGTCTTCATAGGTTGGTCACTAAAGAATATCTAGCGGAACGATCGTCACGTCTAGATCCTTCTCAACATCTATCGAGACTGGTGCTACTAGCGTCGCGGCGGCCATCGCTGTGCCTGCGATCGGACAGGGGAGAGGCCTAGGGAGCCCGCTGAGGATTGACCATTTAAGCAAGTCGTGACTACAATTATAATTCTTCATGCGCGTCGATTGGATTTCCTCCTGGTCTTCTATAGTCGTTCTTTGTCTGCAACGGGCACAGGTCGAGCTTCATTCCTTCATACATGAAGGGTCACTTAAGCTGTGAGGTGGTCGTCAAAAAATCAAAAACAATCAACAAACGGGATTCGCTAATGGTCACCCACTTAACTACTAACCGTTCGGCGTGTGGCTTGAATTGCCTGAGCGGACGGGAAGGCTTATTTTCCACACCCTGTGGTCGATTGCGAGGGAAAACATTTCTTACACAATATATATATCACAACAATATCTTGTTTGTTCTTAGGTGTTTGGTCCTGGGCTGCTCCAGGCCCGTACTGACATCTAACTATCACACTTCACTCCTACATTATGTGCGTATCTGCGAATCTTCGTAATGGTTTATGCACTCATTTCGTTCGCATCGTACCTCGTTATGGGAATACTACACGCCACGACGGGTAAGCGTGCCCCTGCGGTTTAGGGATACCCCGTAAGCAGCATCAGGTAATGTCACCACGGCGCTGACTTTTGCGGAAACTCCGCAGCAAGACACAACAGGACTACCGGCCTCTTCGACATTATGGGTCCCCTGATCTAATTCCGACACGGGCACTGCACGTCCTCATACCTCAAGGTAATAGGATAACTCTTTGTCCACCCTGCCATACCCCACACGGGCAAGTAAGGCTGCTGGCTTTTATCCGAATAATACCAATCCTGCTCGGTATTCACCTCGCCCGCACTCCAAGTACACACTCCCATCCCACAACAAGTAATGGTCTTAGCCACACAGTCCTTCGTACACTTGGCATGCCTGTACCCACTATACGGACCCGTCACCCCACGGTCGAGAACCACCCACGCGCCCAACGCGTAATTCTCCGTCACAGCCCACGGCTGGTCTGATTCCAGTGCGTAGAGGGAACCGTCGGAGGCGAGGTACCATTCGGTGAACTTATACCACTGATCGGTGCCGAATTGGAAATTGGAGTCGGCGCCGTCTTCGTATGCCATAGGCCAGCCTGTGCCAAACTGTGGTGGGCCGGAGCCGTATATTCGGAGGCAGCTTTCGCTTGTTTGGAGAGGGCAGGCGGTCGCGACTGTGCTGGTCGCTACACCGGGGTTTGTTACGGTGACGGTGGCTACGACCAGGGACTCGTACATGGCGTCAGTTTCGGTTGAGACGGGACCTTTGGCGTTAACGATGTCGGTCTGCGTCGATGTGACTGTGCCGGATGTGCTGGTTATGGTGGCAGTATAGGTAGTAGTGATGGCTCCGGTGGCGATCTGGCTGCAGGCATAGGAGATCTTTGCTGGAGACCACCCGGAGACTAGGGTGGGAGTTGGCACCGCCGCACGTCCTTGGAGCAGCGGCCTATTGTAGGGGAGGGCTCTTGGCTCAGCGATCTCGTTGGGAGCAGGGCTCGCCTCCGGTAAAGCATCCCGCTTCAGGTATTGGGTCGGGATGGCGTACGTTCCTGTGGTGTACACATACGACGTAGAGCTCAGAAGGACGGACGTAGAAGTCAAGGAAGTCCGGTAAGTTGGGAAGATTGTGATGACCGGAGTGCTCGTTACTGTGCTTGTAGTTGTAGTGGTGGCGGTGCTTGGAACGAACTGGGTACTCGTGCTGATTGTGGATGATGTTGACGGCTTGTAGTTGATATAAGATGTGCAGAAAGCGCCACCAACGCTGGAGAGTGCCAAAATGTCGCCAGTGTCAGGGAGCGCGTTTGGAACGGCAAAACAGCGCGTTTGTCCGGCCGTCTGACTAGAGTACAGACTATTCGGAGCTCCATTATTCACAGCGATGGTGTTGTTGGTGCTTACGTAGGACTTAACTGCGAGGTTGTTTGCTGGACAGACACCTGCAGTTGTTGAGTACTGAGAACTCATCCCGACTGTATTCTGGATCGTCTGAGAGGTCGCCACAGAGATTTGGCCCATGATATTGACTGACATTGATACAAGGGCTTGCATCGTCAGTGACATCGACACTTTTGAGCCGGTGGAGAAAACGGGATAGATGAAAGTTGGCACTGGCGAGAAGTCGGTTGGATCTTTGACAGAAGCTGAACCAGCGCTCAACGCGTTCAAGTTAGCCGTTGCATTTGCGACATGGAGGTGGGCTCCCGCTGTGAAGTTGACCGCCGAGTCCGTCGACCAGGAATAAGCAATACTATAGATCATAGACGGAGTGACTGAGAAGATTCCGGGAACGCCAATACCGTCGAAACTGTCTGCGTTGAAAATGTAGTTGAAGTTGCTCGTCCAAGGCCCATTAGAATTAACATTGATAACATGATCGGCGTCCCAACTAATGCCGGCGTTGATGTTAGCTTTCTGTATTTCTTTCGACGTCAAGTTGACAGTGATGGCGCCGTCGAATTGAATGAGGTTGACCGCCATATTACAGTTGACGCAGGTCATCTGACTTCCATCTCGTGCAAAGCCAAGAGGGTAGCTCGATAGCGATGGATAGGTGATCGTCCAGGAATTGAGAAATGAATATATCGTTGACGGTGGCGGATAGTAAATGTAGTAGGAAGTCGTCGTATAATATGTTACTGTCTGATCGCAGTGCTTTACTAAGCAGTCGATGGCTTGACCTGCTTGATATGCATCGTGACCTTGGCATACACCATCGTATAGCTCGCCGACGTCGCCAAACAAATCTGCAAAGCCAGTCACAGTATCGTCGCAAGCATAGTCCCATCCATCTGGATCATCTGTGCCACTTGCGGACCCATAATTAGGACCTTTTTCTTCGTGCTCATGTTCTCCGCCCTTATGTTTCCGCTTGACGATTCGTTTCGGCGGAGTAGTCCATGGCATTCGTTTAATGGTCCTCCTTGTCTTGGTCTGTGTTGCTGACACCGGAGCAGAGCTGTTCAGGCAAGTGCCAGAGAGTGCCGCGGCAGCTTGAACGGCACTAGCGTTTGCAGCAGGTAGCCCAGCATCGGCCAAGGCGGCCTGTAGCTCAGCTTGCGCTGCCAAATCTGATGGATCAAATGGGTCGGGTGTTACGATGGCTGGGGCAGTCTGCATCGGAACTGAGGCTAAGATATTGCCGCTTGCATCATACTTCATGAGTGGTTTGAGAGCGTCCATAATCGATTTCACCTCTGGTGACAGACTCGAACTGGTTGGCGGCGTGAAACTTGTAGGTGTGGGCGTTGCTGTCGCGTTATTACCTGCCACGCACGTGGATGTTACAGTCGTGGCGTTGTTGACAATTGTCCCGAAACCGATGTTCATTTCCGTTGCCACTGATGTAAGATTGACTTCGAGTACGTCAAGACCTACCACAAGATCCAAAGGAAACGGTGTGACTTTGGACACATAGTACACACCTCGTTGTGACTGGTCGTTGCACCCCGGAAAGTACGTGATAACAAGAAATCCGGAGCTAGGCCAGGAAGTAGCCACTTTGTACGATGTCTCATCAGTCAGACTGACTTCCATGTTTGGTCCACAGGAAACATAGTCAATATAGTCGGAGTCCTCCAGGACTACAGTCGGCAGATTCATGGAGAAGCTCAGAGCGAGCAGCCTTAGCGTATTTGGGTCGACATATGTCAAAGTGACCTGATTTTTGGGGCTGAGAACGGAATAGTCGTCGCGGTTGATCTGATTAGCGGCCGGGTAGAAAGAAGTTGTGTTGACAGCACATGCCGTGGAAGTCGGTAAAGAGGCCGTGGTCCGGCTTGCGACTGTCGAATTGGTCGTATTTCCATACAGCGCCGTGGGTAAAGGCCCGGCACTCGTAGTTGTGGCGGCTGCAGCCATGAATCGAGCGTTCCATACCCAGGCCTTTGTATCGGCAGGTCCCACGGAAGACTTCAGATAGCATGAAGGGGTGACATAAGACACATCAACACAACCCTCGGCCGCATCACAAGCTTCCAAGCAGAGCTCGAATGTCGAGGTCGTTGTCGAGGACATGTCGCCAGCAAGGTAGTCAACTCCACACAGAATCTCGTACACGCGCTGCCCAGCGGTGGTGTACGTGGTTCTGTTGACATTCAGGTCGTTACAAGACAGCGACGAGGCTTTGGAGTTCGCCTTGGCTGACTTGATTACTTGCGCCGTCCAAACATAAGATAGGGCCGATGGAGTGCTGAGCATTGACTTCATGTAACACGCGCCGTCAACATATGACACGTCTATACAGGCGTCCTTTGTCTCACATGCCTCGATGCATTGTTCAAAATTAGAGGTCTGGATACTGGCAAGATCCCCACCGTAATGATCCAAACCACACAGAATCCGATATGTGCTTCCGGTAGATGCAGTGAAGGTCGTTCCATTAGTGCTAGGGTTGTTGCAGGAGAGTGTGACTGGGGAGGCAGTGCTGGCTGCGGCGCTATGTTTTCGAGCACTCCAAACATTTGGGTTTGATAAAGCCGGTGTGAGGGTCTGTTTGAGATAGCAGTCCTGGCCTGCTTCGACGTAGGCAACATCAACACAGCCGGTTGTGTTGTCACATGTGTCGATACATTGCTGAAAGGTGACCCCGTTCATAGAGCTCATATCGCCGCCGAAGAAGTCAGTGCTGCAAAGAATGTCGTACGCACCCCCTGCGGAGGCAGTATATGAGGTTCCATTACTTTGATTATTATCGCAGGTCAAAGACTGAGTAGAAGCAAGATGGAAAATAGCGAAAGAGACAAAAAGAGTGGCTTGAAACATTGTTCCAGTACGTCAAACGAGTGTGTTGAGACCCAACGGCAACGAAGGAATGCTGGTAGCGGTCTCTGCTCTCGCGGGGAGGGCGCCATGTCGGGCGTTGTGTAGTTAATGTACCCAGGTACTCTGCAATAGCTGCAGTGCCCTTGAGCGCGAGGTACACCCGTCAGTATCGGTGCTGCCGACATCTCGAAGGGTCTGTGGAGCCACGTGGGAGCGTTGGAGGTTGAAGTCCAATTTTATATGAGTCCAAGTGGGTAGGGTTAATGGTAATAGTGCTTAATGAAGCTTGGTCTGCGCAGTGCAAAGCTTGAAAAGGCTTGTCGGTAAGCCTCGTTTGCGCCATATGGCGGCTCGGGCCCGTTCGAAGAGCCAGACTCCCAGAAAGAGACATGAAGACAGAGTGGACGTGCTCCCGGAGCTGAGTCGCTCAAGCCACGGGCTTGGTTCAGGTTGGAACTAAGTTCAGCCCCTCATACAAAATAACCTTTCTTGCGAAGATTGCTTCGACGAGCCTCACGTTCTCGGCTTCAGGGGCCAAGGTGGCATGATTCAGCCGTCTCGGACTCTGGGAGCTTTCAGAGTATCTAAGTAAACTAGATCTTTTCCGCAGCACTGTTTCGACCGATCGACATGTCTAAGCGACTAGAAGCATCTTATGGTCAAGGAGATACTATAGTCCCAGGATCTGGAAGTGGGTAATATTCCCGACACCGGTTGACATGTTCTAATTCTCGGCGCTTGATATTCGGTCAGCGGTACATCATTCTTGACAGACCATCTTGCTGGAATTCTAACTTGATCGGACGTGCGACATATACTGTATTGCTTTATCAGTCATTACCCTCTATCAAATGTTCACCTCTGTTAGGGACTGGCCTCTATCAACCGTTGACCTCTAACTTGGACAGTCACAGACCCACCCGATGCATCCAGTACACAGTCTCCATACCCGATTCCTTCCCAACTGTCCTGACTTTATCTCACAGCATTGCTCCTTGACTATCAGACAGCTTTCCAACATTCGACCACGCGCACCATATCTACTTCTCCGCTTGAGGTGTCGGACCAGACTTCTCATTCTCCTTTCCACGATTCTCCCGTTCACGCCGATTGCACGGACGACAGGGCCCCACAAGTTCGGGTTCCGGAGTTGTCGCAGTGCAGCTTACATTATGTCGTTGGCTGTAAGAATTCTTCGAAATGTAACGGCAGCTGCGTTGGCGAGTTGTCATGAGGCGGTTGCACTTGCGGCAGTGAACACGAGTGCGGCACATGTTGACGATTGATCGATGTTGTGGCGATTGCCGAGGGTTAAGGCTCTTATTGCTCGCTTCGTATTCTGGTTGGAGATGAGGTGTGACTATGGCTGAGTGCGATGGCTGATCGGAAGATGTTGCTTAGCTCGAGTATTGCAGTCAGTGGAGGCGGAAGAAGGACGGCTATATACCACTCGACCCTCCATCGAGACGACCTTGCGGATCTTGTATGGCTTTGCGGTTTCAGGCAGAGTAGACACAATTCTTTGTCTCCAGTGTGAGACTGCTCAGTCAGTCCTCAACAAGAACCTCTCGGTAAGACCTGTGTCCCCAGACCCATCCAGAGTCCAGATTCAATCTATCATCTGGTGGTTGTGTGTGTTGATAGGACAGTCTTACAAGAGCCGCAGGATACAACATGTCTTGCAGATTCTTTGTTCACTGTCTGAACCCCTGCTCGGGCCTGTCCCGATACATGTCACTAGGAAGGAATGCCCTCCTGTCCGAGACCACTCTCGGGCTGTCTCAGCGCCAGGATCTCGACAGGCAACGTACCCAGGAACATATCGAGTTCGCCTCGCGACCACACGTGCTTTGGACGTTGAATTGAGCCTGCAACAGACTGATGGGAGGGCTTTTCTCGTCATTTCCTTTTTGTCTTCCGTCTTAGACATATTGGCTGGTCTCGGTACCCTCGACCAAGTAAGCTCTCCGAAGCCACCAGATCAACTCCCCTCAAAGGCCCCCTCAAACAGATCCATCAACTCATCCAGCCCTGCACTCAAATTACACAGCTGGCTCTTCCCCGGACGCCCACTCTCCTCGTTCACAGCAACACCGACGCAGCTCCATCATAGTCCGACGTCCCACATTTACAGGTAGAGCTCGTTGGAGACACGCAAGATCAGTCCGGTCCGGCGTAATGACAGTATCCAAAGATGCCGCCACCCAGACCACGCTGCGCTTGATCTCAGCATACTTCAACGTCGGTCTGGATGGTTTAACCACTATTATCAGGAGTCGTTGTCATAGCATCGCCTTACCCCCGTCTCATCGCTTGCGTCAGTTCTATGACACTTGCTGATTTCCACCGCGTGGTTTCTGCTTCCAATCCCTTGCCTGCATCATCCTTCCAATCCCACCCACTCCTGCTCCGTATGAGACGTCCCGCCTGACTAATCCCCCACACGAATTATTTGCCGGGCTGGTAACACAATTCCCGCCTGTGTTCCCGAGGACGAAAACATCACAAACCTCGCCACTAGGGCAATCTGCATTCGTCGTGCATGAGGCGTGTGAGCCGCTGTCGTCATCACAAAATGCGGTCCCCGCCGCATCTACGTTGCAATAGCAGCCGTTGGTGCAGCCGACCTGAACGCCTCCGCCGGCGGTCGAAGGATTGCAGGCAAATGCGGATGCTGTGGCAAATCAGTGTGGTTGGCTTTCTGTTGGGTGCTTTCACTTTTGATTTGAAGTTGAAGGATCAGACGTGAGTTCTGGGGATTATACGTACTTGTTGATGTGGTTGTAGGCGAGGATGAAGGCAAAATGGAGGGAGTGGTAGATGGCGAGGTGGTAGTTGTGGTGATGGTCGTTGTGGTGGTGGTTGTTGTGGTGCTAGTGGTCGGAGCAACAGGACTGCTCGAGGTGCTTGAGGTGCTTGAGGTGCTTGAGGTGCTTGAGGTAGCAGATGTGGTGGAGGTGGTAGAGGAGGTGGAGGCGGTAGAGGTGGTGGAATCAATACTTGAGGGCGGAATTGTCGATGATACAGAAGAAGAGCTCACAACGGTTGTACTTGATATTGACGATAGTGTCGTGGGAGACGGACTACTCGACGTGGTAGTGGACGCGGTTGCAGTGGAAGCGACAGGATTGCTTGTGCTCGTAGAGGTGGGCGAGCTGGTGGAGGTAGTGGATTGAACAGTTGAAGAAGGAATTGTCGATGATATAGGAGAAGAGCTCACAACGGTCGTACTTGATATCGACGATTGTGTTGCGGAAGACGGACCACTCGATGTGGTAGTGAGAGCGGCTGCAGTCGTTGAGGGTGATCCTGGAAAAGTGGGAGAAGAAGAAAAAGAAGAAGAGGCTGAGGTTGCCGTCACAAAAGCTGATGTTGACGTGGTTGTTGTAGAACTCTGCGTCGAGTACAAGGACGAAGTGCTAGACGCACTGTTAGATGTGGACGTCGAGATTGCGCCCTCGGTGATTGAACTCTGGCTTGTGATAGTCGTGTAGAGGGCGGAGAGTATGATGACGTTTGTGGGTGCATTTGTGACTGTGACAAAATGCCCGTTGCGGAACGGGTCAATGACGGTATTAGAAGGGATCAGTTCGCTGTAGTACACTGGCTGCACAATCACAGTGACGACCGTGAGTATGACTATGGTGTCGCGACGTGCGAGTCCGCAAGGGTCCCTACACAGTGCTGCTATAGCAAAGAGAAGCTGCAATGCAAGCGACTTCATCTTGGAAGGTCGTGGTGAGACTGAGCCTTGCTGCTAAGGTGTACTTTACCTAGATTAAACACTCCTTAAGGCGGTCAAGACACTTCACTTATCCCTTACCCTGTGGAAATACACCCAAGCCACATGCTTCTGGAATTGCCGACCCATAACAACACTTCATCTGACTCTCGTCAGGAATCTCGCTGTTCCTATCTAACGCAAGAGGCGCAAGCCGGCAAGGAGACTCTAGGAAATGTTTTGATGACCGGGGCGAGCTGGGTGGAGGTGACCATTTGGGAGGAGCCGAGTCTTAGACAGGATACCAGTGCTCTGTACCTAGGTACCCGACATCGTGCTGTTTCTTTGAAAAGAAAAGGGAATACCTCGGTACATTGGTACTGAAGTAAATTCCGCTTGTATTGCTCAATGCTAGGATGAGAGTACTTACCTAAGTCGGTTGGCCTGTCTCTGGCCGGTCCTTCCCCGGGTAGCTTCGACAAACATATGGCTATAGTCATCCAAGACACAAGCCTTCCCCTTTCCGGACTGGTGGGAAACCGAGTCGAGTCGAGTCGTTGTTCTCGTAGTCCCACATCTCATGAAATGTAAAGGCTTCGAAGGATCCACACAACATTTCCCGTTACGCAATCTAAGTCAAAGGTCGTGACACTCTATCCGAGCACGAGGCTCATTTGTGCTCAAATGGTGGATGATCGGTACCATTCGACCGAGACCTAGATTTGAAGTTGCCATTCCTCCCAGCCTGTCACCAATGCCGAGAGATATCGATGAGGCGACTAGGCAAACCGCCAAGCCTCAATCCCAAAATTCAAGCTGAGATGTGCATAACTTCAGCCGTGCACTGCACGACAGATCGCTCTCCAACACGGGTTGGTCTCTGTGGTGACCATTGCTGCAACTCTTGTCTCTCATCGATTCGCAAGGTCTCTATCAACCATTTTAGCCGTGTCCAGCGAGTTTCAGCACGACCAACTGAGGGAGGCCCTCGTGTCCTGTTCCAGCTTTCGACTCTCCTACATCGAGTCTCACGACCGCAAAAGTGGTGATCGTAAAGAGAATACATCTTCCTTGTTCCAAAGCTCAAGCTGAAGTATTGTCACACACTCAATTCAAGGGATATCATACATCATCAAGACCATTCGTATATCAAGCTCATGCTTTCCCAGACACAATCTCGATCAAGCCGCAGTCTCAACGACTCGATACCCCTCTGACACCTTCTTCGCGATGTCCTCATTCTTGTGCTGCAGCAGGCTCAGCGCGTACGCCGTGTCGTTCCACTGCCGCTCGCTCTCGCATCGATCGAGACGCGCGGCCAGTTTCTCCGCTAGGTTCTTGGCGTGCTTGTCCTGTTCGCATTGTCAGTGCGTTGTTCTGCGCAAAGAAGTCCACCAGGGAGGAATATGCTTACCTTCTCAATGAATCCACAGAGGAACTTGAGTATACGCTTCAATGCTTCCTCCTCCATTACACCGCCCTCCAGTGGTCCATCTCTGGTAAGTATGCTGAACATATCGATGAACTGGTTGTAAAGCGCGTTGTCCTTGGTAGCAAGCTCTGTAAAGAACATCCTCGCCAAATCCGCGATCCGCTTGTCGCCATCCTCTAAACACTTCGCCATCTCGCCCAATTGACCCTTGACCTTCACCTGTCCGGCGAGGATGAGGAAGGTCAGTGTCATGAGACATGTCCGCTTGACGCTCTCGTCGCCGTCGTTCAGTCGTCGATACAGGAAGTCTGTATTCTCGTCGATGAGGTGGTTGAAGCACACAGCCATGTCACCAAGTGCGATCACCGTGTTTGACCGCGCGATGGGGTCTTCGGAGCGCTCGAGGATGGTGATGAGCAATGGCAGATTCTTTTCGCAGTATTCGCTGCTGACGCACATGAGTTTCGCGAGGCAGAGGGTCGCGTGTGCTTGTAGATTGCGATCTTTGTACGCCATGTTGTTGGCACATACTTCTGTCACAAGAGGTCCGAAGTTGGCAAGAAGTGAGCTGGGTCCGTACAGAAGCTCGCGCTCGCGGATGTGAGCGACGGCTTCGGTGAAGTCGTCCTCGTTGGTCCCGCCGATTAGCTCGAGCTCATCCTTCTCTTCTTGTTTCTCCTTTTCAGACATGACTTGTTCAGCTACAGTCTTCTTGCGCTTGCTTGGTTGGGGTGTGGGCTCGACCAAAGGCTTCTCCTTCTCTTGGTCGTGCTTCCGTCGCTTGAAGTCAAGCTCGCATAGTTCCAGATGAACGATCTGCTTGATGGCAATGTGGCCGACCATGAAAAGGAGCTGTGAGAGGGTGATTGCTGGCTTCTCTTTCGGTTTCTCGGTTGGAGCGCTGGGGCTTGTAGCCTCGTCGGCTTGTTTCTTGTCCTGTGCTGATTGCTCAAGGTCTTCGGCTTATCGACGTCCATTTCGACTGTCTCCTCTACAGGCGACGGCGATCGTGAGAATGATTTACGTCTTTGTGTCTGTGTGAAGACGGTCTTCGTCTTATGGCGTAAAACTTCCGAACAAAGGACGTCTGGATGTTCTGACAACACGTAGATCGCAGCAATGGCCTGTTCTGCCATACCGTACCACTCTCGGCTTTCGGAGGATGTTATGAGTATCGACGCCAGCATGCGCAAAACATTGTTGTCGTTGCTATCCTCGAGATCCCGGTCTGAGTCTTGTCCTGTGCCTTCTTAGGGGGAGGTATCATGCGCTTCAGCGCAACACATGTGAACTTCGCCAACGTCAGATCAGCTCGGCCGAGTTGGCCCAGACCGATTCTCATCATTGCGTCCGATTCCTTGACGACGACATTGGGGTCAGCCAATGCGATCATGCCGAGGACAATGATTGCACCACGCCGCTGAGCGCGTGAGATCTCTCGATTGACGCCATACACTTGCCAAAGTTTTGCGATGACAAGATCTGAAACGTGACCGGATTTGTACATGGTGCTGAGCAGCTGCTCAAGAGAGGTTAACTCAGCAGGGCTTGCACCAAATGTCAGGCTTATCATGTTCCGGGCAATGAAGTTGGCGGTGTCATTAGCGTTCAGGACTTCTGGTGCATCGAAGAAGAGGCCCTTGTAGCAGTCGATGAGATGTGTTTGCACGCCTTTGCCTTCATCGCTGTTGCCCTTGGTCCAGATCAAGCGCAGCATTCGTCGTATGCCGATGCTTGCCGGCTCGACTTTGTAAGCATTTATGATGACGAAGAAGTCCATGGCCTCGAGGACTTCACTTTTGTTTCGAGCAGACAGCAGCTGACAAGCCGTCTCAGAAGCTTCATGGATGACATCGATGAAGCGGAGAGCGTCGATATAGTACTTTCGAGTGAGCTGTAATCGAGTGAGCACTTCTGTTGTAGCGGCTTCCTCCTGAGCTTTCTTAGCGGCCTCGATCTGCTCTTCCTCCGTCATTTCTGCTGGTGCCTCTGGCTCATCGAGCTTTGTCGCCTCATCCAAGACTCATCATCGACTCGCTCCGTGCCCTTTGCAGTCTCTGCCAGACCTGGCGAGTCTGGTGGCGGCTTGAGAGCGTCGAGTTGCTGATCGACACCCTCGAGTCTCTGTATCCAAGCCTTGCGCTGTAGCTCTCCTCCATGCATGACACTGAATGGATGTGTCGCAACCAGCTTGCCAAGCAGCTTGATGGCGTTCCTCCGGACGTTGCTGCTCTTGTCTTGTAAGCTCTGAACTGCCAACTCTGCGGCATGCTGTCGTCGCTTCGGTATTCTCTGATCGAGCTCGCACAACCGCATGAATACCTGGATGGCTCGACATCTACAGTATGGATTTGTGTCGAGAAATCTCTGCTCCAATGTGTCGAAGAAAGCATCGATCTGGATGTTGGTCGTCTCGTCGCGATCCTCGATTTTGTTGAGATCAGCCAGCAGGTTGCCGCATACTTCGATGACCGCGCATCGAAGGGTGTACGCCTCGCTATCGAGGAACTTGGCCAGCAAACCCATCTCCTTGATCACCAATCGAGGTTCAAGTTCGGACAGCTTGATGATGAAAGCCGACACAGACTTGGGACCCTTCAGATCGCTGGGACTGAAATCTTTTGCTGCCAGCTCCCGCATGATCTCGGACGATAGCTGTGGGTAGTCGTACTGCTCTGACAAAATGTGCAGAAACTCAGCCATAGGATCAGACAGATGTTCAAAATACGTCAGGTTCTGCACAATTGAGGTTTGGGCACCAATCGCGTGGCCGTGATGCTTGACTGCTACACACAGCACCTTGAAGCAGAACATGCGTACGGCGGTGATCTTCATCCTGGCTTCTGTTTCCATGATCAGGTAGATAGAGCGGGTAAAGAGATTGATGAAGGTGTCTCGGTCTGAGGTCGTCTCAAAGATGCGATTGAGCTTCAGTCTCATGGCTCGACACATGATATCCATAGCGGCCTGAATTTGTGCAGCTGATTCCCAGACTCCGCCTTTGGATGCTGTCTTCTTCGTCGAGCCTTTGCCCCTCCGAGCGGGCGCTGCATGGGCTTTTTCGGCGGCTTTGGCTTCGACGGCGGCGATCGTCCATTGTAGCAGAAAGGCATATGCTTCTAGTAGTTTCTTGTGGTGTGGAAGTGCATCTTGCTCATCGTTCTCGATATCAGCATTGGCATTGTCGGACACTGTCGCGAGTCCGGATACGATGATCTCGAGTATCTTGCTGAGAGACTGCGGAGGAAGTAGCGAAGAAGATCTGGGATGCGCGAACAAGTCAGTATGTATCACACTGATACGGGAACCTTTGGGAGGGGCAGCTATGGGAGCGCACTTGAGTAGAAATTGTATGGTGTCGAAGGCTCCGGTCTCAGAATGTTCTCCGGACTTTCGACCAGCGCATCCTGTATTGGCTCCAGTGCGCCATCAATCAAGCCTGGGGTCAGACTGTCCGGATCGTTCTCACAGTCAGTCAACTGCGCACTCGCTTCTGAGGTCTGGATGCTCGCGGGGTCGCTGAGGTACAGCTTCAGTGACTCGTTGATGTCGAACTCAACGGCGCCTTCCATGACTGCTGCTGTTGGCTTCACTGCCGGTGTCGCTGTCTCGACGAATTATTCTCATGCGGTTTCAGTCGTTGAGAGGTGGCAAGCAGTCGTTATGGAGAGGAAGAAAACGCCCTAGCAACGGTGGCCGGTGACACAGCAAAAGATGAACAAAATCTGAAGCACTTCCAAATGCTTGCTATCCCACGCAGAAGCCGAGTCCTACAACAACAGCATCATCTCATCGTCCATCATCGCATTCACGAACATCGACATCGTCCATCATCGATGAGGACGTCTGCGCTGCTTCGCTGATTGGCTGCATCCCACGCGTTATTTAGATCTAGCCCGATCTGGGAGCCCCACGCACAACACCTCGGGACCCAATCGCGCCGCCCGCCATGCAGGAACGGCAGGTGGCCCAGGCACCGGAAGAAACCCGCCGCAAGCTCGTCCGCAAGACGGCCTCGTTGCTCAGGAATTTGCGATCAAAACACGGCACTCTTCGCAATGGAAAGAGCTATCAGCAAGATGAGCAGGAGGCACAGGTCCCAACCTCAGTAACCACATCAGATCAGCCCACGAGCGAGAACGACCTACAACTGCCACCACTGCCACGGCCACGGCAACCACACAGTCTGCGAACGGCAGTCGCGACTATACTGGGTAAGAGACGGAGAGCAGGGGCCTACAGAGTCATGGCTGCGGGCGACATCAAAATACACGAGGACAGCACGGACGTGCGACAGCGTGGTTCTCGCAAGATGTCGGCACAACTCGAAGAGGACGCTTTCGAGCATGAATCAGAGAGGTCAGAGAGCGACGACGAGGTCGATGAGTCAGTCCTCGACGACATGCGGAAGCTTGAGGAGAGTTTTCACGGCATCTCCTCGCGGTATCGACTGGTCAACCGCATTGGTGAAGGCAAGTACTCTCTCTCACGAGAGTCAGATCCGCAACTGATCAGTCTAAGGAACCTTCTCAACCGTCTACAAAGCCGAGCAGCTTGATGTGGATGATGATCAGGACACTGAGAACATCCCTGACGATGACCACGACAGCGACATGCCGTCCAGCAAGCGTAGGAAGCTTACTACCTCGTCCCAGACCACTGCAGTCCAGCGTCGCCAGAAGAACTATGTTGCTCTCAAGAAGATCTATGTCACATCCTCTCCGCACCGCATCCTGAATGAGCTTGAGCTATTGCATGATTTACGCGGTAACAAGCACATCTGCCCGCTCCTTACCGCCTTTCGGCACCAGGATCAGGTCGTCGCCGTTCTGCCTTACTTTCGTCATCTGGACTTCCGGTTGTACTATCATAAATTCATTGCCCAAGACATTCGACACTACATGTACAGTCTGCTCAAAGGACTCGAATACGTTCACCAACATCGCATAATCCATCGAGATATCAAGCCAACCAACTTTCTTTACGACTTTCACAACCGACAAGGTCAGCTCGTCGACTTCGGCTTGGCTGAGAAGGAAGGTGTGGACTGGCAACACTGCATGTGTCGCGAAGACAGAGAGAAGCGAAAGAAGCGCTTCCTCAATTCCTTTGCCACGAAGGAGTACATGTCTCGAGAGGGCGAGCGGTGTCCAGGTCTTCCCAAGCACGACAATCGTCCTGCTCGACGTGCAAACAGAGCAGGGACAAGAGGCTTCCGAGCACCTGAAGTCTTGTTCAAATGCACCGCACAAACAACCAAGATTGATATTTGGTCTACGGGAGTCATTCTGCTCACCATCCTAGGCCGTCGTTTCCCTTTCTTCAACAGCTCGGATGATATTGATGCCACAATTGAGATGGCAACCATCTTTGGCGAGAGGAAGATGCAAGGCGCCGCTGCTGCTCATGGTCAGTTGTTCGAGACCACTATCCCTATTGGAGAGAAAGGCTTCACGCTAGAGAAGATCGTACGATGGGCAAGCTGCCGAGATAAGAGCGACGACGACTTGCACGATGGCGAGATTCAAGCCGTTGAGTTCCTTGGCTGTCTGCTGGAGCTGGACCCCTATAAGCGCTATTCCGCCACCGAAGCTTTGCAGCATCCGTTCATCACCGATCCCATCGAAGACGAGTACGAAACAAAGGTACGTCTGGCTGCCGAAGCTGGAAACCGCGACTACATGTCCGAGGATGAGGGAGAACCGGAAGACGAGGTCGTCGATGACAGTGAGATGGAATGAGGTATATTATCTGTTTGACATCGTAACCAGCGCCCATTCAATGAGAACGTGAAGATTCGCGTGTCACCCATCGTCGAGGCATTGAGGGAGCAACGATCAGGAAGGCATTCTGTTTCAAAGTGTGGAAGTCATTTGTATTACTATACCCCCACGGCTAGAAGAGGCACAGGCGTTCAGTAGCAGCATAGATGGCACTGAGGACGATTTGCATGCACATGGAAGGAATCAGCCAATACTGTCTCAAAATCGAGTACAATATTCATGTCGATAAATTCGTAATGACTGGCAGTCTCACTGAGGACTTCGACAGCCCGTCCGGAAAATGCTTCCGCAGCTCAATTTGAGTAAAAGTGTTGACGTCGCGAGTGGCTTTGCCCGAACCACTGCTGCTGTATTGCTTCGCAAATTCGCGATGACTACTTTCTTTTTAGATACCTAGGTAGCTGTCGGAACCTTGATAGTCATGTCAAGATGATCACTTCAACGCTGCAGACAGCTCCAGCACTCGAGCTTTTTCACAACGCCAAGACCAGCTAACACAGTAGGTCCACCGCTGCCAGATGCTTCACTCCGGCGCTAGATCAGTTGTGATGATACTGGGAAAGCCAGGCAGGAGCGCATCTACAGTACTACGCTTGGGTCAAGGCGGTTCTCTACGATCTTTCCAGAGCTTGTCCAGCAGCATGTCAGCGTCGGCATCGTCAAGACTGGATCAACCAGACCACAGTCACATGCCACGGAGGTTTGCACCTCTAAATCCCGACCTCGGGAACAAGCATGGCGCGCCGAAACTACGAGGTATCGTCTTCGATGTCGATGGAACGTTATGTCTCCCGCAGAACCACATGTTCAAAGCCATGCGGCAAGCTCTAGATATACCCAAATCAACCGACATCCTTGATCACATCAAGTCTCTCGCCTCCGACCCACCAGCTCAACAGCGCGCTATCACAGCCGTCAAGGACATCGAGCGCGATGCCATGACCGAGCAGACACCTCAACCTGGCCTGGAAGAACTGATGACCTACCTCGACAAGCGGAGAGTTCCCAAAGCGCTCTGCACACGGAACTTCCTCGACCCAGTCCGACATCTCCTCGAGACGTTCCTGCCAGACATAAAATTTGAGCCAATCATCACACGAGAGACTGAAGGCGTGCGGCCGAAACCCAGTCCAGAGGGGATATGGGTCTGTGCAAGGACTTGGGGGCTGGGTGGGGCGGATGGTGTGAGGGAAGAAGATGTGCTTGAGCGGGCGAAGATGGAGTTGGGTGGTGGGCTCATTATGGTGGGAGACAGTATTGACGATCTAGTCGCTGGTAGGAGAGCGGGTGCGGCAACGGTGCTGTTGGTGAACGAGGAGAATGGGCATTTGAGGCAAAGGGAGGAGTGTGATTTGGGGGTGGGGAGGTTAGATGAGTTGGTGGATGTGCTTGAGAAGGGCTTTGAATGGCGGTGATCTGGCGTGGTGCGAGGCCCGGGTGGCTTGTGAGTTGCTCGTGAGCACGTTCTTCCGCCGACATACTTGCGTCCGAGACAGTCCGAGAATGGTTTCGGAGGAAAGAGCACTTTCTGATGGAGAGCCTTGCGCCGAGACAGGCTGAACAGGATCTCGGCAGGGTAACAAAGGATCGAAGGGATACGTCTCTGTCGTCCCGCTGTTTCATGGTCATTCTCAGGCCGACATGGCCGTCTATGTGACGAAGTGAGCCGCATATAACTCGCGTTCTTTCGCCATTCACGAAACGTTGAAAACCACTCAACAACTTGCCATTGAGCACTACACTCGGCCGTCGTCGCATCTCCTCTCCAAACACTACCGACCAGGATCTTCTGCAAACCCGACACAATCATAACCTATCTGAGCCAAACAACCAGCAAACGTTTGCACGCTTTCCACCACAACGTCTAATCATCTACCCAAGTCCACCACCAGAGACAACAACACTCACATTGCCATGTGCTTCATCCGCGTCGAGTGCCGCTGCTGCTCCGGCTCCATGGGCATTCGACGCATTCCATGCCAAAAACGAGTCAAAGATTCCAATCTACAGCAATTGAGCAGAGACTGCGATGCTATTGTTGGTGGTCCAGCGGAACTGGGAGATCCATGCTGGGGTTGCGCATCGGAACTTGGATGCTGCTGAGCGACACTTGTTGCCGACACAGGTCGTGACAAGGAGGATGAGAAAAGGTAACTGCTAGATACTTAAGTATGGTCAGCGTGTATGGCTGTTGTCAAGCTGGTCGGAGTCAAGCAGTCGTGGTAGCGGAATAGATCAATTGCATGGAGGGATGACTGCTTGGATGGCTAGACTGCATACTCAAGGATCGGAGGCGGCCATAGTGACTGGTGCTAAAGGACAATATTTGATAAGATAGAGCAACTTGATATGTGTCGAGTTCCCTATTCACCTTTTCTACTGGACATTGGCTTTTCCCTTTGGTCGCAGCCTTGAGAGCCAGACGGATGCTGTGATTGTCCACTAAGATGTGTGTGATAGTAGGCCAGACTGATAGGATGCCAGTGCTCGAAGAAGCAAGAGCTTTGTGGCTCGTTGAATCACCTGGCAGTGACCTTGGCAGGACGCTCCAAAATGCTTGGCGTTCTGGGGTGGGGCCTGACGTTAGACCAGAGTAGGAGCCATGTACCGCTGTCATCACAGTTGGACACTGATACGACCAACCACAGAGCTGCTAGAAGGTAAGTTGTGCTCCGATTAGCAGCAGAATCTCGAGCCATGGGGACCGGTGGGAACGTGGCAGCATGCGTTCGCCTACTCATTGGCCGATGCCGTGTCACGACCAAGGACCATCGGGATAGCCTGCGGCAGGACAGCGCCGGCGAGAACTGGCGGTCTCGCGGACGATGGAGTGACGATAAGGTGCATGCGCTTCGTCATGGCCGAGAGTGAGCGCGACGTGGCCCACACCTCTCAAGTTTTGATTTTGCCTGTTCCGAACCTGCCCAAATTTCGCCAGTAGTGCTTTACACAGAGCTGCAGACACGACGACTGCCATGTTTCTCGCATTGTGAGATCGCGACTTTGCAGTCACTATGACCTGCCAGAACGGCATCGCGCCGCTCCAGCTGCCCATCAGCAATGTGACAGTCTCATCTGACGGCAGATCAGTCTCCCGCGGCATCGAGTTTGGAATCGGGACACCGCAGCAGATCGTCAGTCTAGGCATCTCACTCAGCGACTCAGACACGTTCGTCTTCAATCAGGCACAATGCAACTCCACGGTCCAGGCAATATGCTCCGGGCGATTGGGCGGGATGTATGACCCCGAAGCCAGCTCATCATATACCAAAGTCACTCGCGCACAGTGGAACGGGACCACAGACAAGGAGCTCTTCACGGCCGCGAACTACATATTCTTTCAAGAACACATCCAGTATGGCGCCAACATTTCCAGCTCCGGCTTTCCGCTCTTCATGAGCAGTGGTGTCGTGGAGTCTCAAGGCGGAATCGGCCTCGGCAACGCATCCACTATCCTGACCAACACATATAACACGAAGCAGAGCCCCTCCACAGCCTTCGGCCTCTACGCCGGCTCGCGCAGCATCCAGTCTCCGGAGGATGGCCTCCTCGTCATCGGCGGCTGGGACACCGCACGCGTCGAGGGCGACCTGAGCGATATGGAATACTCCGATGACTGCCCGAACTGCTTCACCGTCGATGCTCTGACCTATACTACGCCTGACGGCAGGTCCGAAAACCTCATCACCGAACCACTCGGCTTCCAGCTCGAATCCGCCATACGGACGATGTGGGTCCCGCAAGATGCATACGACCGGTTCACAAATTTCACCGGTGCGACACCCCAAGCCAACGGCTCTCTTACCATGCCCATCGACGCGTCTCTCGGCAGTCTCACCGTCCGGCTCGCGAACGGCTACGAGTCCGTCATTCCCGCCGACCAGCTCTTCACCAAGCCGCGCGACTACAACGAAAAAGGCGAGTACGAGATCTACAACCACGAGTCGACACTGGTCCAGCTACAGAACGTGACTGTTCCTGATGACGCGGTAATCTTCGCGCGTGGCGTTATGGGCTTGCCGTTCTTGAGTCAGAACTATATAGTCATGGACCATGTAAAGCGACAGTTCCGTATGGGCAAGGCGAAGAGATCTGATTCAAATCAGGTGCTTCTGGGCGCGGCTCCCGATGTAGTCATCGAGTCAATTTGTCCGGATGATGACGCGCCTCCATCGAGCTCTAGCGGAAGTGGCGGAGGATCGAATGCAGGAGCTATCGCTGGAGGCGTAGTTGGCGGCATCCTTGGCCTGGCCTGATCGCCTTCGCGCTATGGGTCTTCCGACGACGTCAGCGACGAGCGAAAGCCGCTGCTACCACAAAACCCGCAATAGCACCCTCATCATCGGACGAAGAAGGTCAATCCCCGCCGGCCTACGAAAAAGACCCCAAACCAGCAATTCCGACGGGAAGCCCGAACGACCCAGCGGAGATCAGCCCGACGGTTGTAAGTGCCGGCGGAGATGACCCAAGGTATAGCCTCAGCGAACTGCCGAGCGCGCGCGATATAGATGGGCTCGAAGGCAAGAAGGTTCAGGAGTTGCCAGCACCAATGGAAGGGGAGGAGCGGAGGGTTGGTCCTGAGCGAAAGTTCTTGCAGGGTCCTGTTGAGCTGCCAACTTAGGGGTAATTGGGGGTGCCGGATGGTTACCGGGTGCTACTTAATGAGCTGTTGTTGTGTATCTCGCAAGGAGTTTCGATCTGGCAGGACGGAATCGGTGCAATGTTGGCAAGAAACACTGTCCTCTCTTTCAAATGATTACAGCGATCTCGCCTTGGCGAATCTTCCTCAACCACGCCTCAGTCTCACCTGACATCTCGCTCAACATTGACTTGCCTCTTTACTAACACCATCACCACTTCCTCAGCACTACTCGCACGAACAGAAAACCTGCCCTGTCCCAAAAATCAAAAACTAACACCAGGTTTCGCGATAACTTTGATCGGAAAGGGTACATTAGAAACCGTCCTAACAGTACTCACACACCCCGAGGGAAGGGTGGCAGGGAAGAAGTGCCCCATACTGTCGCCGAGAGTTTTTTCCTCAAGAACAACATATCGCTTTTTGGGTGCGATTGTTGGAGGGAAGTTCAGTCACTGGAATATATAACCCATGTGGAAAGGGAAGTCGCCCTAGTAACGAGATAGGGGGAGGCTCGATGAAATGCCAAGTCATGCTGAGCAGCGGCAACGCCAATCTTCAACGATCTCACGCAAATGTCAATTGCACGAAATTATAGCACGAAGACGACACGATTCAGTAGAAAGATGTTTGGAATGGACTGTGTATCATAGAGACTAACAACAAACTACCTAGCCTGCTAGACGCCAATGATTCCGGAATCACAAAAAGTACAAGTAAATGCGCCGCCTACATCGTAGCGTTTGCGCTGTGTTTCGTCTGTGCTGCCCAACAGTAATGTCACAAAGTTGCCTTTCACCAGCAATCTCCTCTCTCTTTCGCAGAGGCTGAAGTTCAACAAGCTTCAACCCCGACGACGCAGTGATCCGTCAGTCGACACGACTCCTTGCATCTCTTTTGTTCGCCTTGGCTTCCCAGCCATCCGGTATACTTACTTGTCGTTCGTCTCGTAATCTTGACCTGCCCTCGGAAGACACATTGAGTCGCACCCCGTCAATCGCTTGAGGCGAGACTGCAAGGAAGGGTGCAACCAAAGTGCTATGTTCCGGTATGTATGTTGGCGATCGGCAGCATTGTTATTCTGAGAGAGACATTTGGCGTATGGGTGGATCAGTGGGATAAACTTTCCAGGCGTCCCCGTCCAATTCAAAAACAACCGTTGCGCGTGCACTACTCAAAATCATCTTATCATTCTTCGAGGAGAAGATCGATGACATCGCGCTTCCAACGGATCCGCCGCCCAGGGTGCTCATGCTGTTCTTCTGGCCGTGAGCATTGTGATGTTGCGCCTTGTGCTTGTGGTTGCCACGCTTCTTCTTGGCGTATTCTTCCGCGAGGTGGCCGCTGATGGCACCGCCGATAGCACCAAGGAAGCCGTGGTTCACTTTGTGGCCACCGTAGGCACCGGCTGCGCCGCCGCCTACGGCGCCTAGAAGGCCACGCTCGCCTTGCTGGGTTTGGACGCCATTGTTTTGGTTGTAGTATTGGTTGTTGGAGCCGGTTGATTGGCTGTAGTCCTGGCCGTACCCCTGGTTGTAATTGTACGTGGGTTGCTGGTACTGCTGTTGATACGACTGATACTGACCGTACTGGTCGGTATACCCAGCGTTTTGCTGATAGTTTTGGTTATAGTAACTCATGCTCTAGAGGTGATTTGATTTGGCTTCGTTTGAGATGGTTTGTGGTTGGTATGGAAGTTTGGAATATTCTGTTTGTAGCTTGCGATACAGTACGAGAGTGTGACGGACGAGAAGGGAAAGGTAGAGACGGTGACTCACAATAATATATAGGACGACTTACCTTGCCATCGTGAAGTACGTCTGTGGCTCAGCATCTACGCTCATTCGTTGGCGCAGTGGTCTAATGCATGATCTCGACGTCGAACGCGCCAATCACAGCGGGATGTCTGCAAAGAGTACAAAAGTCCTCTCCACTGAAACGCAGGGCAAGTGGCTGATGGACATCTTGCGAACAACAGAGAGGCAGCATTGCGGCAGCGCAGTGGCGATCGTATGGCGAAGTAGCAAGGCGGATTTTGCAGGCAGTGCAAGAGGCAGTGTCGACCAATCACGACGGGCGAGATGGAGATGACCAAAGTCCCTGCCAAGTCAAGTCTCCGAAATGATGCAGGCTCGAGCGTCAACACCGTGCCTACCTACTTAGTACCTAGATCGACCTTACCTGTACACGCTGGCAGTTGGTGTGTACAGTTTCTCGATAGGGTACTCCCTAACATGGCAGGCTTTGTATACGCGTGACGTTCTGCGACTGGCTCGCGAGGCTGCAAAGCGCGATCCATGACATCCCAACGTCATCGCTTAGCCAAGGTCTTACGGTTCTGAACTTACGAAGCCCGCATGGGCTGCGTTAGGCAAACTACACCGCTGACTGCTTTCGGGCCATCTGAACGACTGCAGGTCCGCAGGAACACCAAGCTTCTCGGTAGAGCATCACCCGGATATTCCCATCACACCCAATGCATACGTCGCCGTCAGGGGTCCGTTAATTACATCAAATTCGCTTTTTATTGATGATGGGGCGTCCACGGGTAGTAGACATGATTTAGTTTTTTACGTGACTGCGTTAATGACACGCTAACCAAATCTAGAAGGAGGTCTCCTCAGTGGTGTTGCTGTCCAGAAAATTTTCGCCAGGGCCGAAGGCCCTGGCTGAACTGAGTCACATGCCTAGGGTTAGGGTGTTGCTGTCAGCTATAATAAATTACGCATAATTATCATTTTGAAAATGACACATCATGATATCACGTAGTTGACCGGACCCCTGGTCGCCGTCGGCACATGGAAGTGCTAAACCAATTTCCTTGTGTTATGCTCTATGAAAAGCTGACATACGTATGTGTGCTCAGATTACATTAGACGAGGTTGACCAATCACGGAGTGCTTAACCGTCTCCTATCCCGCCACGGGCAGGTCGAATATTGTTTGAGGCTGAAAACAGATCACCAGTATGCTGCAATGATCTGCTCATCAACCAATGCCTATATCCGAGCACTTTCTGCAACAAGAAGTCGCGGAGTGCTGATTGTCGAATGCGGCAACCGAGCTGAGCTGCACAACTTAATCTCCCCAGATGACTCTGGAGTGCCAAGAATACACAATTGTTACGACCACCCCCAAGTACACAAGCGGACTGATGTCCAACCATGGCGGCTGCCAAGCTGCCTGATGGCAGACGAAGCATTGGGACAGGTACATCGATCCAGAATCAGCCTACTGATCTGCAGATCCTCTCGTCCGGGGACAAGGCATCCCCTTCGTTTCAATGAAGCAAGTGTTTGACCTTGGACTCTTGTCGTGAATGAGATCGACCGAACATGTCTGTCTGTGCGGATGGTATGTCTGCGTCGTCACTCTCTCGGAATGGCATCGAAATTGAGAGGAGTATCTTGTCTTTAGAGATGTCCGCCAACTCAGGTCGATCCTGCACAGAGCATTGGCAGAGCCCCGACGGGTACTGAGGTAAGCCGCTCCTTGTGCTCTTTCGTCCCGACGGTCGCATGATTGAGCATGGATTGCTTACCCGAAAATTGGAGTCTGTTGTCGTCTTCAATCTTCGTTATACGGTAGGAAGCACAGATGGAAAACTTGCGGAGACAGCATAGGGCTGTGACGGTACATTCCAAGCTTTTTAACATGGGTCTCAATAAGGCACGAAATTATGTCAAAATGACGGTTCTAATCCGGCTCCATCACTTGCTCAGCTGGGTCAGCCAAGGTGTACAGACAATGGACGCCCTTCTCTTGAAGTCATCTCGGGATGTGAGCATCGACGATCGCAGCGTCGCCATTCCCTTGCGCATCAGATCAAGCAAAAGTCGAATTATGCTCTCGAATTCAACACGAGGTGATCCTCAAAGCGCCTAGGTAATCCACGGAGCCCGCTGCCTATATAAGATGACTTGACCGACAGCTCTATTCTCCTGCTCACAGTGCGTTGTCCAAACCAATATGTACCGTCCACTCTTTCTGGCAGCTTGTCTGCTCGGCGCCGGGTCTTCAAGTCCTATTCATCGTCTCAAACGTGGAACTAACATCCTCGCAGAATATGACTTCATTATTGCTGGAGGTTCGCGTCCTGTCTCGTGACTTGTTGATGTTCTAGCTGATTGTTGTGAAAGGTGGCACTGCTGGCATGGTTCTCGCAAATCGCCTTACGGAGGTGCCTGAGTTTCGGGTACTTGTCATCGAAGCAGGGCCAGAGCCCACCGTGGTGATTAATTACGAATCGCCAGGCGGTAACCAATTCCTCGGGGGTACTGCCATCGACGTAAGTCATACGCGACACGGCACCAGTCGATGATCGCGCCGCTGATACACGGTTCGGGTGTGAAGCACACTCACTGAGGCGAAGATGGCTAACATCATGGTGGCTAGTGGAACTTCTATACAACTCCACAAACACACCTGGACGACCGAATTTTGTTCTACCGACGTAAGCATACAGCAGGATCTGGAGTCTCGTACTGACCCCCTTCAGGAGGAAAAGCTGTCGGTGGTAGTTCAACTACAAATGGGCTCTACTATGGTCGTGGTACCGCCAGTGTGTATGA